>NC_134358.1:76530707-76830707 GCF_048569485.1 Anomaloglossus baeobatrachus | reverse complement strand
CGCAGCACCATAGACTTCCACAAACACCAACCGTGCCCCGGGCATTGCTCCACCTGTGGGGAGCAGTACTACCATTGCTGCCATAACATCATCCCGGAGGCCTCACACAGCAGCGGCGGCTTAGTAGCCGCATACCACAGGTGGCGTCACGAACACAAACTTTAATTCAAGCCACATATTCAACTGACACCCACCAGGGCCACGGAGCCGGGCCCAGCCACCACTGACTACCACCGGACTAGTCCGGTCCGGCACCGGGTGTCCCATAGCCCTGGGGTGGGCGAGTCAGGAGCTCCTGGTTTCAACCTGGTTAATCGCAGCATCGCCCGGGTACCTCACAAAACAACTAAAGTGAGTAAAGATCAGTTGAAAGACATTTTGGACTCTGACTGGATTATTCTTGCATCCACTACCCTACACACCCGAGCCCCTGGGGCCAGCCTCACTCATGGGAGGCCACACCATATGACTGCAGACCCCATCAGCCCCAGATGCTCATTAAACCTGCAGTGGAGGTCATCCGAATACCTGACCGCAAACCGTGAGTGGCGTCACGACAATACACATAAATAATAAACTGACAGTCCCTGTTGCTTTGCCTCTTACAAAAGAAGCCCAGTGGCATCCCTGAAGGTGGATTGATGTCTCTGGGGCGACTACCTGGGCTCCACACATGTGCGGTCACCTCTCTGCTCACTTATGGTTGGATGCGACACGGAACAGGGAATCTGGGTACCAATGTTTTGGAGCTGCACCTGTCAGATATATCCCACAGATATGCCATTAATGTCTGGCATGAGACAACCCTTTAAACAGCATCACTGATGGTCCATAACATCTCAATGTCAGTTGATTTGCTTTATTTCAGTTTGACTAGGTTTATACGAGACAGAATTACAATGTAGTTTATATGACAATTTGTCAAGATCTGCACAATATATTGTTTAAATGAAGCCTGTGAGTTTACTGCTCACTCATACAATTCAGTATTTTCTGATGTCTATAGTTCACATCCTTTTTTTTTGCAAGCCAGTAGGATCCAGATCAAAAGCGAATAAATGAGTTTTCAATGTGTGCAGCACCCGCAGTGTCAGGATGGCAGCGCACCTAGCACACAATCAACACAATCTGCCTCTTTGTGCATAGATACATCCTGTGACATTACATGTCGTCTACTAGTAATTACATGGCTCTCTTAGTCATACATGAATCACTGTTTTGATGCCCAAACTGTACAAGCTGAAAAGCTTCAATAAAAGATGTCTCCAGAGAAGGCATGCTGAAAGTGCCGGAAAATGTAAATTTTTTAAAGGGAAAGTATTGTCAATAATTGACCACCATATTTATGTATAGTGTTCATTTCTAAAGGGTGCTTTACACGCTGCGACATCGCGAGCGATAGCTAGTGATGTCGTGCGCGATAGCACCCGCCCCGTCGTTCGTGCGACTTTTGGTGATCGCTGCCGTAACGAACATTATCACTAAGGCAGTGTCACATGCACATACCTTTTCAGCAACGTCACTATGACCGCCGAACAATCCCTCCTTCAAGGGGGAGGTGCGTTCCACGTCATAGCAATGTCACTGCGGCGTCACTAAGCGGCCACCCAATAGCAGAGGAGGGGCAGAGATGAGCGACCGGAACATCCCGTCCACCTCCTTCCTTCCTCATTGCCGGCGGCCGCAGGTAAGGAGATGTTCGTCGTTCGTCGTCACACGTAGCGATGCGTGATGCCGCAGGAACGATGAACAACATCGTACCTGCAGCACCAACGATATTATGAAAAGGAGCGACGTGTCAACGATCAACGATTTTTGACGTTTTTGCGATCGTTGATCGACGCTCCTTGGTGTCACACGCTGCGATGTCGCTAACGGCGCCGGATGTGCATCACTAACGACGTGACCCCGACGATACAGTTAGGTCCAGAAATATTTGGACAGTGACACAAGTTTTGTTATTTTAGCTGTTTACAAAAACATGTTCAGAAATACAATTATATATATAATATGGGCTGAAAGTGCACACTCCCAGCTGCAATATGAGAGCTTTCACATCCAAATCGGAGAAAGGGTTTAGGAATCATAGCTCTGTAATGCATAGCCTCCTCTTTTTCAAGGGACCAAAAGTAATTGGACAAGGGACTCTAAGGGCTGCAATTAAATCTGAAGGCATCTCCCTCGTTAACCTGTAATCAATGAAGTAGTTAAAAGGTCTGGGGTTGATTACAGGTGTGTGGTTTTGCATTTGGAAGCTGTTGCTGTGACCAGACAACATGCGGTCTAAGGAACTCTCAATTGAGGTGAAGCAGAACATCCTGAGGCTGAAAAAAAAGAAAAAATCCATCAGAGAGATAGCAGACATGCTTGGAGTAGCAAAATCAACAGTCGGGTACATTCTGAGAAAAAAGGAATTGACTGGTGAGCTTGGGAACTCAAAAAGGCCTGGGCGTCCACGGATGACAACAGTGGTGGATGATCGCCGCATACTTTCTTTGGTGAAGAAGAATCCGTTCACAACATCAACTGAAGTCCAGAACACTCTCAGTGAAGTAGGTGTATCTGTCTCTAAGTCAACAGTAAAGAGAAGACTCCATGAAAGTAAATACAAAGGATTCACATCTAGATGCAAACCATTCATCAATTCCAAAAATAGACAGGCCAGAGTTAAATTTGCTGAAAAACAACTCATGAAGCCAGCTCAGTTCTGGAAAAGTATTCTATGGACAGATGAGACAAAGATCAACCTGTACCAGAATGATGGAAAGAAAAAAGTTTGGAGAAGAAAGGGAACGGCACATGATCCAAGGCACACCACATCCTCTGTAAAACATGGTGGAGGCAACGTGATGGCATGGGCATGCATGGTTTTCAATGGCACTGGGTCACTTGTGTTTATTGATGACATAACAGCAGACAAGAGTAGCCGGATGAATTCTGAAGGGTACCGGGATATACTTTCAGCCCAGATTCAGCCAAATGCCGCAAAGTTGATCGGACGGCGCTTCATAGTACAGATGGACAATGACCCCAAGCATACAGCCAAAGCTACCCAGGAGTTCATGAGAGCAAAAAAGTGGAACCTTCTGCAATGGCCAAGTCAATCACCAGATCTTAACCCAATTGAGCATGCATTTCACTTGCTCAAATCCAGACTTAAGACGGAAAGACCCACAAACAAGCAAGACCTGAAGGCTGCGGCTGTAAAGGCCTGGCAAAGCATTAAGAAGGAGGAAACCCAGCGTTTGGTGATGTCCATGGGTTCCAGACTTAAGGCAGTGATTGCCTCCAAAGGATTCGCAACAAAATATTGAAAATAAAAATATTTTGTTTGGGTTTGGTTTATATGTCCAATTACTTTTGACCTCCTAAAATGTGGAGTGTTTGTAAAGAAATGTGTACAATTCCTACAATTTCTATCAGATATTTTTGTTCAAACCTTCAAATTAAACGTTACAATCTGCACTTGAATTCTGTTGTAGAGATTTCATTTCAAATCCAATGTGGTGGCATGCAGAGCCCAACTCGCGAAAATTGTGTCACTGTCCAAATATTTCTGGACCTAACTGTATATCGTTAGCGATGTCGCAGCGTGTAAAGCACCCTTAAGGCTGAGTTCTCATGATGGTGCATTTTGATTTTCTGCAGCATTTCTGCACCTAATAGCTATTAGCTAGAAAGGACTGTAACTGTCACGCACTGCCAGTAATAAAGGTGTGCCGCTGCCTCAGAGAAAGCCAAAACAAAGGAGATACAAATCGGCACAGATGTTTCCAGTATTATACAGGCATTGTGATATGGATAACAGCATGTACTGGCAATAAGAATGCACTAGGACCAGGGTAGGCAATTAATTTTCATGTGAGAGAACGTGATTGGTGTGGAGGGCCAAACCAATAGGCTAAAATTACTTCGCTTAGCATTAATATTAACATACTAGAAGGTGGCCCGATTCTACGCATCGGGTATTCTAGAATTTACGTATTGTGTAGTTCATGTATGATTTTTGTTATATATATATATATATATAGATGTTGTTGTGTGTAGTTACCAAGTGTTTGTGTAGGGCGCTGTACATGTTCTGGGTGTGGCGGGGGGTGAGAGCGGTGTTGTATGTGTGTTGCGTGTGTTGCGTTGTTTGTGGAGCGCTGTGTGTCTGTAGCGTTGTGTGTGTGTGTGTGTTGTGCGGTTTGTGTGTGTGTGGTGTGTTTTGGGGGGAGGTATGTTTTGAGCAATGTGTGTGTTGTGCGGTATGTGCGTATATTTGTGTGTGCTGTGGTGTTTGTGTGTTGGGTGTTGTGTGTGTGCAGCGTTGTCTGTGTGTGTGGGTGTCTGTGTAGGGCGTTGTTTGTGGTTCCCAGTGTGTGTGTGTTGTACAGTGCGCGTGTGTGTGTGTTGGGGGGAGGTGTGCACCTCCCATCGTGCTCCATCCCCCATGCTGCGCACCCCCCATCGTGCTCCATCCCCCATGCAGCGCACTCCCTATCGTGCTGCATCCCCCATGCTGCGCACTCCCAAACGTGCTCCATCCGCCATGCTGCGCACTCCCAAACGTGGTCCATCCGCCATGCTGCGCACTCCCAAACGTGTTCCATCCGCCATACTGCGCACTCCCCATCGTGCTGCATCCCCTATGCTGCGCACTCCCAAACGTGCTCCATCCGCCATGCTGCGCACTCCCCATCGTGCTCTATCCGCCATGCTGCACACTCCCAAACATGCTCCATCCCCCATGCTGCGCACCCCCCATCGTGCTCCATCCCCCATGCAGCGCACTCCCCATCGTGCTGCATCCCCCATGCTGCGCATTCCCAAACGTGCTCCATCCGCCATGCTGCGCACTCCCAAACGTGGTCCATCCGCCATGCTGCGCACTCCCAAACGTGCTCCATCCGCCATACTGCGCACTCCCCATCGTGCTGCATCCCCCATGCTGCGCACTCCCAAACGTGCTCCATCCGCCATGCTGCGCACTCCCCATCGTGCTCTATCCGCCATGCTGCACACTCCCAAACGTGCTCCATCCGCCATGCTGCGCACTCCCAAACGTGCTCCATCCGCCATGCTGCGCACCCCCCATCATGCTCCATCCGCCATGCTGCGCACTCCCAAACGTGCTCCACCCGCCATGCTGCGCACTCCCAAACGTGCTCCACCCACCATGCTGCGCACTCCCAAACGTGCTCCATCCACCATGCTGCGCACTCCCAAACGTGGTCCATCCGCCATGCTGCGCACTCCCAAACGTGTTCCATCCGCCATGCTGCGCACTGCCCAACGTGCTCCATCCGCCATACTGTGCACTCCCAAACATGCTCCATCCGCCATACTGCGCACTCCCCATCGTGCACCATCCGGCATGCTGCGCACTCCCAAACGTGCTCCATCCGCCATGCTGCGCACTCCCAAACGTGCTCCATCCGTCATGCTGCGCACTCCCAAACGTGCTCCATCCGCCATGCTGTGCACTCCCAAACGTGCTCCATCCGCCATGCTGCGCACTCCCAAACGTGCTCCATCCGCCATGCTGCGCACTCCCAAACGTGGTCCATCCGCAATGCTGCGCACTCCCAAACGTGGTCCATCCGCCATGCTGCGCACTCCCAAACGTGCTCCATCCGCCATGCTGCGCACTCCCAAACGTGCTCCATCCGCCATGCTGCGCACTCCCAAACGTGCTCCATCCATCATGCTGCTCACTCCCAAACGTGCTCCATCCGCATCAGCCTCTCTCCTCCCAGCCTACCCCAGCCTCAGCCTCCCTCAGCATCAGCCTCTCTTCTCTCAGCCTCCCCCTCCCAGCCTTCCCCAGGATCAGCCTCTCTCCTCCCAGCATCAGCCTCTCCTCTCTGTCCCCAGCATCAGCCTCTCTCCTCCCAGCCTTCCCCAGCATCAGCCTCTCTCCTCCCAGCCTCTCTCTCTTCCCAGCCTCCCCCAGCCTCAGCCTCCCTCAGCATCAGCCTCTCTTCTCTCAGCCTCCCCCTCCCAGCCTTCCCCAGGATCAGCCTCTCTCCTCCCAGCATCAGCCTCTCCTCTCTGTCCCCAGCATCAGCCTCTCTCCTCCCAGCCTTCCCCAGCATCAGCCTCTCTCCTCCCAGCCTCTCTCTCTTCCCAGCCTTCCCCAGGATCAGCCTCTCTCCTCCCAGCCTCCGTCCTCCCAGCCTCCCCCAGCATCAGCCTCCCCCAGCATCAGCCTCTCTCCTTCCAGCCTCCCCCAGCATCACCCTCTCTCCTTCCAGCCTCCCCCAGCATAAGCCTCCCTCTCCCAGCCTTCCCCAGGATCAGCCTCTCTCCTCCCAGCCTCAGCCTCTCTCCTTCCAGCCTCCCCCAGCATCAGCCTCTCTCCTTCCAGCCTCTCTCAGCATCAGCCTCCCCTTCCCAGCCTTCCCCAGGATCAGCCTCTCTCCTCCCAGCCTCCTTCAGCATCAGCCTTCCCCTCCCAGTCTCCCCCAGCATCAGCCTCCCCCAAGATCAGCCTCTCTGCTCCCAGCCTCCTCCAGCACGCCGTGCTCCTCTGCGCCGACACTCACACACACCCGATCGCATACACTCACACACACAACCGATCGCATACACTCACACACACAACCGATCGCATACACTCACACACACAACCGATCGCATACACTCACACACACAACCGATCGCATACACTCACACACACAACCGATCGCATACACTCACACACACCCGATCGCATACACTCACACACACAGACACTGACGAAATCGCACATACGCGCTGATACTCACAACATCCGGAGATACCACATGCTTCTGGCCATGTGATCCTCCGTCAGGTCCTGGAAGGTCACAGCAGCACAGTATCGAGGCCGAGAAGCAAGCGATATCGCCGGATGCTGTGAGTGTGTGGATGCGATGTGTATGTGAGGTGTGTGTGAGAGTGAGTGTGATCTGATGTGTGTGTATGTGTGTGTGTGTGTGCTGTTATGTGTGTGCGTGTGGATCTTCCGCCGCTGCAGGACCTTGATGTGCTGGTAACTATGCTACCATGGTTACCAGCGCATCACGTCCCCCACTCGCACGGGAGCCCACACCAGCATACGGCGGCAAGGCCAGCAATGCGAGGGTAAGTGTCGGCTGGGTTGGCGGCGTATGCTGGTGTGGGCTCCCGTTGGGGGGGGTTGTACAGTACTCACCTGGGAGCCGTGACCGTGTCAGTTCGGGGAATGCGCGGGAGGGGGGAGGGGGGCAGAGCTAGCGTCCATTGCGTGAGGGGGGCGGGGCGTGGCGTGGCCGAGTTGCCAATGCCTGCAGGGTGCCGGGGCGAGAGGCCAATCTGTGGGGGGGGGCGGAGCCTGGGCGAGCGGCTGGCCAATCCGTGTGGGGGCGCAGCCTGGGCGAGCGGCCAATCTGTGTGGGGGGCGGGGCCATGGCGAGCCCAGCGGCCAATCAGCTTTGTGTCACCGTAAGGACACAATGTCACCGGAAGGACACAATTTTGAAGCATGACAGACAGACAGACAGACAGAATAAGGCATATATATATATAGATTAATTATAATTATTATTTTATAGTAATAGCATTTTGTGTCACTTAATATTAAGCAGAATTAAGTAGGCTGATATTCCCCTATATCTCCCTATATAAGCCCATACACAGCCCCCTAGATACAGTATGAGCCCCCACACAGCCCCCTGTATAGGAGTTGAGTGGCGCTTTAAGGCAAATCCCATACATGTATGTTGCAGTAATCTGACACAAGTTTTCCAGTTTCTTCAGAATTTATTATGTATAAGCCCCCCATATACCCTCTTATATACATTATGAGCCCACATATAGTCCCTCTATATTCAGTGTGAGCCCCCACATAGCCCCCCTATATACAGCATGAGCCCCCACAAAGCCTCCTAAATACAGCATGTGTGACACCCTGGCCTCTCAGGTCGTCACAGGGTATTGCACAATTTTCCTTTCCGTGCAGTACCCATCTCCTCCTTGGTTCCAGGTGCCACCCAATAGTATTGCAAACACCAGCATGCAAATCCCAGTCACACACACACCAGTGGGTAGGTCCAGTGAAGAAAGTGCCGCCCACCTTAGAGTCAGGCAGACTGGGGGGGAGGTGACTGAGTAGTCGTCGGCAGGGGAGCAAGGAGAGTGGTGCCTGTCAAGTAGTTCTCAGGGGGAGAGCAGGCTGGGGAGTTGGAGCTCCCAGGATAGCGAGGCAGCAGCCCTCCGAGTGTGAGGGGCTGAGGGGTAGAAGCTCCCGGAAGGTCGGACTAGACTAGAACACACCAAGCAATACCATTGGGAACGGTCACCTGGACAGGCTCCCCTCCTGAGCGGCAGCGGTACTGCAGGACTTTTGGTTTAATTACAGTCTGTGTGTTTACTGACCTTCCAAAGCAGCACAGCTGCATCCCCTATGCTGCGCACTCCCAAACGTGCTCCATCCGCCATGCTGCGCACTCCCCATCGTGCTCTATCCGCCATGCTGAACACTCCCAAACATGCTCCATCCCCCATGCTGCGCACCCCCCATCGTGCTCCATCCCCCATGCAGCGCACTCCCCATCGTGCTGCATCCCCCATGCTGCGCATTCCCAAACGTGCTCCATCCGCCATGCTGCGCACTCCCAAACGTGCTGCATCCCCCATGCTGCGCACTCCCAAACGTGCTCCATCCGCCATGCTGCGCACTCCCCATCGTGCTCTATCCGCCATGCTGCACACTCCCAAACGTGCTCCATCCGCCATGCTGCGCACTCCCAAACGTGCTCCATCTGCCATGCTGCGCACCCCCCATCATGCTCCATCCGCCATGCTGCGCACTCCCAAACGTGCTCCATCCACCATGCTGCGCACTCCCAAACGTGCTCCATCCGCCATGCTGCGCACTCCCAAACGTGGTCCATCCGCCATGCTGCGCACTCCCAAATGTGTTCCATCCGCCATGCTGCGCACTCCCCAACGTGCTCCATCCGCCATACTGCGCACTCCCAAACGTGCTCCATCCGCCTTACTGCGCACTCCCCATCGTGCACCATCCGGCATGCTGCGCACTCCCAAACGTGCTCCATCCGCCATGCTGCGCACTCCCAAACGTGCTCCATCCGTCATGCTGCGCACTTCCAAACGTGCTCCATCCGCCATGCTGTGCACTCCCAAACGTGCTCCATCCGCCATGCTGCGCACTCCCAAACGTGCTCCATCCGCCATGCTGCGCACTCCCAAACGTGGTCCATCCGCAATGCTGCGCACTCCCAAACGTGGTCCATCCGCCATGCTGCGCACTCCCAAACGTGCTCCATCCGCCATGCTGCGCACTCCCAAACGTGCTCCATCCGCCATGCTGCGCACTCCCAAACGTGCTCCATCCATCATGCTGCTCACTCCCAAACGTGCTCCATCCGCATCAGCCTCTCTCCTCCCAGCCTACCCCAGCCTCAGCCTCCCTCAGCATCAGCCTCTCTTCTCTCAGCCTCCCCCTCCCAGCCTTCCCCAGGATCAGCCTCTCTCCTCCCAGCATCAGCCTCTCCTCTCTGTCCCCAGCATCAGCCTCTCTCCTCCCAGCCTTCCCCAGCATCAGCCTCTCTCCTCCCAGCCTCTCTCTCTTCCCAGCCTCCCCCAGCATCAGCCTCCCCCAGCATCAGCCTCTCTCCTTCCAGCCTCCCCCAGCATCAGCCTCTCTCCTTCCAGCCTCCCCCAGCATCAGCCTCCCTCTCCCAGCCTTCCCCAGGATCAGCCTCTCTCCTCCCAGCCTCCGTCCTCCCAGCCTCCCCCAGCATCAGCCTCCCCCAGCATCAGCCTCTCTCCTTCCAGCCTCCCCCAGCATCACCCTCTCTCCTTCCAGCCTCCCCCAGCATCAGCCTCCCTCTCCCAGCCTTCCCCAGGATCAGCCTCTCTCCTCCCAGCCTCAGCCTCTCTCCTTCCAGCCTCCCCCAGCATCAGCCTCTCTCCTTCCAGCCTTTCTCAGCATCAGCCTCCCCTTCCCAGCCTTCCCCAGGATCAGCCTCTCTCCTCCCAGCCTCCTTCAGCATCAGCCTTCCCCTCCCAGTCTCCCCCAGCATCAGCCTCCCCCAAGATCAGCCTCTCTGCTCCCAGCCTCCTCCAGCACGCCGTGCTCCTCTGCCGACACTCACACACACCCGATCGCATACACTCACACACACAACCGATCGCATACACTCACACACACAACCGATCGCATACACTCACACACACAACCGATCGCATACACTCACACACACAACCGATCGCATACACTCACACACACAACCGATTGCATACACTCACACACACCCGATCGCATACACTCACACACACAGACACTGACGAAATCGCACATACGCGCTGATACTCACAACATCCGGAGATACCACATGCTTCTGGCCATGTGATCCTCCGTCAGGTCCTGGAAGGTCACAGCAGCACAGTATCGAGGCCGAGAAGCAAGCGATATCGCCGGATGCTGTGAGTGTGTGGATGCGATGTGTGTGTGAGGTGTGTGTGAGAGTGAGTGTGATCTGATGTGTGTGTATGTGTGTGTGTGTGTGCTGTTATGTGTGTGCGTGTGGATCTTCCGCCGCTGCAGGACCTTGATGTGCTGGTAACTATGCTACCATGGTTACCAGCGCATCACGTCCCCCACTCGCACGGGAGCCCACACCAGCATACGGCGGCAAGGCCAGCAATGCGAGGGTAAGTGTCGGCTGGGTTGGCGGCGTATACTGGTGTGGGCTCCCGTTGGGGGGGGGGTTGTACAGTACTCACCTGGGAGCCGTGACCGTGTCAGTTCGGGGAATGCGCGGGAGGGGGGAGGGGCGTGGCGTGGCCGAGTTGCCAATGCCTGCAGGGTGCCGGGGCGAGAGGCCAATCTGTGGGGGGGGCGGAGCCTGGGCGAGCGGCTGGCCAATCCGTGTGGGGGCGCAGCCTGGGCGAGCGGCCAATCTGTGTGGGGGGGCGGGGCCATGGCGAGCCCAGCGGCCAATCAGCTTTGTGTCACCGTAAGGACACAATGTCACCGGAAGGACACAATTTTGAAGCATGACAGACAGACAGACAGACAGACAGACAGAATAAGGCAATTATATATATAGATTAATTATAATTATTATTTTATAGTAATAGCATTTTTTGTCACTTAATATTAAGCAGAATTAAGTAGGCTGATATTCCCCTATATCTCCCTATATAAGCCCATACACAGCCCCCTAGATACAGTATGAGCCCCCACACAGCCCCCTGTATAGGAGTTGAGTGGCGCTTTAAGGCAAATCCCATACATGTATGTTGCAGTAATCTGACACAAGTTTTCCAGTTTCTTCAGAATTTATTATGTATAAGCCCCCCATATACCCTCTTATATACATTATGAGCCCACATATAGTCCCTCTATATTCAGTGTGAGCCCCCACATAGCCCCCCTATATACAGCATGAGCCCCCACAAAGCCTCCTAAATACAGCATGTGTGACACCCTGGCCTCTCAGGTCGTCACAGGGTATTGCACAATTTTCCTTTCCGTGCAGTACCCATCTCCTCCTTGGTTCCAGGTGCCACCCAATAGTATTGCAAACACCAGCATGCAAATCCCAGTCACACACACCAGTGGGTAGGTCCAGTGAAGAAAGTGCCGCCCACCTTAGAGTCAGGCAGACTGGGGGGGAGGTGACTGAGTAGTCGTCGGCAGGGGAGCAAGGAGAGTGGTGCCTGTCAAGTAGTTCTCAGGGGGAGAGCAGGCTGGGGAGTTGGAGCTCCCAGGATAGCGAGGCAGCAGCCCTCCGAGTGTGAGGGGCTGAGGGGTAGAAGCTCCCGGAAGGTCGGACTAGACTGGAACACACCAAGCAATACCATTGGGAACGGTCACCTGGACAGGCTCCCCTCCTGAGCGGCAGCGGTACTGCAGGACTTTTGGTTTAATTACAGTCTGTGTGTTTACTGACCTTCCAAAGCAGCACAGCCTCATCCAGCACCACAAGTACCAACTGTGAGTTCCCTGCTCCCTGCCTCCCAAACCTACATCCCACGGCTTCCCCTGCCATCACCGAGTCCCGGAGCATTCTCCCCCTACCCGTGGAGGGGTTAAACACTTGGCTGCCCACACCATCGCCACCGGGTACTCCCAATCGAAGCGGTGGTGTGTCGCCAGGGGTTAAGGGGATACCCAGAACCGGGCCAAGGGGTCGCTTCTGGAAAGGGGATCACGGTGTCGTGACCCGGTCTGTGCTCCCTGGTTCCACAATAAAAAGGGAGGTTATGTTCGTGACGCCACCCGTGGAATGTGATCAGAGATGACCACCGCTGCTGCAGAACCTCCGGGGTGATGGAAGGCAGCTTGAGATGGGACGGCTCCCCACGGGTAGAGCCTTTTCCCCGGGGCAGTGTGTTAGTAGTCTATGGGGGGAGTGCAGGACACGAGCACAATAAACAGGCAGACTCACGGTTTTGCAGTTTCTTTGTCCTTTACTGATGATGGTATTCAGCAGAGTACTGTCCACGGAGTCTGTGAGGGGTTCAGGGTTTCTCCCACCCAGCCGGGCCGTTTTGGCTTCCTTGCCTGCACTGTGTGTCTGTGGCCCTGCTGCTGCGTGAACTATGCAGCCGGCTCTGCTGTGCTCTGCTCCTATGTACCGACCTGACAGGCAACTCGAGTCCTTCCTAGTATGTTCCTGAACTCTCCTATGTTGCTTGTGTCTGTGGTACAGGTGAAAGATCTGGAATCTTCACTTCTCTGGTGGTAACTATGCAGTATGTAACCTGCAGTCTCGGATCCAGCATCCGTTCTGTGTGCTCCACTGGGATGAACTCAGCAATGCTCTGTCTCCCAGGAATGTTCCTCTGTGTACGCTTTCTCCTTTCCTCAGACCCTCAGCTAGGCCTGGAATTGGTCAGTGGATCCTGAGGTGAGCTCAAGCCAGCTCCAACCTGCAGAGATCCTGTCTCCTCAGTGCTCTGCACTGAACTTCCAAACTGAAACTACTCCTGACCATTTCCTCCCTCCACCAGAATATACAGGGAAGCAGCTTGGTCTCCCCCTTCTGGCCAGGAGGTCTTGGTGTTGTGTGTGGGGAGTTAACCCTTTGTGTTGTTACTGTGGCAACCCTGGGGTGCCACATTCCCCCTTAGTGAAGAACAGTACTCCGGGACTGTGAAACAAACAAACAAGTTATCACAACAATTATATATATACAGAGTCTCAAAAGGAAAAAATACAAAAACCTTAAAGTTCAAAAAGAGTCCAAAATGTTCAAGAATATGTAAGTGTTCATACAGTATAGTCTCTGTAGGTACTGGGCTTTTGGTCTTAACGTTGCAATTAAATAAACATTTCAATCAACAAACACTTCTTAAAGGTGTCTCTACTCTGGTCATAAGTGCAGTAGGCCTCACGGCCCTCGGGCCACCAACAATGTGATCAAGTTGTAACTCTCCGTGCTGCCACCTTACACCACTCTTCTCTCACCTTTTCTGTACACTAAACTGTTACGGTTTTTCCCATAAACATTATAACATATGTACATTTTATATGCAATTCCACATTAGTCTTTATATCTTGCTGGTATCTGACCCTGAGTACTACGCTGTGATCTGCGTACTGTTGCTGTACTGGGTGTACTTAGCATAATGGTGTGGGTGTAAGTGTACCTATTTGGTGTTTCTGGTACTTGTGAGGATGGGGTACTGACTGTAGGACTGGCAAGCCCACTGGGACCAGGAATCTGTTCTTCCTCTACGGTTTCAACTTCCAGTTCTTCTTGTCTTGAGACTTCTTGTGGTACGGATTCTGATGGTGGTTCCACCACTTGAGGGAAGGCGATCATTGGGACTACTACTGCTCCATAGTAATTTGGCCATGTTTTTGGAAAATCTCCTAAGACTGTATGGAATACATCTTCTTCCTTCTTGACAGGTTGTACCTGTATGGGTAAGGTGACTTCTGGTGTCTTCAGGGTTTCAGGACACGGTTTGAGTTGATCTCTTGACACGACAGCTGATGTCCTTCCTTCATCCTTACTGATTAGACACACTTTGGGATTATCCATACTGGATGGTAAGACTGTATATGGGGTGGTTTCCCACTGATTATCCAATTTGTTTGTGCGCCGCTTCCTCTTGAGAACTTGGTCAACAGGTTGCAATGGGGTTGCTAGAGCATGCTGGTTGAAGGTTCTCTCCTGTCTTCCCCTAGCTTGTTGGAGACTTTTCTCTACGCACTCTTGTACTTGGCGATACTGTTGCTGACGTAGGGTATCCCAATTGGATTCTTGAACGTCTGCATCTGGCTTCAGAATTCCCATATCTAAATCAATTGGCAGTTTACCGGGCCTTGCACGCATGAGGTAAGCGGGGGTGCAGTTTGTAGAACTCACCGGGACATGATTGTACAAGTCCACCAAGTCTGGCAATTTTTCTGGCCATTGATTTCTTTCTGACTCTGGTAAGGTCTTCAACAGGTCAATCACAATATGGTTCATCTTCTCACATAAGCCATTTGTTTGGGGATGGTATGCTGTTGTGCGGATCTTTTTACAGCCATACATGTTGCAGAATTCTTGGAAGATCTGTGATTCGAAAGCTGGACCTTGATCTGCAAGGACTTGTTCTGGGTAACCATGGGGTCTGCAAAAGTACGTCTGGAATGCTTTAGCTGCTGTTCTAGCTGTAAGGTCTTTCACGGGTACCACCACTAAGAAGCGTGAGTAATGGTCCACGATGGTTAAGGCATAGACATAGCCGGACCGGCTTGGTGACAACTTGACGTGGTCTAATGCGACTAGCTCGAGTGGTTGCTTGGTTACTATGGACTGGAGTGGAGCTCTCTGGTTCTGTTGATCCTTTCTTCTGAGGTTGCACGGTCCGCATTTTCTACACCAATCTTCAATTGATTTTCTCATGCCAACCCAGTAGAATCTTTCTCTTAAGAGCACTTCCAACTTTTTCCAACCAAAATGACCAGCACCGTTGTGGTAAGCTTCCAGAACCATCTTGACGTCTCTCTTGGGCACGATGATCTGCCAGACCAACTCATGCGTTTTTGGATTGGTGTGCCTTCTACAGAGCTTCCCTTGGTACAGGAACAATTTACCTCTCTCTTTCCAGAGATGTTGTGTCTCAGCTGGGGCATTCTGATTAGGGTATGCACCTTGTTGTGTAAGCAGTTCTTTCACTAGCTTCACAGCTGGATCGCTGTCTTGTGTGTCAGCCCATCCGTGGTGTGCTAATGGGTTGAGAGTTGCCTGCTGTTGTTTTTGGTAGACACTCGGTTGATACTGTCCCACCTTAGGACGGTGAAAGGCCGGCAGCTCAATTTCTTCCAGTCCCTCCGGTTCCTCTTCCACGTTCCCCGAGTGTGGCATCCGGGATAAGGCATCTGCATTCCCATTCTTGTGGCCTGCCCTGTACTTGATGACAAAGTTGTAGTTTGACAGTCGGGCTATCCACCGCTGTTCCAGTGCACCTAGTTTTGCAGAGTCCAGGTGGGTCAACGGATTGTTGTCAGTAAAGATGGTAAATTCTGCAGCTGCCAGGTAGTGTTTGAAACGCTCTGTTACAGCCCAAACTACTGCCAGTAGTTCTAACTTGAAGGAGCTGTAATTCTCTGGGTTTCTTTCAGTAGGCCGGAGCTTCCTGCTTGCAAAGGCAATAACTTTCTCCTTGCCTTCCTGCTTTTGAGACAATACTGCTCCCAGTCCTACGTTGCTGGCATCCGTGTACAAAATGAAGGGTTGATGGTAATCTGGATATGCCAGGATCTCTTCTCCTGTCAGTGCCCACTTCAACTTCTTAAAGGACTCTTCTCTCTCATCACGCCACTGGAAAGGAGGATTTCGGGCTGCAGACTTCTTTGACTGTCCTACCAGGATGTCTTGTAGGGGAGCTGCTAGCTTCGTGAACCCTTTTATAAATCTTCTATAGTAGCCTACCAGTCCCAGGAATTGCCTCACCTCTTTCACACTGGTGGGTCTCGGCCAATCTCTGATCACGGTAACTTTTTCAGGATCTGGTGCTACCCCTTCTGAGCTCACGACATGTCCCAGGTACTGTACCCTTGGCTTTAGAAGGTGACACTTGGATGGCTTGATTTTCATGCCGTATCCGGATAAGGCTTCAAACACTTCTGCCAGGTCTTGTAGATGCTGTTCATAGGTCTTGGAGTAGACTATTATGTCATCCAGGTACAGGAGGACAGTTTCAAAGTTCTTATGTCCTAGGCAGCACTCCATCAGTCGCTGGAAGGTTCCAGGTGCGTTGCAGAGTCCAAACGGCATACAATTGAACTCACAGAGGCCCATCGGCGTGGTGAACGCTGTCTTCTCCTTGTCAGCCTCTGCCACAGGAACTTGCCAATACCCACTAGTCAGATCTAGGGTGGAAAAGTAAGTAGCGGATTTTAATGCAGCCAATGACTCCTCTATCCTAGGTAATGGGTATGCATCCTTGTGTGTAATGCGGTTGATCCGTCTGTAGTCTACACACATCCTCATGGTCCCATCTTTTTTCTTAACTAGCACTAGTGGGGCTGCCCAGGGGCTACAACTGTCTCTTATCACCCCTGCTTCTTTCATTTCTTTGAGCATGTCTTTGGCGCATTGGTAGTGAGCTGGTGGTACTGGTCTATACCTCTCCTTTATGGGTGGATGGTTACCTGTGGGTATAGTGTGCTCTACCCCTTTGATCTGCCCAAAGTCTAATGGGTGTTTGCTGAATATTTGTTCATATTCTTTCACTACCCTGTATACTCCATGCTTTTGATGGGAGGGTGTAGAATCGGTGCCTACATGTAGCTTTTGGCACCAATCCTCCAGCTTTCCCTCTGAGCCATTGTCTTCCGCCTGACTTGACGGCTTCAAGGGCTCAACGGTGGTGATGGCGTTGTTATCAACCATATATAGCTTAGCCATGGTAGCATACTTTGGTAGGGTGACCTCATCTTCCCCACAATTTAGAAGGCGTATTGGCACTCTTCCCCGATGTACCTCAACTATTCCTCTGGCCGTCAGTACAGTGGGCCTACTGTCTGAGTACACGGGTTCTACCAGGGCCTGATAGTCTCGCCCTCTGATGCCTATTGCGGCTCTACACCAGACCAGCATTTCTGTTTTGGGAGGAATTACAATAGGTATTGGGTCACTTACCCTTGCACTGCCAATTTCACCTCCTGACATTTCTACCTGCTGTTTCAGCATCAAGGCTTTAATTTCCTTCTGCAGGAGTCTCTGTTGCCCAGGTTTGGCAGTCTCGACGATCTGCTGCAAGACAGTAATTACCTCTGCAAAACAATTTTCAATTACATTCATTCCTAGCAGCATAGTTGGTTCACGTTCTCGTCGGTCAACATCAACAATGATAATACCCTGATTCTGCAATTCTACTCTCCCAACCTTAATGGTCATTTCTCTGAAACCAACCTGTGGTACTAATTCACCATTGCTAGCCCATATATTCAATGCAACATTAGATGGACCACTGCTAACGTCTGAATCAGCCCAGTACCTCTTATAAAGGACATGCGGAATTGATGATATTTGGGAACCAGTGTCCAGCAAGGCGTTGAGTGGAATGCCATCCAGCACGATGGGGATGACTGGACGTCCCCCCACATACTTGTCGTGCCAGGGTGAAGGACCTTGAGAGTTCATTCCTGAGGAGCGGCCCGCCTCCCCAGGGGATCCCCATTTAAAGCACATTCACGGGCAAAGTGACCTGGCTCATTGCAACGGCGGCAAATGGGCTGTCCATCCGGCTGGTAGCGGTCGCTGGGTCGTCCTCTCGTCGCTTGGTATCTCCTAGGCCTCATCCATGGGACATCCTCCTTGCTGGTCGCCAGCTCAATCTTGGGTGCAGACTTGGATCCACGCAGCTCCTGGACGATTCTAGCCATGGAAGCAACAGTGTCTGTAAGGGCTTCAAGCTTTTGATGTAGAGCCTCATTAGTGATCGGCTCCAGGTGGTTAGCAACAGCCGCTGACATGGCCGATGTCACCGGCACTACTGGCTGCTGGGGTGCCACTGTAAGGTGTTGAACAGAGTCTATATCCTGCGGCTCCTCCACCTGCTGGAGGCGGATGGCTCTATCCTTTAGCTGGGCAAATGTTAGTCCTGGATCCTGGATCACCATCATGCTCAGTTGTCCCCGGTGGGAAGGGGATGAGAGTCCATCCAGGAATTGGTCTATCAGCAGCTTATCTGCTCCAGGGGCTAAGGCAGGTTCTGCTAATTTAAGTGCTCTGAGCGCCTCCTGCAAGTTTAAGGCAAAGTCTCTTGCGCTCTCTCTAGGTTTTTGCTTGCATCCAAAGAACCTCATTTTAGCCCGGCTGCCAGCAGTGGATTCAAAAGCTGCTTTTAGTCCAGCTATTATATGCTCTACAGTGTCTTTTGCATCGTCCGGCCAGGATGTAACCTCCCGCTGGGCATTGCCAGTTAACTGTCCCATAAGCATACCAACACGCTGAGCTTCTGTCAGGGGGTACATGCTGTAGTAGATTTTTAGCTTTCCGATAAAGTCATTAAGTGTGTTGGGCTCACCTGAGTACTGTGGCAGCCACACTGCACCCGGGGTGTACGGCATCAGGAACGGCATGATAGGTGCCGCTGCACCGCCGGGTACAACAGCGTCTCCCTGCTGCGACATCTTTGCGCCCCCTTAGTTAATTTCACCAGTCTTCTTGACAGCAAGCCTGGGACACTTTTCTGCGTTTTCGTTCGGGTCGCAGCACCGAGCGCACCTCCTCTGCAAGCCGTGGGCGGAGTCTTAGTTTAGGCGCGATGTTTTCCCGCGCGTAGCAGCTAATGGCGCGATTAAAGATGGCGCCTGGAAAATTTTACCAATGATGTTTTTGGATTTTTCCAGGTATCTTTGCAAAGTTTAAAGTCCGTCCTTTGTTGCAACAATTCACAGGGCAAGTCTTTTATGCGATGCAATAAGTCTTTACAGGCACACGTCACCCGGGTTGCAGCCGGGTCCAGTCCGCATCCTGTTCGTGACGCCAAAGTTGTGTCGCCAGGGGTTAAGGGGATACCCAGAACCGGGCCAAGGGGTCGCTTCTGGAAAGGGGATCACGGTGTCGTGACCCGGTCTGTGCTCCCTGGTTCCACAATAAAAAGGGAGGTTATGTTCGTGACGCCACCCGTGGAATGTGATCAGAGATGACCACCGCTGCTGCAGAACCTCCGGGGTGATGGAAGGCAGCTTGAGATGGGACGGCTCCCCACGGGTAGAGCCTTTTCCCCGGGGCAGTTTGTTAGTAGTCTATGGGGGGAGTGCAGGACACGAGCACAATAAACAGGCAGACTCACGGTTTTGCAGTTTCTTTGTCCTTTACTGATGATGGTATTCAGCAGAGTACTGTCCACGGAGTCTGTGAGGGGTTCAGGGTTTCTCCCACCCAGCCGGGCCGTTTTGGCTTCCTTGCCTGCACTGTGTGTCTGTGGCCTTGCTGCTGCGTGAACTATGCAGCCGGCTCTGCTGTGCTCTGCTCCTATGTACCGACCTGACAGGCAACTCGAGTCCTTCCTAGTATGTTCCTGAACTCTCCTATGTTGCTTGTGTCTGTGGTACAGGTGAAAGATCTGGAATCTTCACTTCTCTGGTGGTAACTATGCAGTATGTAACCTGCAGTCTCGGATCCAGCATCCGTTCTGTGTGCTCCACTGGGATGAACTCAGCAATGCTCTGTCTCCCAGGAATGTTCCTCTGTGTACGCTTTCTCCTTTCCTCAGACCCTCAGCTAGGCCTGGAATTGGTCAGTGGATCCTGAGGTGAGCTCAAGCCAGCTCCAACCTGCAGAGATCCTGTCTCCTCAGTGCTCTGCACTGAACTTCCAAACTGAAACTACTCCTGACCATTTCCTCCCTCCACCAGAATATACAGGGAAGCAGCTTGGTCTCCCCCTTCTGGCCAGGAGGTCTTGGTGTTGTGTGTGGGGAGTTAACCCTTTGTGTTGTTACTGTGGCAACCCTTGGGTGCCACAGTGGTACTCCATCTTACCACGCACCACAGGTGTTGTCACAAACTTTAATCAAACAGCCCCTCTGTAAATACTCCCCCTTTTATTTGAGTGGCCGCATGACCTCAACCCCCGGGTCCGGAGACCCCTCGAGCCACCGCGGATCCGAGCAGCCCAGCTGCTGATGTGGGGGCGGCACAGATGAGTCCCCTCCTAACCCCCTAAATGCAGCATGGGCCCCCACCTAGATTCCTAAATACAGTGTGAACCCTCACATAGCACCCTGTATACAAAATGAGCCCCACATGGCCTCCTGTAGTCATTATGAACCCCACATAGCCTTCTTTATACATAGAGTCCCACATAACCCTTGTATAGAGTATGAACCTACACATAGCCCCTATTTTCAGTGAGAACACTCTCATTGACTCCTATATTCATTATGAGCCCTCACACAGCGTCCTATATACATTATGAGCCCCCACATTGCCTCCTATATACTTCAACAGCCTGACATAGACTCTTTTATATACATTATGACCCCCACACAACCCCCTATATTTGGTATTAGACCATACACATATGAATAAAAACACTACATACTCACCTTGCTTCCTCTGCGCTCTGCTGAACTGACCCTTTGCATAGCGGACACGATGAGGTGAAGTCATCGCGTCTGTTTTCTCACACGCTGATTGATGCATGAAGGAGAAGGCGGCCCCTCCTCTACTAATATTTTCAATACTAATCACATCCTGAGGATGCATATAGCGGTGACATCGGAGGGCCACAGCGGAAGCTGAGCACTGGAGGGCAAGGTGTGGCCCGTAGACTGAGACAGCCAAAGGGCTCAAAACAGTTGACTGCGGGCCGCACCTTGCCCTCCACTGGAACAGCCAGAGGACCAGATGTGGCCCGTCGGCCACTCTTAGCTCAGCCCTGCACTGAGGTGGAAGGGTGTAAGGTCCCCATACACATTAGACTAACAACAATATAGAGGAGTTCAGCTAACAGTCTGAAGTTTATAGAGGCCCCCAACTCTTCCCTGAAAGATGATATAAGAGGCGATAAAGATCTGGCATGTCTGATTTCAGACTGCTCATTCACTTGTTCTGTAAGGTATAAGCCACTGGAGAAGTACTCGGAAAAGTGAGCATACCAGTGTACGGGAGAGTCAGGCGAGATAGCTGCTGGTCAAAGGATTGTCCGAACCATAACACTATTCTATATCAGTTTTGCTGACGTCAATATAACATGATCCTTATTAGTTTTGGTATGCTGAATCGAAAAATCATATCCGTTTCCTCCAGTCATGTCTAGTTTTTCTGCAAAATGCTGTTTACTAATAAACTCTTACAGTAATAATGTAACATTATACAGTATGCAATTATAATTCTATTATTTAGATATATTGAATACACAGAAGAAATGCTGAATATGTGACCGGTATAACAAATAGGAAGATTGCTTAATACGTAGTTAAAAACTGCCACATAAAGCAGACAGCTGGAGCCGCATGGGCTCCCTTGTATTTTGACACACAGCAAAGATAAAGCTGACAGGTGGGGGCTGCAGCCTCCAGCTGTCTGCTTTATCTATGCTGGGTAACAAAATACAGGGACCCTACTTCATATTTTCCAATTATTTTATTTTTTTTTATACTCCACTTCGGGGATCCAGACAGCTAGTGTGAGGGCAACCAATCTCAAACGCTGCCAGTCTGACTGCAACCAATCACAGATGCTATCACCAAGGGTGGGTGGGGGAAGCAGTGAATATTCATGAGATTTAATGAGCAGACCCGGAAACATTGTGACATGTATAATTTTCTGCATTCATCCCCATTTGCTTTCTTTTGCAGCCCCTAGCTCTTACTAACACCATTTTATAACACTTAAGTTAGGGTCTCTTAGACTTATATGGGGTTCGGCATTTGGGATCAAGTCCGCTCACAAACCGGACTTTATTTAAGTCGAGCCGGCCCCACCGAAGCCAACCATCTGCATGTTCGCCCATCTCTAATCAGGACCATAGAACAAAGATATCAATGCAGGTGGAATACAAACATGATGGCTGACTACTGCTGGCATTTGCAGCATAACCCTAACAATTAAAATTTACACAACTATTGCTCTCTTGGTTTGACGATGGAGTCGTTTTTTTTAACATGAAACAAATATATTACGCACTATCGCTTCTTCAGAATTTCTTTTCACCCCTGATATAATAATTGCATTGTACTTCTGTCACAGCTCAGGCAAGAGGCCTGCTACCATAATTGTAGCGCCTAGAAAACCAGGTGGATAGACAAGTAACACCATTCCACGAAGGGTTAAATCACCCGACCTGAAACCCTAGTCACCCCCCTCAGGGAAGGATGGACACACCAGTGGGCGGGACCAGGTGGTTGGGACACGCCGACCTAAGGGTCTGAAGAACCCGGGCGGGAAAACAGTTAGTTCAGTTTTAGTGTGAGTTGAAGTTGGAGTGGAGGTGCAAGCTGACAGGTGCCAGGGTCGGAGCCCTGACACCTAGGCTAGGTGGCAGCCAGTAGCCAGAGTCTGCAGGAGACGGGAAGATGGCTGCGGAGATCCGAGGTGGACTGGGACAGGGTTGTAGCCCGCCGGTACCAGCACCGGAGAGCCGACCCAGAAACCGTGTGCACAGAGGGGGTACTCAGACCCTGAAGCCAGGACCGAAACCAACGGCCTAGCTAATTAACCGATTGAGGGCAGGATTTTAGGTCCTGTCCCAACCTAAGTCCCGAAAAGTAGACAACCACCCACAGAGAGGGATAGTGCCACCGCCAGGGCCCGTAGATCCCAAGGGTCAGCGTCAGATGGGCACGGCTCCCAACAAAAGGACCGGGAGCGAACTCCCGCGTTTCACACCGGGAAGTCCTACTTACAAAACACTGAGTGCAGAGGAGAGAGACTTTGACTACCAGCCCGGGTGTGGGATCAGATACATGCATCTGCGGCAGCCGGCCACCATCACCTTGGTTTACCACAGAACTCGTGTGCTTTATTCGACTGTGAGTAAACATCCCCGGCCTGGCTGGGTGCGCCGGCCCCTGCACTCACCATTCCCAGCATAGAGACACTGGGCCCCAGGACATCCATCCCTACCCACGGAGGGGTTAACATCCAGCTGCCAGCCCAACATCCCCGGGAGCCCCGCAGCGACAGCGGTGGTGCTACATCTCACCACGCACCGTGGGTGGCGTCAAAGACATTCTACAACCAATCCCGTATAAATACATCCCCCCTTTTATTTGTAGTGTCCGCGCGACCCCAGGGTCCGGAGAACCCCTCGAGCCGCACCGTAAATCCGGATCCGAGCAGCAACGGCTGCTGGCACGGGGGCGGCACATAATCATGTGAACAAAATAACAGTAAAAAAAATGGAGTATTGTAAAATAAAAAAATAGAAAAGTGAAAAAGTTTGAAAATGTATTTCAGTATATATTTTTAGCATATATTTTTAGTATTAAAAATAAAATGATGCTTTCTTTTCTCTAAGTATTGAGTCTGTGCTCTATCAAATGCTCAAAGAGAAAAAAATACAGATAAAGAGTAAATTGCATTTTTTAGATTTAATGGTAATGTGTAATTGAAAGTAAAATTTGATCTTCTGCCTATAAAACCTGTAACTGCAGCCAAACAAAGACTAAATACTTAAAAAGGAGAATAATTTTTTTGTGTTCAATGATTGTAATCTTTTGTTGAACACTAAGGAAAGCCTAATTAAATCCATCGTGTTCATTCTTGTTTCACAATAGAACGTGAAACAGTGTAAGGTGGGTAAATACTTTTTCTTTGTACTTTTTTTTATTATGCGCTGAATATGTTTTCCATGGGTATACAATGGACGTCAATTGAACTGCCTACCCAAATACACTCAATGTTATTAAAGGCATTATTTAATTTTTCTATGTTTGAAAATTCAAAGTCTATTTAGTAGATCCCACGTTCAGGAATCCAGGAATGAAAAGCGTTCTCACTCTGGAGGACCCTGCGTGGTCAGACATTACAGTGCCAGCAGATAGACTTAAGTGTGAACTGCTTAAAGGGAACCTGTCAGGTTGGATAATACTATTAACCTGCAGATATAGGGATAAAATTTAGCAGTGAAAACCGTTGGCATATGCAACAGTTGAGGACTCCTTTGTTTGTGTGAAGGAAGTCTTTATGCTGATCTAACAGTAGATGGCGATGTTGTGTAAAGTTTCCTTACTCACTGTATTGGAAAAAGTCTTTTGTTTTTCTTCCCGGTTTCGTTTTTCTCTTCCTGATGTAATGCTGAATGACTGTGCATTTTTACCTCATGTTCTGAGAAGTAAAAAGCTTGTTATCCCATGTAATCTGCTCTGAACTTTCTTCTGCAACTGGGAATCTAGAAGCTGTGCAGCAAAAACCAGTGTTCACTTTCCCCTTCCCATCACGTAAAACCCACCCCACCACCCCTATATGTAGCTTATCTAATGAGACTTGGTTTCCAAACTATCTATCAATTTTTTTTTTATAATAGTTAGTGGTTAAAGGGATATTTGCATCTACAAGATCATATCCCAATATGTAGTAGATACCTAAGGTCCTGCAATGCCCTGAATATGAGATACCTAAGGTCCTGCAATGCCCTGAACATGAGGTACTTAAGGTCCTGCAATGCCCTGAATATGAGGTACCTAAGGTCCTGCAATGCCCTGAATATGAGGTACCTAAGGTCCTGCAATGCCCTGAACATCAGGTATCTAAGGTCCTGCAATGCCCTGAACATGAGGTATCTAAGGTCCTGCAATGCCCTGAACATGAGGTACCTAAGTTCCTGCAATGCCCTGAACATGAGATACCTAAGGTCCTGCAATGCCCTGAACATGAGGTACCTAAGGTCCTGCAATGCCCTGACCATGAGGTACCTAAGGTCCTGCAATGCCCTAAACATGAGGTAAGCGACCTAGTGAATCAGGAGAACTATACTACATTTCTAACTGGAAGTATTTGCTAATATTATTCTTATTACACCTACTACATATTGGGATATTATCTTGGAGATGGGAATAACCCTTTAATTCTAGTAAAATTGTATAAAGTTTCAGTTTACAAACATCATTCCTTCATTTATTTTCTGGCTTCCTGATATGAAGTTGGCAGCTTGATCCAAGTTTCTGATTTTTCTCTTCAAGGAGTGTCTCTCCAAGTAATATAGGCTGGATGTTAGTTGTGTGTAGGAGGTGGTTGAATTGCCCCTACTTCTACTAAATATTGTGCTGTACCATTGTATTTTATGAGTGTGTTATATTTGTGCTGACTGGCGCTGCTGCGGGAGGATATGTTTCCCCAGTACAATAAAGCCGACTGAGTGTTGCGGCTGGTGCCACCTAGCGCTGAGACCAGATAAGATAAATTTATGTTTTATGGTATTACTACATAATGTGCATTTTATAGTAATATAAAGTATTTTATATACTTAGAATAAGGTGGGAGGAGTGACAGAGAGTCGGTTAGCCAGATACACCAGCAAGAGAGTCAGTTCTGCCAAGTGTTGCTCTGTATTACTTACAGCATAGAAGTGCAGCAGTTGTACATTGCCCAGGCCAAAAACTATAAACTCTAGCAGGATGCAGCTAAGCCCCCATAAGTGGATGCATCACAGGTGAAGGAGGAGAAAATCACACACACACTTCCAAACATGGAGGGGGTGATTGCTGGATGATAAAACTGCACACTGATGGCTTACATAGAGCGCTGTTCACACATGCAGATGCACAGTCACAAGCCTGCAGTCTATTAGGTGACGCCCATACTATTAGATCAGGCGGGCTGCCAAGCCGTACTCCATGTGTGCACCATACAGGGACAGGAACTCTAATATGCAAGGCCTAACTGAAAGGGGCCTGGTTGCATCCTGTATAAAAAAATATGAGGTTTTAATTGGTATTATGGCCAGAATACGGAAGCCTACAACCCTCATCACAGGAACCTCATGCTTGTAGGTCCCTACACTATTATATTAGTTCCTGTCCCTGTATGGTGCACAGATGGAGTACAGTTTGGCAGCCTGCCTGATCAAATAATATGGGCATCACCTAATAGGCTGCGGGTTTGTGACATCTTCATGTGTGAACAACCCTCTATGCAAGACATCAGTGTGAAGTTTTATTATCTAACAATCGCCCCCTCCATTTTTTGGAAGTGTGTGTGTGATTTGCTCCTCCTTCACCTGTGATGCCTCCACTAGTGGGGGCTTAGCTGCATTATGCTAGAGTTACTAGTTTTTGGCCTGGGCGATGTACAACTGCAGCCCATCTTTGCTGTAAGTAATGCTTAATTTTTGGAGGATATTTATTCCTCTTTTTGTTGCTATTTTATATTAAGTGTTGCTCTGTACTAGAGTCCGTCGCAGAACCAGGAGTGCGCACTAGAAAAGTGATTTTTCTCAAGAAAATTTCTTGAGAAACCTCTTGGAGTTGAAGATTATCTCACCTGCGGTAAAAAAAAACGCACCAAAACCGCGGGAAAAACGCATGTGTTTTTGCCGCGTTTTTTCCGCAGGGACCGCAGGTTTTTTTTATGCTGAACTGCAATAAATAATATAGATAATAGATAGATAATCGATAGACAGATAATGGATAGAGGGAAAGATGGATAGATGAATAGATAGATAGATGAGAAAGACCTATATAATGTCCCACCCCCTGCATATTCTAAGCTGGCACACTTTAGTGACTTTCATGTGGCACTAAAGGGTGCCTAGCCTTGTATTTAGCCAAAAAATAAATAAATAATTAAAAAAAAATGACATGAGGTCCCCCCATCTTTTGTAGCCAGCTAGGGTAAAGCAGATGGCTGCAGCCTGCAGACCACAGCTGGCAGCTTCACCTTGGCTGGTAATCCAAAACAGAGGGCACCCCACGCTGTTATTTTACATTAAATAAATAATCTAAAACTAAAAACGTGGGGTCCCCCCAAATTGGATCACCAGTCAAGGTAAAGCGGACAGCTGGGGTCTGATATTCTCAGACTAGGGAGGTCCACTGTTATTGGACACTCCCAAGCCTAAAAATAGCAGGCTGCAGCCGCCCCAAAAGTGGCGCATCCATTAGACGTGCCAATCCTGGCGCATCGCCCCAACTCATCCCGTTGCCCTGGTGCGGTGGCAAACGGGTTAATATATGGGGTTGATGCCAGATGTGTAATGTCACCTGGCATCAGGCCCTGGGGTTAGTGATGTCACGCGTCTATCAGATACCCGACATCACAAACCCAGTCAGTAAGAAATAAAAAATAGACAACAAAAAAAGATTTATTTGAAAAAAAAACACTCCCCACATTCCCTCTTTCACCAATTTATTGACAAGAATAATCAAATCCTGGTCCGGCGTAATCCAATAAGGGGGTCCGACGGCGATCCATACCATAGTCACTGTCCCAGTCAATGAAGAACAGAATGTTCCCCATTGGCTGGGAAAGCAATGCAGTGACCTGAGCGAACAATAGGTCAGCCCAGGTCACTGCAGGGGATGACGAGCGCTGACTTCAGGAGCTTAGATGAGATCATTACCTGCTGTGATGATCTCCTGCAGTCCTGCCATCAGCGCTGTCACTGCCTTCTATGCCCGCCGCGTTCTCAGCAGTATCGCGAGAGCCCGTGACGTCACCGCTAGTGACAGTCTCGGGCCGCGGGCATAGACGGCAGTGACAGCAGTGACCGCGGTGACGTCAGGAGGCAGGAGATCATCACAGCAGGTAATGATCTCATCTAACCTCCTGACAGCAGCGCTCGGCATCCCCGCGGCTGCACGCACTGCTGTGTGTCAGTGTCTGCCAGCACTGCAGGGTGACAAGCTGCTGATACTGCGGGCAGACACTGTCACACAGCAGTGCAGGCAGCGGCGGGGCTGGAGCGGGACACAGACTGCACGGGCACCTGGAGGTCACACGGAAGTGCTTCTGTGCGGCGTCCAGGGAGTGTGACGTGTGTGTTTACTCTACTCCGCTTCCTCTTCCTGGCATAATGACATCACTTCCTGCAAAACCGCAGGCAGTGATGAACATTACTGCAGGTAAATCGTGGCTATACCGCACATCATTTGCTACCTGCGGTATATATATATGAATTTCGCGATTACATTACAGTGAATGGAGTGAAATACCGGGGGTATTCCGCAGGTACCTGCGGAAAAGAAGTGACATGCACATTTTCTCAAGAAATGTTCTCAAGAAATTCTTCAGAAAGAATTTTCTTGAGAAAAAAACGCACTGTGCGCACAGCTATATTTTTTCCCATAGGTTTTGCTGGGAAATGTCTGCAGGAAGATTACAAACATTTCTCAAGAAATTTCTGCAGCAAAACCGCAAGTAAAACCATGGGTAAAAACGCCTAGTGCGCACAGGGCCTAAGGCCACCTGCACTTGTTGAGTATTTGGTGAGTTTTTTTACCTCAGTATTTGTAGCCAAAACCAGGAGTGAAACAGAGGAAAAGTATAATAGAAACACGGGCACCACTTCTAGATTTTTCATTTACTTTTGGTTTTGGCTTACAAATATTGATGTAAAAAAAAAATATTGACCAAATATTGAACATGTGAATATGGCCGAACAGACAGTATAGCAGCAAAATGGTAAAAAAAAATAATGCTGAACAATAATAAACAATAATGAACATTAAAAAAAAATATGTGTGAAGGTGTGTATAGCTTTTAGCTAGCATACTTTCCAGTTGCAGACCACTAACTGGAGGAGGATTGCTGCTAAAGCAGACTGCTTCTCAGTAAAATACTGATATACTAAGTAGTAAAGATACAGTATCAAAGTAACATGGATGTGTAACGCCCTGGACTAGTCAGGTCGTCCCAGGTAGTCACACACAACACGACACCCCCTCCCGACTAGGTGACATCAGTCAAACTAAAAACCTTGTCACCACCCTCCAGGTTTGATGTCCACACCAGGGGGGGCGGAGCCAGGCGGTTGGCTCCACCCACCGAGGAGTTCACAGGCCTGGAAGCGGGAAAACAGGGAGTCAGTCGTAGTGCAGAGTAGAGAGAAGTCACGTTCAAGGGCAGTTGGAGCCCAGTCACCTTTGGCAAGGAGGCAGACGGTGGTGGCCGCCTGCAGGAGCTGGGATTACAGCCGGTGGAACCGTAGGGACCGGGGTCGGGCGGTGGCCCGCCGGTACCAAACCGGGGAGCCGATTGGAAACCGGAGCACCAGGAGGGGTACTCAGACCCAGTACAAAGCCCTGAACCGACAGGGCCGAGTCAAATCAACTGATTGCGGACTGGACTTTAGGACCTATCCCACACAAGACCCGTTAGAAGACAACATCCAACCATACAGGGTAAAGCCACCGCCAAGGCATAGAGACCCAAAGGGCCAGCGTCTGCGGGCAAACGGGCTCCTAAGGCATATACAAGTCGGGGAGCGGACTACTGGTGTCTAGGCATAGGAGTCAAACATTTACACACAGAGGTGCAGGAGAAAGGTGGAAACCACCAACCTATCCCGGGAGAAGCTGCAGCCGGCTGCGGGCCCCGTTCATCACTCCGTTTGGTTTACCAGAGACTCCAGTGTATTGTGTCAGAGAGAGTGCACCAGTGCTTTCAGGCTGCGCACCGCACCGCACCAGTGTCCAACCCGCTTCCCCGCCTCAGCACCTCCCTCGGGCCCCCGGGACCATCGCTCCCCTACCCACGGAGGGGTCAACACCAAGCTGCGCAACACCGTACCCGTGAGGCCTAGTTGACGGCAGCGGTGGTGTCCATCCATTCACCACAACCCGTGGGTGGCATCACGAACTTACATCCCAAACCAAACCGCCGCGGCCCCGGCCGTGGAACTTCCCCGTCAAGTCCCTGCGTGTAGCGCCAACTCCCTTGCAGAGCGACGTGACCCCCGGGTCCGTAAGAGGCTCGAGCCACCACCTGAAGTACAAGCACGGATCCGAGCGGCTCGGCAGTCGCAGCCGAGCCCGCGGGGCGGTACAGATGCCTCTTGGAACACATGCAAAAGGTGGTCAGATTGCCCCACTTCCACTGATTGCGTACTGTGACTGTGATATATTGTTAGGACCAGGAGGACGGGTAGGCCCAGGAGGTGGATCCACTGGGCTGAACACCTCACCGAGGGCAAGGTGCCCGGTAGCCGGAGCACTACAGGTAGCAGGACAGTCCGTTCAGAGGAGTGGAGTGAAGAAGTCCCTGGGACCACGGAGTTTCTGAAGGTAGTCCGGGTGACGGAGCTCAGGTTCGGAGGCCGAGATGACGTCAGGTAGAATCCGGAACCAACGGAGCGAGGAGGTGGGTCACCACACGGATCCAGGGATCGGAGATGGTAGGGACTGACGGGATGGCAGGCAGTCACCGTTCGGGGTTCGGGAGTCGTCAGGGCCGGTTGGCGAGACAGGGGCGACTCTACAAGACAGATAGGTAAGTATGGCACAAGACACAAGGAGACCTGACTCCTAGCTTAGCAAACACGAACAACAGGCCCCGCCCACTTGGAAAGGATCCCCCTATATACCCTGTACCTGATTCTTTAATATCCTGTTGGAGGACACTGGCCCTTTAATAGAGGGTCAATAACCGCGCGCGTGCCCTAATGCGCATGCGCGAGGCCCGGGTGCCAGAAGCCAGAGCAGGGAGCGGTGCACAGGAGGCAGGAGTGCCGGGCTGGCTCAGTGTTACCGATGGGCGCCGGGAGCAGGGACCGGGCTGCCTGGGGACCGCAGGTGATGGGGCATGAAGGCTGTGGAGCGGGGGACCGGGAAGCCTGGCACGGGAGCGGCGGACCGTAACCTGAGAGCGGGGAAGCGTGGCAGTGGAGCCGGTGAGCAAGGCAGGGGAGCCGGGGAGCATGGCAGGGGAGCCGGGGAGCATGGCAGAGGAACCGGGCAGCGTGACAGTACCCCCTCCCCCACGCCCCCCTCCCCGCAACCGGGACAGGAAGGCACGTATCAGAGGAGTACCCACATTCTCCCGGGGTTCCCAGGACCTATCCTTAGGACCATACCCAGCCCAGTCCACCAGGAAGAACTGTCGGCCCCGCACGGTCTTCATGGCCACGATATCCCTTACCGCATAGATGTCATCATCAGCAATAGGAGGAGGAGCAGAACTGGCAACAGCGGAGAAGGGACCAAGGACAACTGGCTTGAGCAGGGAGACGTGGAAGGAGTTGGGTATCCTCATCGTGGCCGGGAGCTGCAGCTTGTAGGAGACCTCATTGATCTTGCTGATGACTTTAAACGGCCCGATGTAGCGAGGACCCAGCTTGTATGATGGTAGCTTCAATCGGACGTACTTGGAAGCAAGCCAGACCAGATCTCCTGGAGAGAAACACGGAGGATCCAGACGCCTCTTGTCTGCGTGTCTCTTCATCCGCAGGGAAGGACGTCCAAGGGACGTCTTGACAGAGTCCCAAATTGTTGCAAAGTCACGGACTACAGCATCAGCAGCAGGGACATCCGAGGAAGGAGATACAGGTAATGGGATGGAAGGCTTAAGTCCGTAAACGACATGGAAGGGAGAGCTGGAGGAGGACTCACTGACGTGGTGGTTATGGGAGAATTCTGCCCAAGGAAGAAGCGTGGACCAGTCGTCGTGATGGGTATTAACGTAGTGACGCAAGAAGGAGGTCAGGATCTGATTGACTCGTTCCACTTGGCCATTCGAGTGAGGATGGTAGGCTGAAGAAAAGTCCAGAGCCACTCCCAGATGTTTGCAGAGGGCCCTCCAGAAGCGGGAGGTAAACTGAGTTCCTCTGTCAGACACAATGTGTGATGGAAAGCCATGCAATCGGAAGATGTGCTGTATGTAGGCGGCAGCGAGTTCCTGGGCAGAGGGCAATCCAGCCATAGGGACGAAATGAGCCATTTTGGAGAACCGATCCACCACGACCCATATGGCTGTGTGTCCGGCGGACAAGGGTAAGTCTGTAATAAAGTCCATAGCAATGTGTTGCCACGGAACGGAGGGAATTGGCAGAGGCAGAAGGCGACCATATGGCAGGTGTTTGGGCATCTTGTTCCGGGCACAAGAGGAGCAGGCTGAGACAAAGGACGCGACGTCCGTGCGAAGGGATGGCCACCAGTAGTGACGTACAATTGTACTCCATGTTCTCTTCTGACCAGCATGGCCGGCTATTCTCGAGGCATGACCCCAATGCAACACTTTTTGTCTGTCAGTCTCAGAGACATAGGTCTTCCCGGGCGGTATCTGGGCCAGGGTGACAGGAGCCACCGGAATGATTTTACTTGGGCAGATGATGGGCTGGGATGTCTCCTCCTCCTGTTCCATGGGCACGAATGACCTGGACAAGGCATCTGCTCGCACATTCTTATCCGCGGGCCGAAAATGGAGCTGAAAATCGAACCTGGCAAAGAACAAGGACCACCTGGCTTGTCGTGGGTTCAGTCGCTGAGCAGACCGCAGGTATTCCAGGTTCTTGTGGTCCGTGTAAATGATCACGGGGTACACTGCTCCCTCCAGAAGGTAGCGCCACTCCTCCAGAGCCAGTTTGACTGCTAATAGCTCTCGGTCACCGATGGTGTAGTTGCGTTCAGGCGCTGAGAAGCTCTTGGAGTAGAAACCGCAAGTAACCATCTTCCCAGAGGAGGACTTCTGCATGAGCACTGCTCCGGCTCCTGAGGAGGAGGCATCCACCTCCAAGGTGAACTGTCGGAAGCAAACGCCTGTTTCAGGGAGCAAAACGTGGCGTCGGCCGCAGGTGACCAGTCCTTTGGATTAGCCCCCTTCTTGGTCAAGGCGGAGAGAGGCGCAGTCAGGGCAGAGAAGTGAGGGATGAACTGACGGTAATAGTTCGCAAATCCAAGAAACCGTTGGATTGCCTTCAGTCCGAAAGGAGGGAGCCAGTTGAGAATGGAAGAGACCTTCTCTGGGTCCATCTGCAGACCGGTATCGGAGATTATGTAACCCAGGAAGGGAAGAGAGGACTGCTCGAAGACACACTTCTCGTACTTGGCGTACAGACGATTCTCTCTCAGTCTTTGTAGTACCAGCTGCACGTTCTCTCTGTGGGTCTGGAGGTCCGGAGAGAAGACCAGGATGTCATCCAGATACACCACCACGCAGACGTAGAGAAGATCCCGGAACACGTCGTTCACCAATTCTTGAAAGACTGCTGGTGCGTTACACAGACCGAAGGGCATCACACAGTATTCATAGTGCCCATCGCGAGTATTGAATGCGGTCTTCCATTCGTCCCCAGAGCGGATGCGGACCAGGTTGTAGGCACCCCGAAGATCCAACTTGGTAAACACACCGGCTCCTCTAAGCCGATCAAACAATTCGGGGATGAGCGGCAGGGTGTATTTATTTTTTTCGGTGGTTTGGTTTAATCCCCGGTAGTCAATGCATGGGCGTAGGTCACCCTCTTTCTTCTTAACGAAGAAGAAGCCTGCTCCGGCAGGAGAGGAGGATCTCCGGATGAATCCCCTTGCCAGGTTCTCAGTGATGTAGGCAGACATGGTCCTTGTTTCAGCAGGAGACAAAGGATATATCCGTCCTCGAGGTGGTGTAGTTCCCGGGAGTAGGTCGATGGCACAGTCGTAAGGACGATGTGGCGGCAGTACCTCTGACTCCTTTTTATCAAAGACGTCCGCGTAGGACCAATAGGCCGAAGGCAGTCCTGGTAGGGACTCCGGAACCGGAGGTCGTCGGATGGGCTGTATGGACTTCAGGCAGTTCTCGTGGCAAGAGGAGCCCCATCGGGTAATTTCACCAGTACGCCAGCTGACCAACGGTTCGTGTGTCCGTAACCAGGGGAGTCCCAGCAGGATTTGATGAGACATGTGTGGGAGGACGTAGAGAGTGATGTTCTCGGTGTGCAGGGCACCGATACGTAGTCCTACTGGCTTGGTGATCCACGAGATGGTGTCAGAGAGGGGTCTCCCATCTACAGAGGCAATCACGAGGGGTTTGTCGAGTGGAGTAACCGGCACCTGGTACTTGTCCACCGTGGCCTGCTGGATGAAATTGCCTGCTGCCCCGGAGTCGAGGTACGCCTCGGCCGTGAACCGCGTCTCTCCCGTTGTCACTTGAACGGTCCACGTAACCGGGTCTGAGAGAGTCCCAGCACCTAGGGTGGCCTCTCCTACCAACCCTAGGCTTTGGAGTTTCCCGGCCTCTCTGGACAGGAACGTAGCAGGTGTGTGCCCTCTCCGCAGTAGAAGCAGAGACCCTTAGCGAGCCGTTCTACTCGGCGTTGTTCGGACTGCCTCAGACGGTCAATCTGCATGGGTTCGTGGACAGAGACGCCAGACGATGCCGACTGAGGTACGACGGGCTTCTGCGGAGGAGAGGAATGCCGTATCGGACGTCTCTCGCGGGACACCTCTTTGGATCGTTACTGGAATCTGAGGTCCACGCGGGTGGCTAATGCAATTAGGGCATCCAGTGGGGAAGGAACATCGCGGCCTGCCAGCTCGTCCTTAATACGACTGGAGAGTCCTTCCCAGAAGGCGGCGGTGAGGGCTTCATTGTTCCACCCCAATTCTGAGGCCAAGGTGTGAAAGCGGATGGCATACTGCCCCACCGTCAGGGTCCCCTGACGTAGCCTGAGGAGTGATGAGGCGGATGCGGCGGCACGTCCGGATTCGTCAAAGGTGGTTCTAAATGCCTGAAGGAAGTCCTGGATGTTCGCAGTTACAGGGTCCTCCCCTCCTTCTCCCACAAGGGGTTCATCCAGGCCAGTGCCTCACCCTCCAGATGGGACATCACAAACGCCACCTTGGCTTGGTCGGAGGCAAACAGGTGCGGAAGCAGCTTAAAGTGGAGGGAGCACTGATTTAAGAATCCTCTGCAGGTCTTGGGATCTCCGGCATAGCGGGGTGGAGAGGCCAAGCGGAGTTTAGAAGCTTCCGAGGTAGCCGCCATGGGAACTGTGGCCGTGGCCTGTGCTGTTGAAGCATGAGATGCCAGGGACGTGGCAGTTGCTTGCAGCGTGTTCAGGCGGGTATCCACCGAGGACATGAAGGCCAGCATGCGGGACTGGGTCTCGCGCTGTCGTCAGAGTTCCTGCTGCAAGTTGCCCAGCTGGGCCGCTAGTGCTTCGGTGGATCCACTGGGCTGAACACCTCACCGAGGGCAAGGTGCCCGGTAGCCGGAGCACTACAGGTAGCAGGACAGTCCGTTCAGAGGAGTGGAGTGAAGAAGTCCCTGGGACCACGGAGTTTCTGAAGGTAGTCCGGGTGACGGAGCTCAGGTTCGGAGGCCGAGATGACGTCAGGCAGAATCCGGAACCAACGGAGCGAGGAGGTGGGTCACCACACGGATCCAGGGATCGGAGATGGTAGGGACTGACGGGATGGCAGGCAGTCACCGTTCGGGGTTCGGGAGTCGTCAGGGCCGGTTGGCGAGACAGGGGCGACTCTACAAGACAGATAGGTAAGTATGGCACAAGACACAAGGAGACCTGACTCCTAGCTTAGCAAACACGAACAACAGGCCCCGCCCACTTGGAAAGGATCCCCCTATATACCCTGTACCTGATTCTTCAATATCCTGTTGGAGGACACTGGCCCTTTAATAGAGGGTCAATGACCGCGCGCGTGCCCTAATGCGCATGCGCGAGGCCCGGGTGCCAGAAGCCAGAGCAGGGAGCGGTGCACAGGAGGCAGGAGTGCCGGGCTGGCTCAGCGTTACCGATGGGCGCCGGGAGCGGGGACCGGGCTGCCTGGGGACCGCAGGTGATGGGGCATGAAGGCTGTGGAGCGGGGGACCGGGAAGCCTGGCACGGGAGCGGCGGACCGTAACCTGAGAGCGGGGAAGCGTGGCAGTGGAGCCGGTGAGCAAGGCAGGGGAGCCGGGGAGCATGGCAGGGGAGCCGGGGAGCATGGCAGAGGAACCGGGGAGCGTGACAGTACCTCCTCCCCCACCCCCCCTCCCCGCAACCGGGACAGGAAGGCACGTATCAGAGGAGTACCCACATTCTCCCGGGGTTCCCAGGACCTATCCTCAGGACCATACCCAGCCCAGTCCACCAGGAAGAACTGTCGGCCCCGCACGGTCTTCATGGCCACGATATCCCTTACCGCATAGATGTCATCATCAGCAATAGGAGGAGGAGTAGAACTGGCAACAGCGGAGAAGGGACCAAGGACAACTGGCTTGAGCAGGGAGACGTGGAAGGAGTTGGGTATCCTCATCGTGGCCGGGAGCTGCAGCTTGTAGGAGACCTCATTGATCTTGCTGATGACTTTAAACGGCCCGATGTAGCGAGGACCCAGCTTGTATGATGATAGCTTCAATCGGACGTACTTGGAAGCAAGCCAGACCAGATCTCCTGGAGAGAAACACGGAGGATCTAGACGCCTCTTGTCTGCGTGTCTCTTCATCCGCAGGGAAGCACGTCCAAGGGACGTCTTGACAGAGTCCCAAATTGTTGCAAAGTCACGGACTACAGCATCAGCAGCAGGGACATCCGAGGAAGGAGATACAGGTAATGGGATGGAAGGCTTAAGTCCATAAACGACATGGAAGGGAGAGCTGGAGGAGGACTCACTGACGTGGTGGTTATGGGAGAATTCTGCCCAAGGAAGAAGCGTGGACCAGTCGTCGTGATGGGTATTAACGTAGTGACGCAAGAAGGAGGTCAGGATCTGATTGACTCGTTCCACTTGGCCATTCGAGTGAGGATGGTAGGCTGAAGAAAAGTCCAGAGCCACTCCCAGATGTTTGCAGAGGGCCCTCCAGAAGCGGGAGGTAAACTGAGTTCCTCTGTCAGACACAATGTGTGATGGAAAGCCATGCAATCGGAAGATGTGCTGTATGTAGGCGGCAGCGAGTTCCTGGGCAGAGGGCAATCCAGCCATAGGGACGAAATGAGCCATTTTGGAGAACCGATCCACCACGACCCATATGGCTGTGTGTCCGGCGGACAAGGGTAAGTCTGTAATAAAGTCCATAGCAATGTGTTGCCACGGAACGGAGGGAATTGGCAGAGGCAGAAGGCGACCATATGGCAGGTGTTTGGGCATCTTGTTCCGGGCACAAGAGGAGCAGGCTGAGACAAAGGACGCGACGTCCGTGCGAAGGGATGGCCACCAGTAGTGACGTACAATTGTACTCCATGTTCTCTTCTGACCAGCATGGCCGGCTATTCTCGAGGCATGACCCCAATGCAACACTTTTTGTCTGTCAGTCTCAGAGACATAGGTCTTCCCGGGCGGTATCTGGGCCAGGGTGACAGGAGCCACTGGAATGATTTTACTTGGGCAGATGATGGGCTGGGATGTCTCCTCCTCCTGTTCCATGGGCACGAATGACCTGGACAAGGCATCTGCTCGCACATTCTTATCCGCGGGCCGAAAATGGAGCTGAAAATCGAACCTGGCAAAGAACAAGGACCACCTGGCTTGTCGTGGGTTCAGTCGCTGAGCAGACCGCAGGTATTCCAGGTTCTTGTGGTCCGTGTAAATGATCACGGGGTACACTGCTCCCTCCAGAAGGTAGCGCCACTGCTCCAGAGCCAGTTTGACAGCTAATAGCTCTCGGTCACCGATGGTGTAGTTGCGTTCAGGCGCTGAGAAGCTCTTGGAGTAGAAACCGCAAGTAACCATCTTCCCAGAGGAGGACTTCTGCATGAGCACTGCTCCGGCTCCCGAGGAGGAGGCATCCACCTCCAAGGTGAACTGTCGGAAGCAAACACCTGTTTCAGGGAGCAAAACGTGGCGTCGGCCGCAGGTGACCAGTCCTTTGGATTAGCCCCCTTCTTGGTCAAGGCGGAGAGAGGCGCAGTCAGGGCAGAGAAGTGAGGGATGAACTGACGGTAATAGTTCGCAAATCCAAGAAACCGTTGGATTGCCTTCAGTCCGAAAGGAGGGAGCCAGTTGAGAATGGAAGAGACCTTCTCTGGGTCCATCTGCAGACCGGTATCGGAGATTATGTAACCCAGGAAGGGAAGAGAGGACTGCTCGAAGACACACTTCTCGTACTTGGCGTACAGACGATTCTCTCTCAGTCTTTGTAGTACCAGCTGCACGTTCTCTCTGTGGGTCTGGAGGTCCGGAGAGAAGACCAGGATGTCATCCAGATACACCACCACACAGACGTAGAGAAGATCCCGGAACACGTCGTTCACCAATTCTTGAAAGACTGCTGGTGCGTTACACAGACCGAAGGGCATCACACAGTATTCATAGTGCCCATCGCGAGTATTGAATGCGGTCTTCCATTCGTCCCCAGAGCGGATGCGGACCAGGTTGTAGGCACCCCGAAGATCCAACTTGGTAAACACACGGGCTCCTCTAAGCCGATCAAACAATTCGGGGATGAGCGGCAGGGGGTATTTATTTTTTTCGGTGGTTTGGTTTAATCCCCGGTAGTCAATGCATGGGCGTAGGTCACCCTCTTTCTTCTTAACGAAGAAGAAGCCTGCTCCGGCAGGAGAGGAGGATCTCCGGATGAATCCCCTTGCCAGGTTCTCAGTGATGTAGGCAGACATGGTCCTTGTTTCAGCAGGAGACAAAGGATATATCCGTCCTCGAGGTGGTGTAGTTCCCGGAAGTAGGTCGATGGCACAGTCGTAAGGACGATGTGGCGGCAGTACCTCTGACTCCTTTTTATCAAAGACGTCCGCGTAGGACCAATAGGCCGAAGGCAGTCCTGGTAGGGACTCCGGAACCGGAGGTCGTCGGATGGGCTGTATGGACTTCAGGCAGTTCTCGTGGCAAGAGGAGCCCCATCGGGTAATTTCACCAGTACGCCAGCTGACCGACGGTTCGTGTGTCCGTAACCAGGGGAGTCCCAGCAGGATTTGGTGAGACATGTGTGGGAGGACGTAGAGAGTGATGTTCTCGGTGTGCAGGGCACCGATACGTAGTCCTACTGGCTTGGTGATCCACGAGATGGTGTCAGAGAGGGGTCTCCCATCTACAGAGGCAATCACGAGGGGTTTGTCGAGTGGAGTAACCGGCACCTGGTACTTGTCCACCGTGGCCTGCTGGATGAAATTGCCTGCTGCCCCGGAGTCGAGGTACGCCTCGGCCGTGAACCGCGTCTCTCCCGTTGTCACTTGAACGGTCCACGTAACCGGGTCTGAGAGAGTCCCAGCACCTAGGGTGGCCTCTCCTACCAACCCTAGGCTTTGGAGTTTCCCGGCCTCTCTGGACAGGAACATAGCAGGTGTGTGCCCTCTCCGCAGTAGAAGCAGAGACCCTTAGCGAGCCGTTCTGCTCGGCGTTGTTCGGACTGCCTCAGACGGTCAATCTGCATGGGTTCGTGGACAGAGATGCCAGACGATGCCGACTGAGGTACGACGGGCTTCTGCGGAGGAGAGGAATGCCGTATCGGACGTCTCTCGCGGGACACCTCTTTGGATCGTTACTGGAATCTGAGGTCCACGCGGGTGGCTAATGCAATTAGGGCATCCAGTGTGGAAGGAACATCGCGGCCTGCCAGCTCGTCCTTAATACGACTGGAGAGTCCTTCCCAGAAGGCGGCGGTGAGGGCTTCATTGTTCCACCCCAATTCTGAGGCCAAGGTGCGAAAGCGGATGGCATACTGCCCCACCGTCAGGGTCCCCTGACGTAGCCTGAGGAGTGATGAGGCGGATGCGGCGGCACGTCCGGATTCGTCAAAGGTGGTTCTAAACGCCTGAAGGAAGTCCTGGATGTTCGCAGTTACAGGGTCCTCCCCTCCTTCTCCCACAAGGGGTTCATCCAGGCCAGTGCCTCACCCTCCAGATGGGACATCACAAACGCCACCTTGACTTAGTCGGAGGCAAACAGGTGCGGAAGCAGCTTAAAGTGGAGGGAGCACTGATTTAAGAATCCTCTGCAGGTCTTGGGATCTCCGGCATAGCAGGGTGGAGAGGCCAAGCGGAGTTTAGAAGCTTCCAAGGTAGCCGCCATGGGAACTGTGGCCGTGGCCTGTGCTGTTGAAGCATGAGATGCCAGGGACGTGGCAGTTGCTTGCAGCGTGTTCAGGCGGGTATCCACCGAGGACATGAAGGCCAGCATGCGGGACTGGGTCTCGCGCTGTCGTCAGAGTTCCTGCTGCAAGTTGCCCAGCTGGGCCGCTAGTGCTTCGGTGGGATCCATGGCCTGTTCTTACTGTTAGGACCAGGAGGACGGGTAGGCCCAGGAGGTGGATCCACTGGGCTGAACACCTCACCGAGGGCAAGGTGCCCGGTAGCCGGAGCACTACAGGTAGCAGGACAGTCCGTTCAGAGGAGTGGAGAGAAGAAGTCCCTGGGACCACGGAGTTTCTGAAGGTAGTCCGGGTGACGGAGCTCAGGTTCGGAGGCCGAGATGACGTCAGGCAGAATCCGGAACCAACGGAGCGAGGAGGTGGGTCACCACACGGATCCAGGGATCGGAGATGGTAGGGACTGACGGGATGGCAGGCAGTCACCGTTCGGGGTTCGGGAGTCGTCAGGGCCGGTTGGTGAGACAGGGGCGACTCTACGAGACAGATAGGTAAGTATGGCACAAGACACAAGGAGACCTGACTCCTAGCTTAGCAAACACGAAGAACAGGCCCCGCCCACTTGGAAAGGATCCCCCTATATACCCTGTACCTGATTCTTCAATATCCTGTTGGAGGACACTGGCCCTTTAAGAGAGGGTCAATGACCGCGCGCGCGCCCTAATGCGCATGCGCGTGGCCCGGGTGCCAGAAGCCAGAGCAGGGAGCGGTGCACAGGAGGCAGGAGTGCCGGGCTGGCTCAGCGTTACCGATGGGCGCCGGGAGCGGGGACCGGGCTGCCTGGTGACCGCAGGTGATGGGGCATGAAGGCTGTGGAGCGGGGGACCGGGAAGCCTGGCACAGGAGCGGCGGAACGTAATCTGAGAGCGGGGAAGCGTGGCAGGGGAGCCGGTGAGCAAGGCAGGGGAGCCGGGGAGCATGGCAGAGGAACCGGGGAGCGTGACATATATATATGTGTGTGTGTGTGTGTGTGTGTGTTTTAATATACCCTTTATGTGTATTACTGTATATTGTGTCCTACTGTCTTTTGCGTAAGGGCTTTATTGTTGGGAAATATTGTGTTTTGTCATAACTGTTTAGGAATGTAAGAGCATAGGAGTGATAACAGATAGATATTAAAGTAATGTGTAATGTTTTAGGCTAAGATTTAGTTTTATGTAGGACCAAGAGTGCAGGAGGGGGGGCAAGTATACTTTGGTTACTGGGAGATGTGACGCACAGAGGGAGGAGTGACAGAGAGGTATGAACCAGACAAGCCAGGAAGTAAGGAGAGCTCTGCAGAGAGGATCCTGGGTCTAATGTGCTCTTTTTCGGGGTACACCTGGTAACCTGGAGGTCTCCTCCATTGTGGCTTAAGGGCACGGCAAGCCGCAAAGATAAGTAAAGGGGAAGAGGAGAAATAAGACTCGGCTGCTAGAAGGCTAATACCCAGAGCGAGGGCTAGAGAGCAAGATACCCCATAGAACAGTGGCAGAAGAACGGGAACGCAGAAGGAAAGTGGCCATGTCTGTCCTGAAGGTGTCCTTCATGAATATTGTGTGCCAAATAAAAGTTTGTGTTTGAAGTTTCAAAGACACTGGTTTTGGGATGTGTTATCCAACTACGTTTTCGACAGTGACCGGCGGTGGGGTGGTGGACGTGCCACAGAAGATGCAAGTCAGTGTCGTATCCCTCAACTGGGGAAGAACACATGCACAACATCAGATTAAGGAAGGAGAGTGGAGCCCTGCCGGTCCTCACCTGGCTCCCACTTTCACACATCTATATATATAATTGCCTTTTTCTGTCTGTCTGTCTGTCTTGCTCCAAAATGACGTCATTAGTGACAACCGTCGCATTGGCCGCTCGGCCCCACCCACCGCACGCATTGGCCACTTGGCTCAGCCACGCCCCCACACACTGTCCCCACTCGGCCACGCCCCCCGCACGCATTGCCTGCTCGGCTCAGCCCAGCCACGCCACTCGCACACTGTGCCCGCTCGGCCACGCCTCCCGCACACTGTGCCCGCTGTGTCATGCCCACTGCACACTGTGCCCACTCGGCCACACCCACTGCACACTGTGCCCGCTCGGCCACGCCCCCCGCACACTGTGCTTGCTTGGCCACGCCCCCACACACTTTGCCCGCTCGGCCACGCCCCCACACACATTGGGCACCCATACACCTTCCCCCAGGACTTCTCCACCTATTAGACACTTCCCCCCAGGACTACTCCACCTATTAGACACCTCCCCCCAGGACTACTCCTCCTATTAGACTCCTCTCCCCCCAGGACTACTCCTCCTATTAGACTCCTCTGCCCCCAGGACTACTCCTATTAGACACCTCCCCCCAGGACTACTCCTCCTATTAGACACCTCTCCCCAGGACTACTCCACCTAATAGACACCTCCCCCCCAGGACTACTCCTCCTATTATACTCCTCTCCCCCCAGGACTACTCCTCCTATTAGACACCTCCCCCAGGACTACTCCTCCTATTAGACACCTCCCCCCAGGACTACTCCTCCTATTAGACACCTCCCCCCAGGACTACTCCTCCTATTAGACTCCTCTCCCCCCAGGACTACTCCTCCTATTAGACACCTCCCCCCAAGGACTACTCCTCCTATTATACTTCTCTCCCCCCAGGAATACTCCTCCTATTAGACTCCTCTCCCCCCAGGACTCCTCTTCCTATTAGACTCCTCTCCCCCCAGGACTACTCCTCCTATTAGACTCCTCTCCCCCCAGGACTACTCCTCCTATTAGACACCTCCCCCCAGGACTACTCCACCTATTAGACACCTCCCCCCAGGACTACTCCTCCTATTAGACTCCTCTCCCCCCAGGACTACTCCTCCTATTAGACACCTCCCCCCAGGACTACTCCTCCTATTAGACACCTCCCCCCAGGACTACTCCTCTTATTAGACACCTCCCCCCAGGACTACTCCTCCTATTATACTCCTCTCCCCCCAGGACTACTACTCCTATTATCCTCCTCTCCCCCCAGGACTGCTCCTTCTATTATCCTCCTCTCCCCCCAATACTACTCCTCCTATTATACTCCTCTCTCCCCAGGACTACTCCTCCCACTATCCTCCTCTCCCCCCAGGACTACTGCCCCTATTATACTCCTCACCTCCAGGACTACTCCTCCTAATATACTCCTCTCCCCCCAGGACTACTCCTATTATCCTCCTCTCTACCCAGGACTACTCCTCCTATTATACTCCTCTCTCCCCAGGACTACTCCTCCAACACACACACACTGGACAAAACATACCTCCCCCCAAAACACACAAACAACACCGCTATCACACACCCCCACACCCAGACAACACCCAGAACATTTACAGTGTCTTACACAAACATTTGGCAACTACACACAACAGTGGCCATGTCTGTCCTGAAGGTGTCCTTCATGAAGATTGTGTGCCAAATAAAAGTTTGTGTTTGAAGTTTCAAAGACACTGGTTTTGGGATGTGTTATCCAACTACGTTTTCGACAGTGACCGGCGGTGGGGTGGTGGACGTGCCACAGAAGATGCAAGTCAGTGTCGTATCCCTCAACTGGGGAAGAACACATGCACAACATCAGATTAAGGAAGGAGAGTGGAGCCCTGCCGGTCCTCACCTGGCTCCCACTTTCACACATCTATATATATAATTGCCTTTTTCTGTCTGTCTGTCTGTCTTGCTCCAAAATGACGTCATTAGTGACAACCGTCGCATTGGCCGCTCGGCCCCACCCACCGCACGCATTGGCCACTTGGCTCAGCCACGCCCCCACACACTGTCCCCACTCGGCCACGCCCCCCGCACGCATTGCCTGCTCGGCCACGCCTCCCGCACACTGTGCCCGCTGTGTCATGCCCACTGCACACTGTGCCCACTCGGCCACACCCACTGCACACTGTGCCTGCTCGGCCACGCCCCCCGCACACTGTGCTTGCTTGGCCACGCCCCCACACACTTTGCCCGCTCGGCCACGCCCCCACACACATTGGGCACCCATACACCTTCCCCCAGGACTTCTCCACCTATTAGACACTTCCCCCCAGGACTACTCCACCTATTAGACACCTCCCCCCAGGACTACTCCTCCTATTAGACTCCTCTCCCCCCAGGACTACTCCTCCTATTAGACTCCTCTGCCCCCAGGACTACTCCTATTAGACACCTCCCCCCAGGACTACTCCTCCTATTAGACACCTCTCCCCAGGACTACTCCACCTAATAGACACCTCCCCCCCAGGACTACTCCTCCTATTATACTCCTCTCCCCCCAGGACTACTCCTCCTATTAGACACCTCCCCCAGGACTACTCCTCCTATTAGACACCTCCCCCCAGGACTACTCCTCCTATTAGACACCTCCCCCCAGGACTACTCCTCCTATTAGACTCCTCTCCCCCCAGGACTACTCCTCCTATTAGACACCCCCCCCAAGGACTACTACTCCTATTATACTTCTTTCCCCCCAGGAATACTCCTCCTATTAGACTCCTCTCCCCCCAGGACTCCTCTTCCTATTAGACTCCTCTCCCCCCAGGACTACTCCTCCTATTAGACTCCTCTCCCCCCAGGACTACTCCTCCTATTAGACACCTCCCCCCAGGACTACTCCACCTATTAGACACCTCCCCCCAGGACTACTCCTCCTATTAGACTCCTCTCCCCCCAGGACTACTCCTCCTATTAGACACCTCCCCCCAGGACTACTCCTCCTATTAGACACCTCCCCCCAGGACTACTCCTCTTATTAGACACCTCCCCCCAGGACTACTCCTCCTATTATACTCCTCTCCCCCCAGGACTACTACTCCTATTATCCTCCTCTCCCCCCAGGACTCCTCCTTCTATTATCCTCCTCTCCCCCCAATACTACTCCTCCTATTATACTCCTCTCTCCCCAGGACTACTCCTCCCACTATCCTCCTCTCCCCCCAGGACTACTGCCCCTATTATACTCCTCACCTCCAGGACTACTCCTCCTAATATACTCCTCTCCCCCCAGGACTACTCCTATTATCCTCCTCTCTACCCAGGACTACTCCTCCTATTATACTCCTCTCTCCCCAGGACTACTCCTCCAACACACACACACTGGACAAAACATACCTCCCCCCAAAACACACAAACAACACCGCTATCACACACCCCCACACCCAGACAACACCCAGAACATTTACAGTGTCTTAGGCTACTTTCACACTTGCGTTGAACGGTATCAGTTGCATTGCGTTGTGTAACGGATGCAACGGATGTGTTGCATATAGTGACACAACGGATGCAACGGATGCTGCAAAACAACGCAATTCGTTTTGATTTTTTTTTTTTTTTTTTCCCGGTTTTACCAGCGGCAGACTATAGTGAACGATCAGCTGATCGTTCCCTGCAGCCGGCCGCTGGGTGATCAGCTGATTGCTCCCAGTAGCCGGCCGCCGGGTGATCAGCTGATCGCTCCCGCCCGCCGGGTGATCAGCTGATCGCTCCCGGCTGCCGGGTGATCAGCTGATCGCTCCCTGCAGCCGGCCGCCGGGTGATCAGCTGATCGCTCCCTGCAGCCGGCCGCCGGGTGATCAGCTGATCGCTCCCTGCAGCCGGCTGCCGGGTGATCAGCTGATCGCTCCCGGCCGCCGGGTGATCAGCTGATCGCTCCCGGCCGCCGGGTGATCAGCTGATCGCTCCCTGCAGCCGGCCGCCGGGTGATCAGCTGATCGCTGTCACTTGCCGGCGCCCGGGCATGCCGGCCGCCGGGTGATCAGCTGATCGCTGTCACTTGCCGGCGCCCGGGCATGCCGGCGGGCGGGCGCTCAGCTGAGCGCTGTGACTTGCCGGCGGCCGGGCATGCTGGTGGCCGGTCATTCAGCTGAGCGCTGTCGCTTGCCGACGGCCGGGCGCTCAGCTGAACGTTCGGCCACCGCGAGCCAAAATAAAGTTTGATTTAAAAAAAAAAAAAAAAAAAAAAAAAAAAAAAAAAAAAAAAGAGCATGCGCAGTGAAATCCAGAGGATTCCGCTGCTCAAAATAACGTTACATGCTGCGTTCCTCCCGCTGGGCGGAAGCAACGGAGCGTCGCCCAGCGGAAGCAACGCAGCTCCTTTTGGTACAATCCGTCAACCATACAAGTCTATGGGAAACAGCGGAATCCGTTAACGGATTCCGCTGTTTCCCAAAAGGGCGGATTGTAACGGAAGGAAAATAACGCAAGTGTGAAAGTACCCTTACACAAACATTTGGCAACTACACACAACATCTATATATATATATAACAAAGATCATACATTAACTACACAATAAATTCTAGAATACCCGATGCGTAGACTCGGGCCACCTTCTAGTATGCAATATTTTGTTTTCAACATTTAGAGTAATATGAGACTGTAGTAAAATATTTTTTTTATATTTGTGTATGCATAGTTTGTATTCAAATTCAGATTGTTGTACACAGTCTGAGCTCCATGTGTCGCGGGTGGAGGGGACGCGCTCACCATGCTCGGGTCCAGGGCTTCTGCTGCTGCTCGGTGGCTCGAGCGGTGGACCGGACCTGGGGACTCGAGCAGCGCTCCTCATCCACGAGTGAAAAGGGGGTGGTTTGTTTTGGGAGATAGTTCGTGACGCCACCCACGGGTCGTGGTGATTATTAGCACCACTGCTGCTGGTGACGGGGATCCCGGGAAGGATGGTAGGGAGCAGCTAGGATGTTGTCCCCTCCGTGGGTAGGGGTTGGTGATCCCGGGGTGATACGGGGAGGCTGGATGGTTGGGGGTGCAGGGTTGCAGGGACAGCGCGGCGCGGTGCCGGATGGCACTGGTGTACTCACTCAGATAATCAATGACAGAGTCTCTGGTAAACCAAACGGCTGGATGGACGGGTCCCACAGCCGGCTGCAGTGTTGTGCTCTCCCCGAACGGCTGATGGTGGCTGTCTTTCCCTGCACCTGTTAGAATGTTCTGACTCCTGTGTAGTCTGCTCCCCGGCGTATAGGTGCCGTAGGAGCCCGTTTTGCCTGCAGGCGCTGGCCCTTGGATCTCTAGCCTATGGCGGTGGCTGTATATCCTCTCGGTGTGGATTGTTGCCTTCTGTCGGGTCTTGGTTGTTGGGAAACCCCTGGGGTTCCTGTCACACTCGGATTTGAGTGTTGTCGGCAGCTCTAAACCTAGTCGGGGTCCGATGGCCCTGCCTGTGTGCTTAGCTTCATTCCGCTCGCCGGTTCGGTACCGGCGGGCCAACGCCCGACCCCGGTCCTACGGCTCTGCAGAGATTCACTAACTCCTGCAGACCGCCACCACCATCTGCCAACCTTGCTGTTTGTGTCTGGGCCCCTACCCAGACACCGACAGTTTCTGACCTCTCACTTTCACCTCCAAACACTAACTGCTTTTCCCGCCTCCAGGCCTGTGAACTCCTCGGTGGGTGGGGCCAACCGCCTGGCTCCGCCCTACCTGGTGTGGACATCAGACCCTGGAGGGAGGCAACAAGGGTTTTTGTCTGACTGGTGTAACTATCCAGGGGAGGGGGTGTGTGTGTTGTTATGTCTGTGACTACCTGGCTAGTCCAGGGCGTCACACATGTTGTTGTTGTTTTTCCTTCTTATAATTAAATATGTGTCATTCAGAGATGAATTCCATCATGAATAAGCACAAATCCTGCCGGCATAAATGTTTGCTCATTATTGTACCACCGGGATGTTTGCATCCAGTGACTCGTGGACAGTTTTCTTGTACAAGATATTGGAGGTTATAAGGTAACATTAAACATAAGAGGAGCTTGAGTCATCTAAAATATGAGCTCAAGAAGGTTTTATTCAAAACAATATCTGTATGTGTACTGACCCAATACAGTGACTCATATATGCATTATAAACAAACTTCTGTACGTTTTGTTCTGAAACAAGTAGAAAGTAGAAGTGATAGTTAGGTCGGAGTTACACTTGCGAGTGACTCGCACAAGTCTCACCTCGCATCACGCGGCATGGCCTGCTGCCCTCCGAACAGGAGCATCTCGGCTGCTTAGAAATACATGCTGCTGAGCGGCTCCTGTCAGGAGGGTGTGTGACCCTGCTGGATGGTGCGATGCAAGTGTGACTCCAGCCTTAAAGCGCAGCCCAAATGCAGCTATGTACACACTAGCGACAAAGCACTGACCTAATATATATATATATATATATATATAATCACTCAGCTGCGGTTCAAAGTACACACGGGAATAGTTTCTGTTTATATCTGTGCTGGTTTATTTTGGCTTCATAAATGTCACGATGACTTTGGGATAGCAGGGAACCGGGGCTCCTATGCTGTCCCTCAAGTTAGGGGACCCTATGCTATCCCTAATCTCAGGGATACTCCTGATAGTGGAGATGCCTCAGTCTCCTTTCTGGCCTTGCTGCTGACTAGTCCTGATCTGTATCCCCCTCCCCCAGGGAGGGACAGGACTAGCATGTGTTGAAAACCACAGATAAAGACAGACAAGGGAAAAAACAAAACTCTGCCACACAGCTCTAAAACAAAAAAGTAAATACAATGAGAGATTCAGGAAGAAAAACAAGATCAGGAAGTAAGTACAAAACAACAGGGGAAAACTCCACAATCACTCCAAGCAATAGGTACAACTTAAGCACAACTTTCACCAGAGAGTCTGGGACACCACGCCTCACAGACCAACATAGAAAAATTATAGCTGGCATGGGTAGGAGGATTCCACCAGCATAAATAGGAGGGGAGCAGATGTGATAGGTCTCCCCGCAACATGTAATAAAAGGAGCAAGCAGACTAGCAGAGATTAACTCTTGCTAGCCTGCATTTGAATCAACACTCAGCAGGTTGATGCCTGAGTCTGCCTGTGTTGATCCCAGACACCAGAGAAAACATTGGGTAGAGTGTCAGAATCTGCAATCTAAATAGTCCAATGCTGCTTTATAGTCAGCAAAGTTTGTGAAAATAACAAAGTCAAAACAGCCTTTGCTTGCCATAAAGGAAACAAAAAACCTTCAGTACAGTTTGTATAACTGCGGGGTCTGCCTGCTCAGAAAACAGGGTTCAGCTGTTTAAAATTCAATCAATACAGTGAAAATGCTCCAGTTCATCAAGGTTGCATTATTAGGGAATGGCTGCTGGAGACTGGGGGACCTCAAATATAGCGACCTGCACTTTCTCAAGACCTGAAACCCATTGAAAACCTATGACATCAGCTAAGTCGCTGTGTAAAGGCTCGTAATTCTGTACCCCAGAGCCTAATTGACCTGAGGGCCGCACTTCAAGAACAGTGTGATACCATGCCTCCGCAGACAGGAACTCCACTTGTGAACAGCAGGAGATGTCGTTGTCAGCTGTAATTGATGCACAAGGCCTCATGACCAATTATTGAGAAATTGACCTTTTTTTTGGGAAGGTATACCCACCACTGGTGTTTGCTTTTGTTTCAATAAATTGATTGAGATGAGGAAATCACCATTGCATGTGCTTACTTAACTGCCCGACTTTCACTACAAAATATCACTGTTGAGTGAACCTTTTACATTTTACATAAATTTCACCCAAAAGCCAAATATCCCTAACTTTTTGTGAGTAGTGTAAATCAGTAAAAATAAAAATATAAGAAACTTTAAGATATATCGTATCAAAAAATGTTCTTTCTTCACTCATGAGCCACTTCTTCCCTTTCTTCACCCATGCCCCCGGAACTAATAATCCATTTTGATAAAAAAAAAGATCAAATTTGTCCGGCTTAAAAAAGGTGACCTGTTATTTATCTAAAGTATCAGATTACATTTCCTACTAAACTCTCTGGGCAGGGAAGGTGATGGTGCCATTCGCACAGGGAGAGAGCAGACAGAGAGAAAGTCACAGGCTGACCATGTTGAAGCTTCTAATAAATGTATTTATCATCAGTACAGGATTCACAGCCACTCATCTCAGTACTACAGTATATTGTCATCTATTCCAGTTCTCCTGCTGCTTTTATTTGTGTTCTGCAGAGAATGAAGAGCTGGAATCTCTCATGTGGTGTGCCGTGTGTGGGAGACATCATAGCAGCTAGTCTCCATCCACCAGCTCAGAGACAACTAAAAATTAGAGACAGAGGCTGCAGAGGGGAAAACTGGTGAAAAATGCAGGATACCAGTCATCTAATGGCCAGAAATAGTGGTATTTTTCATATACACACAGGACAATTTATTCTGATAAGTCAGGTAAAACAACAGGTATACTATAGCAATTCATGCCAAATGGAAAAAAGCATAAAGTGTCTGCTAAGAAACCCCACTGTTCTGTGCACAATCCTCACACTGTGCCACAAATCACTCAAGTCAATGTTTTATGTGTGGAAGCTAAAGAATTATATGTTGTAAGAAAACCTTCACCATGCCGCAGCTCACTCCTTGTCTCCATTCTTGTAATTTTCTCAGAATTTCTACTGTAAAACGTATTATTAATGTATTGTCTGGAGCTGTTTACTTGCTGACGTGCCGAGATATTCTTTGTACTGCAAACTAAATTAAGACTTTTTTTGTTATTGAATGGAAATGATTAAAATTGGACAAAATTAGTATTAGATTTAGTATTATTGGAGAAAAACACAAGATGACTTTTACATTTTTTTTTTCAGTTTTTGTCTGCCATTTTTCTTCTTGGCACATATGTTACACTCTCTACCATTGTCTATGTTTTAGGGTGGTAAAGTGTGTAATGGACCCCATTTTCCAGATGCCCACAGGGACTGGACTCATGGATCAGCTGGGGTTTATTATGTAAACTTAGGCTGAGCTGGACCAAAAGGAGCTCTAAGCTTTTCTGTTTGGCACTGTATTGTCTGAGCATTCATTGTCAGTGCTATTGTGGCACCCAAGTGGTCCGGTTGCCACAGTAAAATTGCCCTATTCATAGGAGGTGATGCTATGCCTGGAAACAAAGAGGGGTCTCCCATGCCAGGTACACTAGCACTCAACACTTCCTACTCCGGACCAGAAGGGGGATCTCAAGAACCTGGCTTTAGAAGAGCTTCCCTATGCATTCTGTCCTGGAGGAGGAGTTAGGCACACACACAGGGACAGAAAGTGAAACTAATCATAACAAGTCTGGAGTTGATAGAAGATGGTCGCTGAGAAGAGAGCTGCGCCATAGATCCCTCAGGGCCGAGCGCATAGAACCGGATATCGGAGTCCGAGGCTGCATGGGTACTAAAGTCCCTCTACCAGAATCTGAAGGGCCGGAGACTGCAGGTCTTTTGGCCCCAGAGTCCCCAGAGCACAGCAGCATACTAGAGCCAGGAGCCGTGATAGAAGAAGCGGCACCAGTAAAGGACTTGTGCTGCCTGCCATACGGGTAAGAACCAGAATCAACATAAGGAAGAGGGTTTCAGCATAGTTTCAAGCCGCAGGGACCCACACATTACAGGGCAAGCAGGAAGGCCTACAACCCACCCGGCTAGGTGGATCCTCTCAACTGCTTCCAGGCTGACCGGACCTCCGTTACCTGCTGGACCAGTCTCCCGGGCCTGTACCATCAACTACCAAGTAAAACTATCAATCACCTACTACTACACCCATCCGCCCTTGGGCCCAGCTCTGCCTGTGGAGAGCTGCACCATCTCAGCTGCGTCACCATCTGCACCAGAGGTCCCCATCCCGCAGCGGCAGCATCTAACTTGCTGCAAAACACAGGTGGTGTCACCGCTGGGGGGTCACAGACCGGGCCTTGCAACCGCAGCGTCCCAGAAGCAGAACCGCGGCTCGGTAACGAGTAACCCCAGGCCCCGCTGCGGGCGTGTCACTATGTGGACACTATGGCCCCGGTTCATCAAAGCAATTTTGCCAGAATTCTGACATAAATCGCTTAGACAAATCCCCAAATATTGGTGCTACTTGTAGTTGCGCAACCATTTTATGATTTTTGGTGTTTTTACTTTCTCCCAACTCTGCCAAAATGAGCGCAGTTGAGGTGGGACAGGAGCCTTATGCCACAGTTTGTCTAATTCATGATGAGTTGTGGCTAGAGATTAGTGGATCCATGGAAGTTCGGTTCGGGGTATACAGCCGGACTTTAGATAAAGTTTGGTTTCGGACCCGGGCTTGACCTGAACCCCAATGGAAGTCACTGATATGGCAGTTCGGGTCTCTGCCCACATGCAGCCAGCCATAAACAGAGCACTTCCGACGGAGAGTGGGTGGGGTTTTCCATTTTTTTTCCTTGGGCGCACACTACATCTGATCACGCTGTTGGTACCCCTGAGAGCCGTTCAAACACTGCAAGCAACCTGCACTGAGTGTACCTGAGCACAGTGATGCTTGAACGAGTGGTGTTCATACATAAAGCACCCGAACTCTGTTTTTTTTTCTGTAAAGCCTGGTACGAACACTGAACACCGAACCTCGGGTTTGCTCAATTCTGATTACTAATTGTTGCATTCCTTAAGCCATAAATTTTACTCCAGTCAATGACTGGACTCAGATAAGTGACATGGCGCATAGAGGTGCTGTCATGACTCTCTCATTGCTCTGCTCGTGCAGAGCCACTGTATGTGTTTGTTTTCCTTCTGTTGGTTTCCTCCGTGGGTTAGGTCATGTGGGAGAGCCTACTCTTTCCAGCCTCGTTCCGGGGGTCACGTTGGATTTTATTGTAGTTGTTCCTCTCTGAACGCTACCAGTAATAGTTCCTGCTCTGCAGTGTGCGCTTCCTAGTTATCGTGAGTTTCTGATCTTGTCTCGCTTCCAAATACCCCCTGACCTCCGTTCTGTCCAGCTGTGTCTTACTTCCCTGTCTCTGTACCCGTTCTCCCCTTGACCTGCACTCCATCCAGTCTTATCTGACTTTCCCTGTCTCCGTACTCTCCCTCCTCTTTTAATCCCCTCTCTGCTCCCTCCTCTGTACTTACTTGTCTGCTCGGCTTCTGACCCCGGTGTGTACTTTGACTTTGGCTCTGCTTCCCTCTGGCTCTTGACGTGACCTCCTGGCTTTCCGATCCTTTGCTCTTACCTGACTCTGGCTTTGCTTGCTCCTCTGTACAAACGTAACTTCCCAGCACCAATCTTAGGATTACTGACCACTTTCTTGCATCCCCGCATTGGTGCTAGTGACCTCCAGTGGGCTTGTACTAGACTGCACTCAGGAGCACTTTGCACACTACGACATCGCAAGCCATTGCTTGCGGTGCCGAGCACGATAGTCCCCGCCCCCGTCGCAGCTGCGATATCTTGTGATAGCTGCCGTAACGAACATTATCGCTATGGCAGCTTCACATGCACTCACCTGCCCTGCGACGTCGATCTGGCCGGCGACCCGCCTCCTCAAGGGGGCGGGTCGTGCGGCGTCATAGCGACGTCACACGGCAGGCGGCCAATAGAAGCGGAGGGGCGGAGATGAGTGGGACGTAAACATCCCGCCCACCTCTGTCCTTCCGCATAGCCGGCGTGAGCCGCAGGATGCAGGTAGGAGATGTTCCTCGCTCCTGCGGCTTCACACACAGCGATGTGTGCTGCCGCAGAAACGAGGAACAACATCGTAACATCGGTCCTTCCGAAATTATGGAAATTACCGACGCTACACCGATGATACGATTTCGATGCTTTTGCGCTCGTTAATCGTATCAAAAAGGATTTCCACACTACGATATCGCCTGCGACGCCGGATATGCGTCACTTTCAATTTGACCCCACCGACATCGCACCTGCGATGTCGTAGTGTGCAAAGCCCGCCTAACTCTCAATGGGAACGCAAGCAATGGCTCAACACACCAACCTTAGTTAGTTTCTTAGTGGTTTGTAGTCCTGGGTTAAATTCTGGTGAGATGGTACATATGATCCCACATTCATCAGAAGTACCATCTCCCCCCAACTAAACCCAGGACACCAGTGTTGGATTCACTTATCATTATGAATCTTCAAACCATTAACATGCTCAAGATGGTGTGTCGACTCATTGGTTACACTCCACATAGTGGACAGTATCTCATATGTATGCAATTAGGTGACGCACGCTGGTTAGAGTATTTTGCAGGACGTACCGTATATATATGTATACAGAGTTTTCTTTGTACGTCATTTAGAGTGTTTGAAGACACTCCTTACCCTAATGCTGCGTCACTTTTATTGTAGGAGCAATAGTGCATATCTCTATGTGATTATTACTTTTCTTAGTTGGGCCTTTCTATAGCATTTTTTTTTGCATAGCAAAATTACAACATCAGCAACGGAGCATATTAATAATCTCAAAACACATATTTACAGGCTGTTTGCACCCTGATGAAGGTGCTCAGTGCTGCTTAAGTGATCTGTGGGGGGCTCAGGACCTGGATACAAACCAATCTGCTGCCCATGTTAGGGGCGTATAACACATTAAATAACATGTTAGGTGCCCTTTAACAGAAGAGTTATTCAACAGTCAGTGTCTTCATGCTGCTATATCCAGATTATTAACATACAGGACACTTTAGTAGAAGAATCTTACTTTGAAATATAAAGCTTCAATTCTGGTTTTATCATACTCCAGGTAGCCAATTAAATGGAAATCTTGAGGATGTGCTGTGCATTGCATTTGCTTGTTGTCTTTTTTAAAAAAATACCACTTTCTTATTGCAGATCATCATTTATCAGGACACAGCACAGCGCTGCACATAGGCTCAGAATATCCCGACAATTTCAAACGGCCTTGGTCCGCAGCATGGCATCCTCCACATTAATGGAGACTCATTCTGTCTGCAGAGCTGAGATTAAATTAATAGAAACATATTTTTCTCGGCTATATAAATATGTATCTCTGCAGTTTATCACGGTCATATTAGATTTAAAGTAAAAAAACAACATAAGGCTAGCAGGTTCACATCGCGAGGAGACGGCATTGGGTCCGTAACTTTTATCGGTACAAATGACGCAGCATGCCGCACTATTTTTTTTGTGGTTTAATATCAAACGCCAAAATGTAAACTTTACCCCACTCAATAGGGTCCATCCCCGGCATGGATTCTAGTTTTCTGTTCTTAATACAAAACAGAATAATGGGATTCATAAATCCAATCTGGATCCAACGAAAAGGATGACATTTTATTGTAAAGCGAACCTGTCACCAGATTTGGCGCCTATAAGCTGCGGCCACCATCAGTGAGCCCTTATATACAGTATTGTAGAATATACTGTATATAAGAGCCCAGGCCACTCTGTATAACGTAAAAAACACTTTATAATACTCACCTAGGGGGGCAGTCCGTTCCAATGCCTCTTGCTGCTCTCTGGTCCGCTATGCTGCGATCTCGGTTCTCCTTCTACCCAGCCCAGTATGGATGACGTGTCTACGTCATCCACGCAGGCCGACATTGTGGTCCTGTGCAGGAGCACTTTAATCTGCCCCATTGAGGGCTGATGAAAGTACTGTACTGCGCAGGCGCGAGGAAAAGTTAAAGAACGTCTGCGCATGCGCACTACAGTACTTTGATCTTCCCTGAGCACGGCAGATCAAAATGCGCTTGCGCAGGACCTCATTACCGGCAAGTGTGGATGATGTAGGACGCATCATGCACACGGGCCTCAGAAGAAGGAGGACGGCAACCACCACAGAGAGGAGGCGCTGGACCGGAGAGCAGCGACACCCATCAGACCGCACCGTCCACCAAGGTGAGTATAATAAAAGTGTTTTTACATTCTACACAACAGCCTGGGCTCTTCTATACAGTATTCTAGAATGCTATATACAGTGTGTCCACCCGTATCCCGTCCACAGCCATTAACTTGAGAACAGCGGCAGCTATATGCATAGAAGTGGTATCTAGGTATAGTAAAGTAGCCATGCGCTACGCAATGAAACTACCTATAGCACCGCCTGGTGGAAAACAACGGAGTTAGCATTTTTATCTTAAAAATGGAACGAGATAGAGAAAAAAAGGGAATTACAAAGTTGTAGAGCATCATCAATTCAATACGAATCACACATCGCTGTGTGTGAAGCCGCAGGAGCGACAAACATCTCCTTACCTGCGCCCGCCGTCCATCAGCAATGCAGAAGGGAGAAGGTGGGCGGGATGTTTACATCCCGCTCATCTCCGCCCCTCCGCTTCTATTGGCCGGCCGATTAGTGACGTCGCTGTGACGCCGAACGCACCGCCTCCTTGAAGGAGGGATTCTTCGGCAGTCACAGCGACGTCGCCGACCAGGTAAGTGCGTGTGAAGCTGCCGTAGCGATAATGTTTGCTATGGCAGCTATCACAAGATAACGCATGTGCGACGGGGGGCGGGTACTATCGCGCTCGGCATCGCTATCATCGGCTAGCGATGTTGCAGCGTGCAAAGTACCCCTTAGTCAAAAGCTGCCAATTCCCCACTTGAGATTGCATAATAATAAAGGTTTTATATAAGAGTACTTGTACATGAGTTGATATACAGTATATCTCCCAGACACTCTGCCTTAACTATAAAAACTTGTGAATGAGGGGGGGGTATTTTTCATGTTTTTAGTTAGATTAATTCCAGATGGCCATATAAATAACCAAAGAAACATAGGTATATCCCCTAAAATAGTAGAGTAATGGAGGGCTTATACATGAAAAGTAACCAACAGGATAAGGTCCAAATCAGGGCCTGAACACAATAGTATGTAACACCACCAGCGAGTACATAGCATAATCTCAAAAAAAAATAAAAAAATTTTTTACAATGGTGGAGATTGGCACCTGAAGGACCTACCTGTGGTATGTATAGCACCCAAGGAGGGGAGTCTGTCAGCCTCACATGTGAACTATGTATTATGCTGGTGGTGTTACATACTATTGTGTTCAGGCCCTGATTTAGACCTTATCCTGTTGGTTACTTTTCATGTATAAGCCCTCCATTACTCTACTATTTTAGGGGATATACCTATGTTTCTTTGGTTATTTATATGGCCATCTGGAATTAATCTATCCTGTTCCCCGCACAGAAATTAAGGGGTAGCCTGTCTCGCTCCCTGTGACCTTCTTTTCTCTGTCTCATTTAATTGGTTTTTAACTATGCATGTCTAATCACTAACTGCAAGCACATGTGATTTCCAGTATTTTGTATTTTTTGTAATAATAAAAACTGTATACTTTTTTCACAATTGTGGTGCAGTAATTCTTACTCTAAAAAAACATGAAAAATACCCCCCCTCGTTCACAAGTTTTTGAATGTATTCTATGGGGTTCATGTACACTACCATCATTATAAGGTTCGCTGTACTTGGTCTTTGTTTTTCTAATCCTCTGCCTTAACTATGTTGTTAATTGTCGTCTTTCATTAAAGGAAACCATTCTCAATCTATGCTGACTGAACCACAAGGATCATGAATGAGTTTACCAGCTCCTGTGCGGACAAATTGACAATATAAACACATATATACGGAAACACCGGTCTGTCTAGTTGGAACAGGTGTGTTACAGTTGACAGGCTGTGGTGTCCGGCTGTGGAAGGTCACCGCGTTTAGCTGCAAAAACTGCTCCTTGATTTTCCATCCTTTCCTCTGTGGTGTGAATGGAGTTTTGTGTGTCTTCTCTTCCCCTTTAGGACCCTGCAGAGATCCTTTCCTTTTAGCTGCTAATCATTATCCCCTCCCTGTGTCAAATACTTGCATTACACCTTGGTTTGGCACTGGTGATAGGTTTCTATATGATCCTGAGTACAAGCAGTCGGCTTGTAATCATCTGGAGAAAGGTTGTGTATGTTGCTATTCCTCTCCCTAAAGCTGGGTTCACACATAGCGACAGCGACGTCGCTGTTAAGTCACCATTTTCTGTGACGTAACAGCAACCTAGTAAGTCGCTGTTCTGATCGCTGCTTAGCTGTCAAACACAGCAGACGCAGAAGCGATCATAACGACATGCGTCGCTGTGGAAGCCATGCTGCACTTGGTAACTAAGGTAAATATTGGGTAACCATTACCTGATATTTATCTTGGTTACCAGCGCACACGCTTAGCGCTGGCTCCCTGCTATCCTAGCCAGGGTACACATTGGGTTAATTACCTGATGTGTACTCCGGCTCCGGCTACGTGTGCAGGGAGCCAGCGCTAAGCGGTGTGCTCTCACGCTGCCAGTGCCGGCTCCCTGCTCACGTAGCTGGAGTACACATCGGGTAATTAACCCGATGTGTACTCTGGCTAGGAGTGCAGGGAGCAGGGAGCCGGCACTGGCAGCGTAAGAGCGGCGGTGCTAGTAACTAATGTAAATATCGGGTAACCAAGGAAAAGGCTTCTTGGTTACCCGATGTTTACCGTGGTTACAGCTTACCGCAGGCTGCCAGAAGCCGACTCCTGCTCCCTGCTCGCTTCAATTCGTCGCTCTCTCGCTGTCACACACAGCGATGTGTGCTTCACAGCCGGAGAGCGCCGAGCAAAAAATGAAGCAGGACATTCAGCAACGACCGGCGACCTCACAGCAGGGGCCAGCTCGTTGCTGGATGTCACACACAACGACAGGACGTCGCTGCTATGTCACAGAAAATGGTGACGTAGCAGCGACGTCGTCGCCGTTGCTGTGTGTGACACCACCTTAAATCATCTTGGATATAAGTAGTTTGTTTGTTTTCCCATTTGCTTTCCCTGTGTCTACTTTAGGACTTAGTGGGGTTGACTAGCACTCATTCCGCCAGTTCATTACCTAAAGCTCAGTTCAGGGTCAGCCAGGGCGTATCCTGATTGGTGCATAGGTGCGAAAAATATCTAGGGACAGCAGGGGAGCCAGCAGAAGGTTTTATAAGGGGTTACCATCTCCCCCTTCCTTAGACACAGGGTTTCCCCTCTTCCCTCCCTTTTCGTCATTCACTCAATATTTCCTCATACCGAGTGTGACACTAGTTGAGCAAAGAAGGAAAAGTTAGCAGGGACATAACTTTTGGCTTTGGAGTAGTCCCTTCCTCCCCAGCCGCACCATCAATGTGACAGCGGGTGATGGAGTCTGATTCGCGCAGCTAATGAATCCTGTATCGAGAAACTGTGCCATTAGTGAGAATAGGATGCATGCACGATACCGGCATGGTGCATCCCGTACCCAGCAATCTTAATGGTGAGAAGATTAGATAACCCTTTTAGGTTTGAACAGTACATGGAGCCATCGCTCCCCACCAGAACCGCTGGAGGAGGAAATGCAGAGCTGAACAATATCGCTGATGTGTGAGATGACTCAAGACCAGGGCAATGTGATCCTTACAGCAGAGGAGAGAAAAACAAAACTCCTCTGGGTGATATCAGAACATTTTCAAGCAGGAAAATAAGATTTTGATCAATAAATACAGGCAACTGTATAGAAAAATATAATTTTAATAGATTTTCCTCCAGGACTGAATATATAAAGACAATGGTAGCCAAGGATCGCGCCTTTGTAGGCTTGGATGGAATATATTGAAGTCCGACTTCCGGAGTCTTTTTAAATACCCGTCCAAGGGAACCTGGAAGATTAGACAAGTTATATCCATTAGTACAAAAGTGCACTGGGTAGACAGATTATAAAGGATATTATACTCCTCTCCCTCCCGTATACTGAAGAATATTAGGTCAAGAGATCAGGAGTGTAACTATAGGGTATTTGGAGGTTGTAGTGCTACGAGTGGATGGATGAAAGGTCCCCCGTCCCCATATGAGATCAGTACTGCACCAGGCAGCAGACTAATTACATTTTCAGAAGTCAAAGAATTCAGAGCAAGGGTATGTAATCTCTAAAATACACCTCAGCTGCTGCAGAAGCTCTTTTTGTACAAGAACAGGAGAGAACACTCCATTCATCTTTGACTGATCCAGAATCCTTCATCTTCTTCTCAAAGAAGGGGAGCAGAGGTCTAAGGTATTGTGATGTTTGGCAGCAGCTGTGGCAAAGCACTATATGATATACACTGCAGCTGCTGCTGAACTTCTTTTTAAAGAGACTGGGATCACTATATGCCAGATAGCGGGTGGCACAGGACAACTTCCCGACAACATCACGTAAAAGACCTTGGCTGAGGAAGAGAGAAGAAGCACGTAGGTAGCGCCATTCATATCTATGTAATTATTCACCTCTAACGAGAGATTAGCAAAATGATTCACGGATTTGGCAAGTCGGTAATTTATTCAATGTCATGCAACAATGGAAAAAAAACAAACATAACAAAGCTTCAAAATACTGTAGAGGAAGGGCTAGAGATGCTTCTAATATACATGATCACCCTAGTGTGTCTAAAATAATGAAACCTAGCAAATAGTCATGATTCATAAAATTATACCGGCTTGTGTTTGCAGCTCCTAAGAAGACCTATGTGTCTCCGTGATTACAAATCACAAACAAATAAACCCTTTAAAGTCTAAAGGTACCGTCACACTAAGCGACGCTCCAGCGATCCCACCAGCAACCTGACCTGGCAGGGATCGCTGGAGCGTCGCTACACGGGTTGCTGGTGAGCTGTCACACAGGCAGATCTCACCACCAACCAGTGACCAGCCCCCAGCCAGCATCGCCGCGTGAAAGCGATGCTGCGCTTGGTAACTAAGGTAAATATCGGGTAACCAACTCGATATTTACCTTGGTTACCAGCGCACACCGCTTAGCGCTGGCTCCCTGCACTCCTAGCCAGAGTACACATCGGGTTAATTACCCGATGTGTAGTCTTGCTATGTGTGCAGGGAGCAGGGAGCCGGCACTGACAGCGTGAGAGCGGCGGACGCTGGTAACGAAGGTAAATATCGGGTAACCAAGGAAAGGGCTTCTTGGTTACCCGATATTTACATTGGTTACCAGCGTCCGCAGAAGCCAGCTCCCTACTCACTGCACATTCAGTTGCTGCTCTGTCGCTGACACACACAGTGATGTGTGCTTCAAAGCGGGAGAGCAACAACTAAAAAATGGCCCAGGACATTCAGCAACAACCAGCGACCTCACAGCAGGGGCCAGGTTGTTGCAGGGGTCAGGTTGTTGCTGGATGTCACACACAGCCACATCGCTAGCAACATCGCTGCTACGTCACAAAAGTCGTGCCTCAGCAGCGATGTTGCTTAGTGAGACGTGGCCTTTAGCCTGCAGCTTTGTCATTCCTGTTTATCTGACCTTCTAACCAACAAACAGTGAAAGGCGGGGCGAACAGTAACCTATCCGACTACACCAGATTTGTTTGTAGTCTGTAACCATGGAGACAGACGTGGTCAAAATTGTTGGTACCCCTCGTTTAATGAAATAAAAACCCACAATGGTCACAGAAATAACTTGAACCTGACAAAAGTAATAAGAAAAAAAAAGTCTATGAAAATGAACAAATGAAAGTCAGACATTGCTGCTTTTCTGCATCCACAGAACTTTTATTTAAAGGGAACCTGTCAGCAGAATTTTCGCAATTAAACTAAAAGATTCCCCCTCTGCAGCTCCTGGGCTGCATTCTAGAAGGGTTCCTGTTGCTATTGTGCCCCCATTGAGACCTAAATAAACACCTTATAAATTCTTACCTTTTTGTATGCTAATGTGTTTTTATGGTCACGGGGGCGGGCTGTATTTCGTCCGTTATTTGCACCCCTGCCGCTGTACACCGTCCCCCATTGCTCATTTACATACATGAGGACGCCCCCTCATGTAACTTTGTCCTCCCGAGGTCTCGCGCATGCCCAGTGGCACTCTCGCGGGACTGAGCACTGTGAAGCAGAACCCCTTTTACCCGTCAGCCTGTTTTCACCTTCCTGACCAGGTCAATTACTTTGTGGGGTTATAATTCTGGAACGCTTCAATGGGTGCCGGGGATCCTGACATTGTTTTTTCGTTACATATTGTACTTCATATTAGTGGTAAATTTAGGGCGATATTTCTTCTGTTTGTGAAAATATCAGAAATATGGCAACACGAGCTATACGCTACGGTTGTGATATCAGTCGTCTGCAGGAGCATAAGGATTATGGTTGCTATAACACCGTGTACAGAAGAAATAAAATTGTTGCATGGTTAACCTGCCTAGGTGACTAATGCAACCCACGTCCTTAGATCTTCACAGTACCATTTTGGGCCACATAATATTTTTTGATCGCTTTCTACTCAGCTGTTTGTGAGGCAGAATCAAGAAACAACTTAGGTAAAGGTTTTTTAACGCCGTTCACCATGCCATAAAAGTGATGACACCTTTATTCTTTGGATCAGTACAATTACAGCGATACCACATTTATATATTTTTTTTTGTTATGTTTTGCAGCTTTTACACCCCAAAAACAATTTCATAGAAAAAGAAAATAGTTTTTGCATTGCTGTTTTGTGAGAGCTATAACTTTTATATTTCTCCGCTGACAAAGCTGTCTGGAATCTTGTTCTTTGCTGAATAAGGTGACGCTTTCAGTGATATCTGGGTCATTCCGTGTCAAGTGGACCAGTTTTAAAAATCGTCCCCACTCGACGTTCTCCGATTTTGCTGAAAATTTATAAATTTTATGCGAGGCGTTTTGCAAGCTACTTTGACACAAAATTGCGGCCGAAATATTGTTTTGTCATAGCCGGTAATAATTTTATCGCGTTTAGCAGCAAAAGTTGAGCTAGTATGCCAAATTTCAGCATCATAGCCAGTATAGAACTCTAATGGCTATGTGCCAAAGTTTGCAAAATCCTCTTAGCTGAAGCCGCAGCCTTGGGGGGGGCCTCCAGTGAAAGGTCAACAGTGCCCAATATATTTGAGATCTGGCCCTAAAAATTTACAGAACCTCTTTTCAAACATACATGTACATCCTTATAAATTTTCAGCAAAATCGGAGAACGTCGAGTGGGGACCACTGGTCCACTTGACACGGAATGACCCATCTGTTTATTTACATGTGACTTTTTGATCGCGTGCTATTCCACTTTTTTTGGTGGTATGATTTAAAAAGGACAGTTTGTTTTGCAGCACTTTATATTTATTTTTTTTACTGTATTCACTGAAGAGGTTAAATAGTGACAGTTTTTTTTAGATCAGGTTATTCCGGATGCAGCCATACCAAATATTTGTACTTTTATTTTTTTTTTAACATAAATATATGTATTTATTGGCATCATATATTTTTTTAATTTGCTCTTTATATTGTACATTTTCTTAAATATTTTTACAAGTTTTTTTTTTTTTTTACTTTTTTTAAAAAAATGTTTTTACTTAGCCCTTATATGGGACATTACATTTTATTACTCTGATAGGTGGTATAATCTATTCCAATGCACCAGTATTGCAATGGATTATAGCTATCAGTTTTATACTGGCAGAAGCCTGTCAGTCCATGCTCCTGTTATGGTCTAAGAGGCTTGCCGTAACTGGGTGACCCGGACGTCGATGATGTCAACCTCAGGTAGACATGGCAACGATCGGTCCCCCATGATCACATCGCAGGGGTCCCGATCACTTGGGCGAGGAGCACACTCCCTCTTCCAGCCTCTAAATGCTGCGATCACTATTGGTTTATATTTTCAGCCTGCAGTACCAATCATTGGTCACAGTGGTGACATCAGAACGGATAACAAAGCAATATCACAAGCTACACTCTGGGGATATAACCAAAAGCCAGCAGGGTACAATGGCACTGGGGATGTGAAAAAGAGGTATTTCAGTTTTAAGAAGTTATCACCAATCCATAGGATAAGTGATGACTACTAGGTCTGTCTGCCATCTCGAGCATCTTGTCCTTCATCTGTCTGAAACAGAATCTTTCCAAACCTCAGTACCTTGTGTTTCCTCCCTCTACAAACCCAAATTGTCATTTCCGTGGGTGGTTTTGCCATAATTCCCAAGCAGCAAGCCGCTGTCTTGAAGTTATTTTTGACGCCGATCTTTCCCTCACTCCCTACATACACTTGCTCGCTTGCTTATGCCATATGTACCTCAAAAACATCTCCAGAACCTGCCATTTTCTTACCTTTTACTCTGAAAAAAGCTCTCTTAAACTCATTCTCGTCTAAACTACTGGAACGCTTTAATAATTGGTCTCCCTCTCACTAAACTCTCTCCTGTCCAATCTATCCTCAATGCTGGGGTCATATTTCTGTCCAGCTGCTACACCGAAGCTTCTGCGCAGTCCTTGCTCTGGTTACCCCTATGCTACAAAGTACAATAAAAACTTATCACTCTCCCCTACTCCTCTTTTGCCATCTCTGTCAATCACCCTAGACGTTCCCTCTGTTCTGTAAATGACCCAAGACTGACATCTTCTATAGTCCAAACCTTCCACTCCTGTCTCCATAACATCTCTCGTGCTGAGCCAGTTCCCTGGAATGCACTACCATGGAAATTCTGGTTAATTCCCAGTAATCACAGTTTTAAGCATGCCCTTAAAACACATTTCTTTGGACAAGCCTATCACCTCACTGCACTAATATAACTGTTCCCTGTTCTCTTTTCTCAGAATCTGGTCCCTCTATAATTTGCTTCCTCACCCTCCATGCACTCAATAGCACTCTGTACCTGTACTTATACAGATACTGGTTGAATTGTTTTCCTCCAATTTATGCCTGCTGACTGAGTAATGTTTTTGGACATTCCGAAATATCCTTTACCTGACCCCATTTCAGCTAAAATTGGGTATCCAATTTCTTTTTTTAAAAAGCACGTCACTTAAGCACCCCAAAATGCCCCCATTAGGTTATACAGTCCTACTGACATTTTAATACAGCCGTTCAATTCCAAACAAAATGTTCACATCTGAAAAAAAAAAAAAACAATTTAAATGTAACACTTGTCATATGCAATTAAGGTAGGCCTCCTCCGGGTGGGCGATGCTTCTCCCAGACTATCCGCTTCAGATGCTATCATTCCTCTCAGCACCTGATTGACATCATGCTCAATGGCTTTGTCATCTCAGGAACAGCATAGCTGAGACGGTAAAGGTTTTATCAGCACTACGCTTGCTAGAGAGGATATGGTGGTGCCGTTCTCGAGATGATGCAACCACTGAGGACAATGTCAATCACTCCTGGAGGGGGGGGCCATAATAATGACATCCGTAGCAGAACAGTCTGGGAAAAGTTTTTTGGTGGGTTTGGGGGAACGAGCTTAAGGGATCTGACAGGTTCCCTTTAATATTTCTAGGTAAGAGCAAAAATAGTATTTCAAATACTCACTGTGGCACTGAAGGCAGGAAAAGCAGCTACATGAACTTTGTTCTGAAAAGATCGAGCCTGAAGGAAAAAGATAAAAGAGGGTAAAGTCCCTAGTTAGTTGCCTTATGGTGCTGTGGTTACAAATGAAATTCAGGCAGAAATTAAGCTGTCGAATTGGGGCTATACTGTGACTGTGGCCGCAAGACAGTTCCCACAGCTAAAGATCGCTATATACTGCCGCTAAAATGCCGTTGAATGGCGTACCGCAACTGATAGGTCACAAAAAAGTCTAAATCTTTCAGATGTTTTGCAACCTATGGGTCGCAATGTGACATCATTCACCTGTAGCAGCGGCACAGGGCAATCTTTGGCTGAGACAATTATGTCACGTCCAAAGTCAAGGTGTAGCCCCAGCCATAGGACCATATAAAACAGTCATGTAGGGTGTCGCCCCTATGACTTGATAAACACGCTGTGACTTTAAGAGATGATGCTCCCTTGTGTTCTGTATTTTGTGGATTAGCCGGCAGAGTCGGCGCTCCTCTCTAAACTGTGCAGTTGGACTAAACCTGCCCAAAACAAGTGGGAAGAGCAGAAAGAGTGGGAGAAGAGTTTTGGGTGGGAACAAAGGAAGTCGGGTCTCCAGAGAGAGGAGACACTGCCTGAGAAGTATCAGAGAACCGTGGTTGGGAAAGAAGCACGGTGCTGGGCTGAGAAAGAAAGACTGAGACAAACCATGGCAGAGCCCTAGCAGCCATCAACCCCGTACTGGACTGGGAAGCTCCTGAGGTTGTCGGTCCCGGAAAAGAGGAGAGACACCATCCAGAAGAGTCAAGTTACTCCGGGTCTGTGGAAGAGAAGCCCCCGCCTGCCTTGGAAGGAGAATGTGCGCCGACAGCGACAGGCCATCGAAATATCACAGCATTGAGCTACAGTGAGTGGCGTTATCCCCCCTCAACAGTACTGAGTCCTATACTAGTGTGCCCACTCAACAGGGTACAGTGTAGGCCTCAGTAGCTAGAGTATGGTATCCGCGTAGTCTGAATAGCATAAGTCAGTTAGGTTGTTAGCGTAGCGTAACTGTAAGTAAATTCTTCTGGTAAAGTTGTATGAGAATTTGTAATAGCTAAGGTGACACAGTGTTGATGCAGTCCAGCTAGAATCTGCAGTGGCTGTAAATTATACTGTTCCTATACCATATTTCACCGTTGATTTACACGTATCTATCATGTCCGATAATAAAAGCTGTACCCTTGTTTCTGCACCCTCGCCTCCTGTACCGTAATTGAACTCTGCCTAATGGAGGTACGTTTGCCCTAGTTTCAGTCACCCACTAGCCAACATAAGAAAATAAATAAAATGCCACACACCAATCCATAGACAAAAAGAGAGGAATAAACTCTGCAGCAGGCCAAAGAGGTTTTCCTAATAATTCTGAAGAGCAACTAAAGTACCAGTGATTCTCCATTGGAACCTTTGAAGGGCAATGTCCCACTGTAGCTAATAATAAATGGATAATATTTGCAATTAAACACTCTTAAAATAGGATTTAATGGAGAGATACGCTATTATCTTACCCGGTATAGCGCCATCTGGTGTTTAAAATGTAGAATAATGTGCACGTCCACCTAATAAGTCACACACCAAATAGCGCATGATGTAACCTCACTGCATCCGCTTCATCTCCATCCTAAGAATGATTACTCTTCTACCAGAACTCGGCATTTTCAGGGCAGACTCATTCATCTCGAGTCATTTTTGCAGACATGGCATATTTTAGGATCATGAGAAATACCTTAATAATAACATTTTAATCGTCTAGAGTTTAATACGTTATTGATTCATTAATCTGGCGGGAGATAAGTCACATTCATAATTAACACATCAGTTTCCTATCATCGGATTTCGTGTCTCGCTGAAAACAATTAACTTCTGGAGCACACAGGCTTGTCGCTCACTGAGGGTTGAAGAAGTAACGTATTAAAAGATTTCCCCGACTTCAGTAATACAATTACACCATTTTCTATTTTGCTATTTTTGCCTTTCAATTTCTCAGGCTTGTATCTTCGCTTGCTGTAAGTGGCGGCACAGAGTATACACTGTCTGTCGCACTAATGTGATGATCTGGTGTATAGGTAAAGAGTCATAGATTAACCTCTTGCACACTCCACGATAATGAACATCATAGGCTACTGAGTCACCACACCATGACATACAATAGCATCAGTGATCTTGTAGACACTTGCAGTGTACCAGTGAGATCAGCAGTTGTAAAACAGCTGACTTCAACCCCTTGAAGGGTTTGTCCTATATTCTGTCTTCAGGAGCGCACCACTCTCCTAACTCTTACTTCCAAAGGGACTGTGTGCTCCTGATAATTGACACTTCGGCCCACCGTTATTGTTAAAGGGAACCAGCCAGCAGGATTTTACATATAAAGTAAGGGCAGTGCCATACTGGCGCTGGGATGGGGAATCCAATCATACCTTCAGTTTAGAGATTGGATGTTTGAGTGCAGAAAAAAAACGTTATCAAAAGATACAAAAATTAGTGCATTGGTTGACTGGCATGTGTGTGGCACCCCAGTGGTCTGGGGAGCCACAGTGGTGTTGTTCTCATCACTGGGAGCAATGCCATGCTTGGAAACAGTGAGGAAAATCTCTGCCAGGTACACTAACATACAACACCACTTCTTTCTCCAGACCAGTAGGGGGAGCTCATAACCTGTGTTGAAGGCAGCCTCTCTGGTCATACTGACTTGGAGGAGGGATTAGGGAGCAACAGGAAGCCAGACCTCAGAACAGTAGTACAAAGCAAAGAGACCGGTCGCTGTTTGAGCTGCTGCCAAGCTCTCCAGGACTGAGCGCATAGTGCGGGACACCGGCGTCCCAGGCTACTGGGTGCTAATGGTCCAGTAGTAACGCCGGAGGGCAGAAGAGTTCACCTCCTCTGGCCCACCTAAAATCCGGAGGCGAAGTGGCAAGAAAGAGCCCGGGGTTACTGCTACAGAGTGGGCCCCAGTACCGGATCACGCTACCCGTCAAACGAAAGACTTAACACACTTAGAAAGAGGCACGCTGTGTAACTTCAGGAAAAAGGAAGCTTATACTCACCGGGCAGAGAGAAACTGCCCTGCTGCTTCCAGGCTGACCGGGCCACCAACTCCTGGACTTCACCTCATACCAGTAAAAGGTAAAAGGAGATTCCAACCTGTGTCATCCAGTTCTTGTCGGCGCCCTCAGCCCTGCACCCCCAACGTATTACTCCGTTCCACCGTCATCCTATCTCTGATGCCTAGCTTAACCTGCGGGAAGCAAATCTAACCTAGCTGCAGAGACATCCGCCCCAGAGGACAGCGACAGCAGCGGCGGATGTTACCTGGCCGTATACCGTATCTAAAGACTTTCTTTCCTACTACCCTCCTTTCTGTACGCCTAGCACAAAACTGGGTCAGGCCACCCCCTGACGACGCAGAGGATCTGCACCACCGGCCCGGCAACAGGATGGGTTAACACCCTCGACCCTGGGGGGGCTACATGTGCATCAGGGCAGGTCTTCAGTGATGCTTCCTCCCCTGGCTGCCTGCCTCCCCTCCATTTAAATTTCTCCCCTTCGTCGCTGACATTAACACTATGCCCGGCGCTTGTGCAATATTATTTTCAAGTTTTTCTCCAACTCTTCAATAAAATGGCGCTATAATAAGCACATGAGCAGACAGAGATCTCTGGTGCCATTTTATTGAGGACACTGCGAGATGACTGTGAACGTTGGAGGCACATGCCAGTTTAATGATATGATTATGGTAAAATTAAGGCCATGTAAGGTCATCACCACAATATAAAAGCCACAACTATTCTTTTCTATCGATGTATCCATAGGAAGGATTCTTTTCCTGGCATGAGATCTATTTTAATGTAACTATATTAATATACATATAATGTATTAAATAACTTTAACAAAAGAAAACAGGTAGAAGAATGTAATAAACTGGATTTTTTTTTGCCACATTGTATTACAAAGGCTAAAGTATTACAGTAATTCTACTTTTGATTACTTTTCATTTTTTTGAAGGATAGTGATCGAGCCACCTGATTTACCAGCAGAATCGTGCAGACATTGCCTATGGTAATGGCTTAACAGAGCATCAAACTTCGCCATCTAGTCTGACCCCTTTGGAGATGGGTGTACGAGACCAGACAAGATCTGAGAATACATTATTAGGAGAGAATTCTAAGCAGAAAAAAAACTGCCAAACAGGAAAGAGGATCCACAACCCAACCTCTCCGTGCATCACAGAGACATGAATTGGTGTTTACCCTACAATGTACAGGAAAATATGCAAAAATGTCCTAGTGCAGTGGAAAGTAATTCTCCATTGTTTTGTTTTTTTTCGTGGGGGGGGTTTCATCACCAAAAGGGGATTTTGTACGAAATCTAATATATAAAGCTGAGTGCCTGTATGTATGTATGTGTGTATGTCCGCTAAAGGAATTCGCACGGTCGCATTTACAATCACGAAATTTTGCACAGACGCCTCATGTAACCCAGGGAATGTCGTAGACTACGTTTTGACAGGAACAATTAACCCTGCGCTTTACAGTTACTCTTCAAAAAACCTGCCTCCGATAAAGTGGATGGAGCCTGGAACTACAGGTTATTAATAGGAGCTGTGAGTGGTTGCTATAGGAACAAAGGACATTGTTAGTATAATAAGCTTATGTGTGAGGTAATATGATGTCGGTGGGGAGACTGATAGAGAGAGACAGAGACAGACAGAGACAGATGGGGAAAGAGACAGGCGGACGAGGAAAGAGACAAGCAGATGGTGAATGAGACAGACCGGAGAAAGAGACAGGCAGACCGGGGAAAGAGGCAGACCGGGGAAAGAGGCAGACCGGGGAAAGAGGCAGACCGGGGAAAGAGACAGACCGGGGAAAGAGACAGACCGGGGAAAGAGACAGACCGGGGAAAGAGACAGACCGGGGAAAGAGACAGACCGGGGAAAGAGACAGACCGGGGAAAGAGACAGACCGGGGAAAGAGACAGACCGGGGAAAGAGACAAACAAAAACAGAGACAGACACAGAGATAGAGAGAGACAGACACAGAGATAGAGACAGATAGACTGATATACAAAGACAGACAGGGAGATAGAAACAGACAGACAGATACATAGACACAGACAGACAAGGAAAGAGAAAGAGAGACAGACAGACAGCAACACACAGACAGTGACTGGGAGAGATACAGAGAGACAGTTACTATCCCGGGCAACGTCCGGGTAATACAGCTAGTATTAAATAAATTTCAGTAAGTGTTCAATACTTTTTTCCTGTATCATTTCTCACTATTATACATAACTTAATTTATTGACATCTGTGGTTTGATTTCTTTGTCTTTGTGGATTAGATGGGGTGTTATTGATATCTGGTGAAAAATTCATGTCAATAGCACCTTTAGGCCTCTTTCACACGTTCATGGAAAACACACTTTTTCACAGACGTATTGAAGGTGCGTATTGGGTAACCATCACGACGAGGGAGGAACGTCCGCTGCCAGAGCGCTGACTTCAAAGGCAGGAGCCGCTTGCCTCTGATCGGCCAGCGCGCTGCCTTTGAGTAGCGGCTGACAGGAGAAGTTCCAGCCTCGTCGCGATTCTCGCCGATACACATCGTATACCGTCAAACTACAAGAACCATGAGGCCGACGATGGAACGGAAGGTAAGGTGAATATAATATGTGTACCATCCGTTCCATCGCCAGCCTCATGGTTCTTGTAGTTTGCCGCAAGGATTCCTCCCTCGTCGCGATGTACCGGCGAACTACAAGAACCATGAGGCCGGCGATGGAACGGAAGGTAAGGTGAGCATAATACTGTATGTGTGTGCGAGCGTGTTTGTGTGTGTTTGTGTGGACTGCACGATCGGGTTAGAGCGCGGTGGATGTACGGAACCGGAAGTGTGTGCGGTGAGGATTTTGCTCGTACAGCAAAGCTTTCTCGTAAAGAGTTACAAATTTACAGCAAGCGTTGCTCGTTTAGTGAAATACTCGCTAACTGGGTTACTCGTTAAGCGAGGTTCCACTGTAATATAAAATGTTCAATAAGAACAATCTGATTAAAAAAAAAAAAATCAGTTATTTTCTAGGATGCCCAGTAATGGAAGAGTAGCAGAATTTTTCTTTTTAAATTAGTAGATTTTTTTTTAATTTCAACAAAGATTAGCATATAAACGATGTAAACTCAAGATAAGGATGACAACTTAGAAGGTGCTCGGAAGTTCCGTCACACTACAAGTTCTTACTTCCCCTATTACAGGCGGAGAGATTGAGTAGCAAACAAAACAATTACATGGACAAACTTATTTACTGCAAAAAAAAAAGAAACTGGCAAAGGGTTACTATTCAGAAAGTCTCACCCTAAATGTGGTGGAGGGCTGCCATATAGATATCTAGAATTTAGCCTTACAAGGGAATCTCATTTATTCAGCTGCTTAGCCGTATGCTCCACATTTGTTCAACGGCTTGGACTCTGTTGTTTTTAAACGCAACCATCTTTTCGTAAGACCATGATGTGTTTATATATGCAATTATATCAACCCATCTGGGAATAGAATTTCCTCGTTTTTTTTTTTTTTAGATCGCTAGTTTTGTGGCTAATAGGATGCTCTCCTTTTAACGAGAATTGAATGTATATTAATTAAAAGTAAAACTAATGATGGAGGAAATCAGTCTGAAGATAGAGGTCCACAAATGGATCTCAGAACATTCCCAATAGATGTGTAAAGAGAGCCTTTTTTTTACTGCAACCCCGGCAACACGATTTTGACACAGAGGGAAACATTTGATTCAGCTTTATTGGAGTGTAATACCATCTCAAGAGAGTTTCATTGTAAGCCTCTACATGAGCACTACAAGAAAGGTTTTATGTTGCGAGGGTACCACAACGGAGAGTGGTCCCATCTATTTCTGGTGTCAGGAGATCACAGTTTAGGGTTTCATACACACTTGCTCAGGTTAATACTGCTGGCAGTGCAGATTTTCCTTTATCCAGCGCTGCTAGGGTTAAGTAGATCCTCTGGTCTCCTGAACTCAATGAAAGCGATAGTCATCTCTTTTCTATTGCTAATGTTAAAGATTTAATCTGGTCTACAAGATCAGATTGTTATTATTATTGTTTAAATTTGCTACACCTAACATAGAATAACATCTATATATTGTGAGGTAGCAGCGTTGCTTGGGCAAAAACGTGAGGCAGTGAGGCAGCAGCGTGTTCAAACCAACAGTCTATTTATTGTTGCAGCATAAATAGATCCAATTTCCCATAGTCAAAGTCTCTTCCGGATCACAGCCGGTGCATATAGACAAATCCTTTGTATAAAAAGTCTTGTTACCTTAGGGTTCTCCTAGGCTGACACTCTTGGCCTGTGTTCACTCCACACAGAGCCAGCTCCGCTCACACAGCATGTGGTAGCTTCATCAAGCCTGGCTCTCAACTGAGACACACCCTGCTGTGCTCTGCCAGATTTAAACTAAAATGCTAGACATGAGGATTGCTACAAAACCTGGACTGGGAGGAGGGATCTGTCTCCCTGTTACCCTTTGTGCTATAGTCCCCGTAATAGCTATAGCAAACTCAGAGGGTTTCCAGACACATTCTGGGGGACACATAGCGGTCTTCAAATATTACCCCTGTCACGGCCTCACAATATGTATGAAGGCCATTTTCAGTGTAATGTGCCTTTGAATATAAAATAATATATTAAGTACTGGTACATTGCATAGTGTACCAATCATCATCTCTAAAGGCCCCGTCACACGCTCCGATATATCAAGCGATCGCATAAGCGATCGCACCTGCCCCCGTCGGTTGTGCGTGACGGGCAATTCATTGCCCGTTGCGCAAAATGTCGTTAACCCTGTCACACGTACTTACCTCCCTAACGACGTCGCTGTGGGCGGAAAACATCCTCTTCCTGAAGGGGGAGGGACGTTCGGCATCACAGCGACGTCACACAGCGGCCGCCCAATAGAATTGTAGGGGCAAAGATGAGCGGCCGGAACACCCCGCCCACCTCCTTCCTTCCTCATTGGCGGCAGGACGCAGGTAAGCTGTGTTTGTCATTCCCGGGGTGTCACACGTAGCGATGTGTGCTGCCTCAGGAACGACGATCAAATGGCGCAGAGAAGGAGGAATGGCATTATGAAAATGAAAGACGTGTCAACGAGCAACGATAAGGTGAGTATTTTTGTTCGTTAACAGTCGTTCGGAGGGGTTACACGCTACAACATCTCTAACGATGCCGGATGTGCGTCACTAATTCCGTGACCCCGGTGACATATCGTTAGATATATCGTAGTGTGTGACGGGGCCTTAAGACTGGCCCCTGATGCACATGGCATGACTCTGCATGTTCCACATTACATAAGTGGTTATTGAAAAGTCCCTAGATTATGTAATAACAAGCTAAAAACCATCTTGGACCATGCAGAGTGCCAAGAATATTATCTTGATATCCATTTGAATCAGGTCGTCTCTGATTTATGTAATATTCCAAATGAACCAATCAGTATAAATGATAAACAAGGGTGTAACCAATCATTATGCAATAGTGTTGAGATTGACCAATGAATGTTGGGGTACATAGATTTATAGGTTAAAGTTTTTCAATAAATCACCCCCTGGGCATTTGCTCAGCTGGGGAACCACATGATTGACATTGCTGGCTGGCTTCCTCCCGTTGACGAACCATTCATTGGGCACATGGCTTGGCTGATTGCCATAACACTAATTAGCTCTGCTATAAAGACTTTCCTCCTAGTCCAGGTAACTGCTGGTGATAGTTTCTGCTTAGCTTGCCTCTAGAGGGAACCTGTGAGCTGTGGATCAGGAAGCCATTCAGAGAGCATTTGATGTGTAAAAGCTGTGCTGAGTTTTCCCTTCCTTGGTTCTTTTTGGTTTTTCCCCTCTGGTCCGTTACTCATTATTAATTCTTATCATTTGGAGTGCTTTGTATTTTACCCCTGTCTTTCTAATCTTCTCTGTGTCTTTAATCTATAGCGGGACTAGCATGCCTGCAACCCTGCGCACTATACAGGGCTGAGTCCAGGGAAAGAAAGGGATAGGCATGTGATCGGCAACGGGGTAAAATAACCTGTACAGGAACTTTAGTGAGTGCAGCGATCAGCCTCAGGTGACTTTAGGAAGTGACCCTGCTCCCTTTTTCCTAGCGCTAGGGCCCAACGTTGTATCATGTGCCCTGTGTTTTGCGGCGCTCACTTGGGTTTCTCTGTCCCTGGTGGTCACTGCATGACATTTTGTTAATGAACAATAGTGTCCAAGTCGATTCGTAAGATGAATACTTAATTTTTAGATCGTATTCTCAGGAGATGAAGGGGGTTGATTTGACAAACTAATTTCTGTTGCTGATGACAGAATATATGAGCCAAAGGTCCTGTGTTTAAACGGTTGCATCATTCATGATATGGGTGAGATTTATGTTGACTTTTGTTGGAAGAAAAAAGGAGAACTGAAGATAATGTCAAATGCGTAAATATTTAAAGAATTTGCAGTTAGGTATATTAAATTTACGGTGTAGGGTTTCAAATGTTTGAATGCTAGCATCTTTCATTAAAAATCATGTCTGAAATTCCATGCTCAACCCAAGATCTCAAGGCCAAATCTTGAATCAAGAATTCAAGCGTTTAAAGTGGTGCTGTTAAGGTCATTGATCTACATGATGAAGTGGTCTTCCTATGGTAGGTGTTCCAGATGGTCACTGTCGTATTTGTGGAAGAAAGAGTAGGAACAGAGATTTTGGGGGAGACCAGGGAGACATATAAGAGGTCTCTGAGTTTTGTCGACTTGACAAAAGGTAGATCCTTCTAGTTGCGCCCAATAGGGCAGGGGGTAATTTTGCCACCAGGACCTGATTTGGTCCAGTTGTGTTGCAAAGTAGTAATCTTGGAGGCCTAGGCCCCCTAATTTATTTTTTAATGAGGCAGCTGGCTATCCTAGCTTTTTTTTTTCCAAACAAACATAGTTATAATTTGTTGTGTTTTAATTAAAAAGGATTTTGGGATAAAAATAGGCAAGGTGTGGAATAAATATCAGAATTTGGGCAGGGAGAACATTTGGAACGTGGCTACTCTTCCTAGCCACTCCTTGCCCCTGATGAAGCTGCTCTAAGCGACACGCGTTGGGCCAGGTCTTCCTTATTATAAATTAAGTATTTATCATTACAGGGATTGTGTATATTTAGATCAGTGGATCTGGATCTTTTGACTACTGGGTCAGGATTTATTTATTTTTTTTGCTGCCTCAAACTGGGGTCCAGTCAAGGACTTATAGGTACTAGTATCAGTGTACTATATTATCCTCTGATGATTAGGTTATTAAGTCTGTACTGTATTGTTTGAATTCCAGTGCTTTTTGATATGAAGTAAACGGCTTGATATTCAAAAAAAAATGTTTCATATAGATCCAATCCCTGTGAACCTTATGGAAAATTCATTATAAATAATTTTATAGGAAGACCAACTGGGTATTGCTTGTTGTCTTTGGTGCTTTGTCACACTTTGTGCACTTTATCATGTTTGTTATTGTTGGTTTTAATATTTTGTACACAAATAAAATTGTTTTTTAACCCTTTATATACCTTGTGGAGTGAGTGCCTTTATGGTCAAGCTTCTTGTTTCTCCTGTCCAAAATGTGTTTTGCTTGACGTGTGCACCCCCATTTCATGGTCATTATCTGAATTCCTTGGCTGTGCATTCTAAAGCTGTTGTTTTGTACTCTTCCTAGCCACAACATTTCTTGTTTAGAAAAAATGTTGAAGATTTTTATCTATAATGAGTAACATTCGGATATAGTTTGCTTTAAATTGTCATGATTGACTCCTGGCTCAGCTGGAGCTGAGCCTTTTTTTTAGTTTCACTTCTGATGCAGGTCACGTTAGGGGTTAATCCTTCCTGCCTTGTTCTGGAGGTCAGGCTGCTTTATTAGGGCACTGTTTCTCTTGGACTTCGCCAGTGATACTTCTGGCTCTGCTGTGTTCTGCTCTTGAGTGACCTGTTGTCTGCCCTGCCCCCTCCTGACCTCCGTGTTCACCTGACCTGTTAACCTCCTCTGTTGTCTGTTTCCATCAGTGTCTCTCCCGCTGTCTCCCTGTTCGTTCTTTATCTGTTTACCTTTATTCTTTCTTGTCTTCCCACTCCCCCTCGCTTCTAGGCTCTGATTTCCCGGCTACTGACTATTTGCTTCCCTCTGACTACGTTTAGACTTTGCCCTTGTGTACTTACAAGACCTCATGTTGTGACACGGCTTTCTGACGATTCTACTGCCATCTGGTGGGCTTGACTAGTATTACCTCTGCTAGGGAATTCCCTGCTCATACGTTTCCTCCACTTTTACGCCCCCTAGTGGTTTACCCGCTAACTACCTTCTCAGATAGTTTCAGGAATCCTCTCAGTCCCACATTACTGCGCTGTACTGCTATTGTACATCTTAGAGTACAGCGTGACATAAATAAGGAATTTCGTTGTGGAGTAAGCTGACCTCCCAAGTAAGTTACTGGTATAAGATCCTCTTTCCAATTGAAAGGGAATTTCTGCATACGAGAGGGGATAAAGGTACGGGGAATGTTAATGGGGAGATTTACCCACATTAATTTTGTAATATGATAGCTTACCGAAATGGGCTATTACTTTTAATGTCCACTAAGCGACACTTCAGGATTCTCGAGGGATAGTATTATGTCGTCTGCGTACAGTGATATGTAGGGTGACCTATAATTTACATTGATTAACCTAATATTGAAGAATAGCAGATTTTTAAGGTAACTCATACTAACCAAAAAAAGGAATTTGCCATTATCATACTATCATGATTCTTCTGTGCAGAGCATCTTGCCTTTGGAGATGCTCCGCTGCACTATCCTGTGTTACTAAGCTAGCAGTGTGTTTGACAACACAGGATTCCATATTGGTGCTGATTACTCAGGTGTCCCATCTTCCTGGTAATTGCTCCGGCTTCTTTACTGAGCATGGTCTCACAGGACATCGCCAGTTGTATTTTCTGGATCTGCAGTTGTGCTGTTTGCTTGTATCTCTGTTAGTGTTCTGATCATTGCTTCTTGACCTGGATCGTTACCTGAGCACGTCTCTGTCTGCTCCCTGTATCTAATACATACTCTCCTGGAATTCTAACCCTTGGCCTGTGACTTGACTACGCTTCTGCTTACTCCCCGTGTCCTGACGTATCCTCCTGTTTCCTGACTACGGCTTGTCTGACTACACTTCCGTCTATACTATCCGTAAGTAGTGACTATCATCACATATACTGTTTTATACCAAACTACTCTGAGAATATAGACCTTCACCTGCTGAAAATACGGATATTGTGCCCAATTCATCATTTGTGATTTATTAGTCACTTTGTCATTTTTACCTTATGGTATCCACTGATATTTTTTGTGACAAATTGCATAAAATGGTGCATGTGCGTTATGAATGTCACAAAATTTTTACTTTGTTTACGACTTTTCCTCACCAAATATGCAAGTTCTGTGAAAAATCTCAAAAATATTTTTGCTAAATTTAAAACTCTTCCAGATTCCTTTACTCCAGGCATGAATTGGAGTGAGCTGAACCCCCCCCCCCCAAAAAAAATGCTAAAAGTCACATTTCATGAATCTTTCTAAAACATCTGGATTGGCAAAGTTGTCGAGGAAAAAGAAGACATCAAGTTAAAAAGTGGTACAAAAAGGTAATAGAGAATAAGGAACAAATACTGGAACGACTAAAAAATGAAGCAAAATATTCCAGAAAATTGGAGAAAGAACAATGCTCAATTGGTGCCATTGTTTTTACAAATATGATATCCAGAAGTCTGTCTACATTTCAGGGCATCAGCAGATCAAGGAGAGCCTCTCAGTTATACGTCACCCCAAGCTAGGATGAAAGTTGAAAGCCATCAGAGCGAATGACATCGGAAAATAGCAGCATATTAATATGTGAAGGCTGATCGAGTCCTCAAACCGCTCCGCTGTGCAGGATTCAGCACGTGTCTCCCATCCACATGTGTATAGATGTCACAGACATGACCTCCAGAATATGCGTTACGAGAACAATCTACGGTATATTGTAGTTTCCACCAGAACTCTACTCAAAGCTACAGATTCCTACCATGACACCTTACGCAAATAGTAGGTTTCATTTTAGATATTTTCTATAGCTTCAGTTATGGCACAAAGGCCATGAATGATATAAATCAGCCGCTATATACAGTCATGGCCCTAAGGATACAAGCTTATATAATCAGCCGCTATATACAATGGATTCTTCCTTTCTGCAGCTGCTGTCGTCAGTAAGATTCGTAATAACGCCAAAGTCCTTCTATCTGATCTAATAATAAAGGAAAAGTTTACTGCAATGAAGGCAACAGAGTTATTTTTCAATATATAAAGGATGCTAAACACGCAGGTGACGTGCTAACACATACCGCTAAGGTTCTGCTCACATCTGTGTTGTGTCTTCCATTCATAAGTGGCCACCATATTATGCCGAATCTATGGATCCACACAACGGTGTCCGTCGGACTCCACACACCAATGCCGGCGTCACACAGTACGATATATCGTGCGATATGTCGACGGGGTCACGTCGTAAGTGACGCACATCCGGCATCGTCAGACATATCGTACCATGTGACACCTCCGAGCGACTGTGAACGAGCAAAAATACTCACCTTATCGTTGCTCGTTGACCTGTCGTTCATTTTCAAAATGTCGTTCCTCCTTCTGTGCTCCGGTTGTTCATCATTCCCGAGACAGCACACATCGCTCCGTGTGACACCCCGGGAACGACGAACTGCAGCTTACCTGTGTACCGCCGGCAATGCGGAAGGAAGGAGGTGGGCGGGATGTTACGTCCCGCTCATCTCCACCCCTCTGCTACTATTGGCCGGCGGCTGTGTGACGTCGCTGTGACGGCGAATGTCCCTCACCCTTCAGGAAGAGGATGTTCGCCGCCCACAGCGACGTCGTCCGGGAGGTAAGTGCGTGTGACAGGGAGTTAACGACTTTGTGCGCCACGGGCAACTAATTGCCCGTGACGCACAAACGATGGGGGCGAGTACGATCACTTGTGCGATAGATCGTCCCGTGTGACGCCGGCATAAGGGCTCATTCACACATCCGCTTTCGGAGCACAAGTGCAATGGGTGATTTTAACGGACCGCACTCATACCTATGATGGGACTGTTCACATATCCAGGATTTTTCATGTACTCACCCAATCAAGGACAGATAGAATCTTTTTTGATAAACTTTTTTTTTTTTGCCTCCAAGAAAATAAAACTGATAAAATTTGCACCAAACTGATGACAATCTGATAAATCGCGGATCAAAAACGCTGATGAAACGCGATCCCTTTTCTCGTTCTCTTGGGGTTTTTCTGCTGACATACGCTACGATACAGAAGACCCCTTTAACGTGAAAACAATGTAAAAAAGTTGTGCAGAGTTTGACCTGCCTGATGTGATAAATCCTGTATACACGGCAAATCTGAGCCGCCACATTTGCAGCTACTGCTTTCTAACAGGGTGCTTTTTGGAATTCGGTGGCCTAGTTTAATACGGGATGAGTTGTATCATATAATGTACTGGAAAAAAAGAAACAATTGGAAGCGGGGTGACTTCAAAGTTGATACCAAATATAGGGGCTATTAACTTGTTAAACTCCACTATCAATCTCAGATAACAGCATTTATAGAGCAGTGACGTGATTGCGGGGCCCTGATGGGGTGCCATGACTGTTGGGGGGGGGGTCTGTTGATGAACCCCGTGTTTGTCATGACTAGAGATGAGCGAACACGAGGTTCATTGTTCATACCGAATACAGACCTTACAAGAAAAGAACAGAGTTCGCATTCAGGTGCTTTACGTATGCAAAAAACTCGTGTGAGCATTGCTGTGCTGGGGTACGCTTGGGGCTCAGCCTAGTGCAAGCCTCTTGAAGTATTTGATTTGCTCACACTGGGGGTAACAACGTATTGTGCACCAAAAAAAAGAAAGCAAAAAAAAAAATGGAAAACACCCAACTCACCCGTTCCCGGAAGTGATCTGTTTATGGCTGGCTGCATGTGGGTGGAGATCTGAACTGACAAATTAATGACTTCCATTGGGGTTAAGGTGAAGTCTGGGAACCAAACCGAAATTTTCCATAAGTCTGGCTGCACCCGCCAAACCGAACTTCCACAGATCCACTCATCTCTAGTCATGACAATTCTCTTGTGAAAGTCAGCATGATTTTGGCAATACTGTACATAGCAGTGCTGATGCACTGCTATGTATAGAACAAGCGATCGGATGATTTGCAGGTTCAAGTCACCTAAGGGTATAGGGACTGTCAAATATAGTGAAATACAAATACTTGAAATAAAAAAAATATAAAAATTCACATCACTTTATTTTCCCCCATTAAAAATTAAGAAGGAAAAAAAATACACAAATTTGGTATCGCTGCGGTCATAAAAACCCAATGTATCAAAATATAAAATAAATTAATCCAATTGGTAAACAGTGTAAAGACAAAAAAAAAATCAAAATGCCAGAATTGCATTTTTTCGCCCACCGAAACATACAAAAAAAAATGTAATAACCAGCGATCAAAACATCGCATATACCGCAAAATCATAGCAATAAAAAAAATTGGCTAGGGGCGCAAAAAATAAGTTTTCAAGTTCCATTTGGTCAGATCATTTTTACAATAAAATGAATGCCATAAATAAATAAAAAAAAAACAAAAAAAACAAAAACGATTGTGGAATTGCTCTTTTTTTTGCACTTGGAATTTTTTTCCTGCTTTCCAGCACATCACATGATAAAATGGATGTTGCCATTCAAAAGTACAACTTGTCTCACAATAGACAAGCTATGAAAATAAAAAAGTTATGGCTCTTTGAATAAGGGGATTAGGCTGCTTTCACACATCCGGTTTTTGCAGTGCGGCTCAATCCGGCTCAAAAACCAATGCAACGGATACGGTGAAAAAAACGGATCCGTTGCGTAAGTTTTTCCAAGCGGCCCGTCCGTTTTTGCATGGACGCGGCTTGATACTGAGCATGTGCAGTGCAAAAAACCGCATCCGGTGGCCGGATGCGGTTTTTGCCGCAGGACGCTGCATCCAGCGTCCATAGGCTTGCATTGTAAATCGCGCCGCATTGCGCCGGATCCGGCTTGATGCGGTTTTTTTGTTGCACAAAAAAACGTGCCAGGCAACGTTCCATCCAGCCGCCGCATAGGCTAAATATGCCGCATCCAGAAAAAAAACGGACGCAACGCAAGGCCATGCAGCACAATACGGCGCTAATGCAAGTCTATGGGGAAAAAACGCAACCGGCGGAAAAAAAAACCTGTTGCGTTTTTTCTGCAAAGCGCCGTATTGTGCCGCTCAGCAAAAACCGGATGTGTGAAAGCAGCCTTAATAAACAAAAGCGCAAAAAGGGAAAATTGGTCCAGAAAGGTGTTAAAGAGGTTGTCTATTTTCAGGAAAAAATGAAGCATAGGTGGGTAATGCTTTAAAATAACAAAATAAGCATCACCAATCCACTGAAGCTGCTGTTGCCTCGACCCTTACCATCCACTGAAACTACTGTCGCCCCGAACCTTACCACCCACTGAAACTGCTGTCGCCCTGGACATTACCGTCCACTGAAACCACTGTTGTCCTGAACCTTATTACCCACTGAAACCGCTGTTGTCCCGAACCTTACCACCCACTGAAACTGTTGTCGAACTGGACCTTACCACCCACTGAAACCGCTGTTGTCCCGGACATTACCACCCACTGAAACCGCTGTTGTCCCGAACCTTACCACCCACTGAAACCGCTGTTGTCCCGAACCTTACCACCCACTGAAACTGTTGTCACACTGGACCTTACCACCCACTGAAACTGTTGTCGCACTGGACCTTACCACCCACTGAAACTGCTGTCGCCCTGGACCTTACCACCCACTGAAACTGCGGTCACCCTGGACCTTACCACCCACTGAAACCGCTGTCGCCTCAGACCTCTCTACCCATTGATACCGCTGTCGCCTCGGACCTCACCACCCACTGATACCACCGTCGTCTCAAACCTCACCACCCACTGATACCGCTGTCGCCTCGGACCTCACCACCCACTGAAACTGCCGTCGTCTCAAACCTGACCACCCACGGATACTGCTGTTTCCTCGGACCTCACCACCCACTGAAACCACTGTCGACCCAGACCTTACCACCCACTGCTCCTCCCCGCCTTACATCCTGTTTTCAAAATGTGAATGTTACACCCACTTACTGGGCTGATGGATCTTGTGCCAACTATCATGGCATGTCCATCCGGTTGTCACCAAGCTTTTCTAGATGGAAAAAAACAGAATTTGCTTCTGCATAGCTGGCTTGATTTGCCGTTTAAGACATAGCGGTGCTTGCTTGCTCATTCAAGGCTCGGCTGAAAGGGAATTGTGTCAGGTTTTCATGGGGTTATTAATATGAGTTTGATTGTTTGAGAACCTGTCATAATTCTCTATCGGCCTTGAGTGAGCAAGCACCATGGACGCTAATAAGTAAATAAATATGGCCACTGGGGACGTAGGCGGCCAATTATCAGTTCTATCGCATGTCAATATGAACCTATATGCTTAACATACCGCCAGAATTATCATGGCAAGCGGTCAGCTAGATAAACGAGCGAGATACGCCAGCCCCGCAGCCACAGAACATCTGCTCTTCACAGATACAAAGACGTAGAGCACGCGAGCCAACATGTTCCATATGTATTTATAGAGGAGAATGTACGCACGTCTCCGAAGTCCTGCTGAAAAGCTGATAATCACAACTGGAAAATGTGGAGAATGTGAGATAGAGGAAAATCATTTATTCCATTTTCCCGACTACTGAATTACGGCAAAAATATTGTGTCACCATCAGCAACCAAATGATTACATTAACCCCTAAAGGACCAAACTTATTTTAATAATTGATTCCCATGAGCCGTGATACTTTTGTTTTTTTCATCGACGAGTTGTTTCATCGTTTTTGTTTTTTGTTGGTTTTTTTGTACTCTGTTAATGGCACCATTTTGGGAATATAATTTATTGCCTAGCTCTCTGGGGTGAAGAAATTAAAATAAATAATCCTCAATTCTGATGTTTTTTTACATTTAATTTGTACGTTCTTTTCACGCTGCACAAATAATGCATCAACTTCAACTTCGAATCCCAGAGTGTCTATCGGCCATATCCTCCTTCTTCTCCTCTCGCTTCCTAAAGTTCAATGTGGCCAAAACTGAACTAATCATATTTCCTCCGTCTCACCTACACTCTCCACCTGATCTATCTATTACAATAAATAACATCACGCTCTCCCCAGTATCCAAAGTTCGGAGCCTTGGAGTGACCCCTGACTCTGCCTTATCCTTCACACCACACATCCAATCCCTCACCACCTCCTGCCGACTTTAACTCAAAAACATTTCTAGAATCCGTCCCTTCCTCAATTCGCAAGCTACAAAAATGCTAGTGCATGCCCTCATAATCTCCCACCTGGATTACTGCAACATCCTCCTCTATGGCCTCCCTGCTAACACGCTCGCCCCTCTCCAGTCCATCCTTAATTCTGCTGCCAGACTGATCCACCTCTCTCCTCAATACCACCCCGCTTCTCCCCTCTGCATGTCCCTCCACTGGCTTCCAATCTTCCACCGTATCCAATTCAAACTACTAACACTGACTGACCTACAAAGCCATCCATAATCTGTCTCCTCCGTATATCTCTGAACTAATCTCCCGCTACACTCCAAAACGTAATCTCCGGTCCTCCCAAGATCTTTCTCCTCCTCTCTTTCGCTCCTCATGCAACCGCCTCCAAGACTTCCCTCTAGCAGCCCCTGTCTGCTGGAATTCGCTGCCTCAACACGTCAGACTATCTGCTACACTTGCAAGCTTCATACGGAACTTGAAAACTCATCTGTTCAGGAATGCCTATAATCTTCAATGACCCCACTGCTTCACCACACCACAGCTACAGCCTCAACACCGTGCGGAGCCGCCGCTGCCTTACCACTGTGCGGAGCCGCCACTCAACCAACACCCCACCTATTGTCTCCTCCCCAAAATCCTATAGAATGTAAGCCCGCAAGGGCAGGGTCCTCTTCCCTCTGTACTAGTCTGTCTATTGTACCTTAGATATGTATTCTGTATGTAACCCCCTTCTCATGTACAGCACCATGGAATCAATGGTGCTCTATAAATAAATAATAATAATAATAATATTCCGTTTTATTACTTTTGTACAATAAATACTCTTAAAGAAAAAATAAAAATTGTGTTGCCATATTCTGAAAACCGTAACATTTTACACCGCTACAAGAGGGTTAGCTGTCATTGGTGACGTTCTGGGGTGCACATGGCTTTTCGATCACTTTTCATTACACATATTGGGGCAGTGAAATGAAAGGGGGAAAAAGGCAGCAATTGTACATCATTTTTATTGCTTTTAAACCCTGTTTAGTATAACTGATATATTAAATTTATTCTGAAGCTAGGTATGACCATGATGATACCACATCTATGAAGTTGTTTGTATTTTTACACTTTACTGCTTTTGGAACAAAACTAGCCGATGCTAGCGATGTCACAGCGTGTAAACCCCGCTTAAGAGTACTATGCCTTTAAACAATATAGAGCAGCCCATATGATGATGTCATGTCTTTGGAAACCTCTGATAGGTTTATTGGCAACATCTGAGTTAATTAGAGACACATTTGTGGATGTATTTCAATGCACACCTGAAACACACTGCTGCTTTGTGTAGCATCATGGGAAAGTGAAAAGAAATCAGCCAAGATTTCAGGAAGAGAATTGTGGACTTGCACCAGTCTGGTTCATCCTTGGGAGCTATTTCCAGATACCTGAAGGTGCCTCATTCATCTGTACAAACAATTATATGCAAGTACAAATAAGATGAGAATGTCCAGCCATCATACAGCTCAGGAAGGAGATGGGTTCTGTGTACCAGAGATGAATGTGCTTTGGTCAGACATGTGCATATCAACCCAAGAACAAAAGCAAAAGACGTTGTGAAGATGCTGTTGGAAGCTGGTAAGATTGGGTCATTATCCACAGTGAAACGAGGACTGTAGCAACATGGCTTGAAAGGCCACTCTGCCAGAAAGAAGCCATTACTCCAAAATAAACATTAAAAAAGCCAGATTAATGTTTGCAAATGCACACAGGAACTAAGACCTTAAGTTTTGGAGACATACTGTGGTCTGACAAAACTAAAATTCAACTGTTTGGCCATAATGACCATCGTTACATTAGCAGGAAAAAGGGAAAAGCTTTGAAGCCTAAGAATACAATCCCAAATGTGAAACACGGGGGTAGCAGCATCATGGTGTGCGGTTGTTTTGCTGCAGGAGGGACTGGTGCACTTTACAAAATAGATGGCATCATGAGGAAAGATGATTATGTGGCAATACTGAAGCAACATCTCAAGACATCAGCTAGGAACTTAAAGCTTGGGTGGAAATGGGTCATCCAAAAGGATAATGACCTGAGGCATATTGCCAAACTGGTTACAAAGTGGCTTAAGGATAACAAAGTCAATGTTTTGGAGTGGCCATCACAATGTCCTGATCTCAATCCTATTGAAAATTTATGGGCAAATCTGAAAAGACCGGTGCGAGCAAAGCGACCTACAAACATGGCTCAGTTACACCAGTTCTGTCAGGAGGAATGGGCCCAAATTCCTAACAACTATTGTGAGAAGCTTATGGAAGGAGATCCAAAACGTTTCACCCAAGTCATATAGTGTAAGGGCAATGGACCAAATACTAATGAAATGTATGGAAACTTTTGACTTTGCAGAAAGTAATAAAAATGCCTTAAAACATTCTCTCTCCCTCATTATTCTGGCATTTGGCAAATATAAATAATTTTGGTTCCTAATTCACCTAAAACGGGAAAGGTTTATTCTGATCTCATGTCAGATAGTGAGAAAACATGGAAGTCTGTCTTTATAGATCGTGGAGGGAAACTTCTGGTTTCAACTGTATATAATTTACAAAAGCTTATTCTATTTTATATATATATATATATATATATATATATATACACATACATATACATACATACATACATGCATATTTTTTATATATATATATATATATATATATATACATACACACACACACACACACACACACACACACATATATACATACATACATACATACACACACATACATACATATATACAGTCATATGAAAAAGTTTGGGCACCCCTATTAATGTTAACCTTTTTTCTTTATAATAATTTGGGTTTTTGCAACAGCTATTTCAGTTTCATATATCTAATAACTGATGGACTCAGTAATATTTCTGGATTGAAATGAGGTTTATTGTACTAACAGAAAATGTTAGTACAAACTTAACTGAACTGGAATTGTTTTGTAAACAGGAATAGTCAAATATACCTTCATCCAGGAACTCAATAAAAGCTACAGGAAGCGACTAGAGGCTGTTATTTTTGCAAAAGGAGGATCTACAAAATATTAATGTCACTTTTATGTTGAGGTGCCCATACTTTTCAAAGTTCAAAGCTCAATGAGGTTACAAAACCAATTTAGTGCTTCAGTAAGTCAGTAAAAAGTAGTTAGGAGTGTTCAAATCAAGAAATTGATAAGGGTGCCCATACTTTTGCACCGGTCAAAATTTGTTTAAATGCAGATTGCACATTTTCTGTTAGTACAATAAACCTCATTTCAATCCAGAAATATTACTCAGTCCATCAGTTATTAGATATATGAAACAGAAATAGCTGTTGCAAAAACCCAAATTGTTATAAAGAAAAAAGGTAAACATTAAACTTTTTCATATGACTGTATATATATATATATATATATATATATATATATATATATATATATATATATATATATATATATATATATTATATTTATACAGTTAGGTCCAGAAATATTTGGACAGTGACACAATTTTGGCGAGTTGGGCTCTGCATGCCACCACATTGGATTGAATGAAACCTCTACAACAGAATTCAAGTGCAGATTGTAACGTTTAATTTGAAGGTTTGAACAAAAATATCTGATAGAAATTGTAGGAATTGTCACATTTCTTTACAAACACTCCACATTTTAGGAGGTCAAAAGTAATTGGACAAATAAACCAAACCCAAACAAAATATTTTTATTTTCAATATTTTGTTGCGAATCCTTTGGAGGCAATCACTGCCTTAAGTCTGGAACCCATTGACATCACCAAATGCTGGGTTTCCTCCTTCTTAATGCTTTGCCAGGCCTTTACAGCCGCAGCCTTCAGGTCTTGCTTGTTTGTGGGTCTTTCCGTCTTAAGTCTGGATTTGAGCAAGTGAAATGCATGCTCAATTGGGTTAAGATCTGGTGATTGACTTGGCCATTGCAGAATGTTCCACTTTTTTGCACTCATGAACTCCTGGGTAGCTTTGGCTGTATGCTTGGGGTCATTGTCCATCTGTACTATGAAGCGCCGTCCGATCAACTTTGCGGCATTTGGCTGAATCAGGGCTGAAAGTATATCCCGGTACACTTCAGAATTCATCCGGCTACTCTTGTCTGCTGCTATGTCATCAATAAACACAAGTGACCCAGTGCCATGGAAAGCCATGCATGCCCATGCCATCACGTTGCCTCCACCATGTTTTACAGAGGATGTGGTGTGCCTTGCATCATGTGCCATTCCCTTTCTTCTCCAAACTTTTTTCTTCCCATCATTCTGGTACAGGTTGATCTTTGTCTCATCTGTCCATAGAATACTTTTCCAGAACTGAGCTGGCTTCATGAGGTGTTTTTCAGCAAATTTAACTCTGGCCTGTCTATTTTTGGAATTGATGAATGGTTTGCATCTAGATGTGAACCCTTTGTATTTACTTTCATGGAGTCTTCTCTTTACTGTTGACTTAGAGACAGATACACCTACTTCACTGAGAGTGTTCTGGACTTCAGTTGATGTTGTGAACGGGTTCTTCTTCACCAAAGAAAGTATGCGGCGATCATCCACCACTGTTGTCATCCGTGGACGCCCAGGCCTTTTTGAGTTCCCAAGCTCACCAGTCAATTCCTTTTTTCTCAGAATGTACCCGACTGTTGATTTTGCTACTCCAAGCATGTCTGCTATCTCTCTGATGGATTTTTTCTTTTTTTTCAGCCTCAGGATGTTCTGCTTCACCTCAATTGAGAGTTCCTTAGACCGCATGTTGTCTGGTCACAGCAACAGCTTCCAAATGCAAAACCACACACCTGTAATCAACCCCAGACCTTTTAACTACTTCATTGATTACAGGTTAACAAGGGAGACGCCTTCAGAGTTAATTGCAGCCCTTAGAGTCCCTTGTCCAATTACTTTTGGTCCCTTTAAAAAGAGGAGGCTATGCATTACAGAGCTATGATTCCTAAACCCTTTCTCCGATTTGGATGTGAAAACTCTCATATTGCAGCTGGGAGTGTGCACTTTCAGCCCATATTATATATAATTGTATTTCTGAACATGTTTTTGTAAACAGCTAAAATAACAAAACTTGTGTCAATGTCCAAATATTTCTGGACCTAACTGTATATATATATATACACAGTGCCTACAAGTAGTCTTCAACCCCCTGCAGATTTAGCAGGTTTGATAAGATGCAAATAAGTTAAAGCCTGCAAACTTCAAACAAGAGCAGGATTTATTAACAGATGCATAAATCTTACAAACCAACAAGTTATGTTGCTCAGTTAAATTTTAATAAATTTTCAACATAAAAGTGTGGGTCAATTATTATTCAACCCCTAGGTTTAATATTTTGTGGAATAACCCTTGTTTGCAATTACAGCTAATAATCGTCTTTTATAAGACCTGATCAGGCCGGCACAGGTCTCTGGACTTATCTTGGCCCACTCCTCCATGCAGATCTTCTCCAAGTTATCTAGGTTCTTTGGGTGTCTCATGTGGACTTTAATCTTGAGCTCCTTCCACAAGTTTTCAATTGGGTTAAGGTCAGGAGACTGACTAGGCCACTGCAACACCTTGATTTTTTCCCTCTTGAACCAGGCCTTGGTTTTCTTGGCTGTGTGCTTTGGGTCGTTGTCTTGTTGGAAGATGAAATGACGACCCATCTTAAGATCCTTGATGGAGGAGCGGAGGTTCTTGGCCAAAATCTCCAGGTAGGCCGTGCTATCCATCTTCCCATGGATGCGGACCAGATGGCCAGGCCCCTTGGCTGAGAAACAGCCCCACAGCATGATGCTGCCACCACCATGCTTGACTGTAGGGATGGTATTCTTGGGGTCGTATGCAGTGCCATCCAGTCTCCAAACGTCACGTGTATGGTTGGCACCAAAGATCTCGATCTTGGTCTCATCAGACCAGAGAACCTTGAACCAGTCTGTCTCAGAGTCCTCCAAGTGATCATGAGCAAACTGTAGACGAGCCTTGACATGACGCTTTGAAAGTAAAGGTACCTTACGGGCTCGTCTGGAACGGAGACCATTGCGGTGGAGTACGTTACTTATGGTATTGACTGAAACCAATGTCCCCACTGCCATGAGATCTTCCCGGAGCTCCTTCCTTGTTGTCCTTGGGTTAGCCTTGACTCTTTGGACAAGCCTGGCCTCGGCACGGGTGGAAACTTTCAAAGGCTGTCCAGGCCGTGGAAGGCTAACAGTAGTTCCATAAGCCTTCCACTTCCGGATGATGCTCCCAACAGTGGAGGCAGGTAGGCCCAACTCCTTGGAAAGGGTTTTGTACCCCTTGCCAGCCTTGTGACCCTCCACGATCTTGTGTCTGATGGCCTTGGCATGCTCCTTTGTCTTTCCCATGTTGACCAAGTATGAGTGCTGTTCACAAGTTTGGGGAGGGTCTTACCGTATTTTTCGGACTATAAGACGCACCGGACCATAAGACGCACCCTGGTTTTAGAGAAGGAAAATAGGAAAATAAAATTTTAAGCAAAAAATGTGGTCATGACACACTTATGGGGCGAGGATCTGCTGCTGACACACTATTATGGGGGTAATGTCCCCAAATTCTCTAGTAAGGTACCCCATCCTGGTAATGATTCTCATGAATTGTATATAATCCCCATCCTTATATTTATTTATATATATATATATATATATATATATATATATATATATATATGTGTGTATGTATGTATGTGTGTGTGTGTCCCTCATCCTGCTATATGTGCCTCATCCTGCTATAGGTCTCTCATCCTGCTATAGGTCACCCATCATCCTGCTATAGGTCCCCCATCATCCTGCTATATGTCCCCCATCATCCTGCTATATGTGCCCCATTATCCTGCTCATATTTGCCCCATTATCCTGGTCATATGTGCCCCATTATCCTGCTCCTATGTGCCCCATTATCCTGCTCATATGTGCCCCATTATCCTGCTCATATGTGCCCCATTATCCTGCTCATATTTTCCCCATCATCCTGCTCACATGTGCCCCATCATCCTGCTCACATGTGCCCCATCATCCTGCTCACATGTGCCCCATCATCCTGCTCACATGTGCCCATCATCCTGCTCACATGTTCCCCATCATCCTGCTCACATGTGCCCCATTATCCTGCTCATATTTGCCCCATCATCCTGCTCACATGTGCCCCATCATCCTGCTCACATGTGCCCCATCATCCTGCTCACATGTGCCCCATCATCCTGCTCACATGTGCCCCATCATCCTGCTCACATGTGCCCCATCATCCTGCTCATATTTGCCCAATCATCCTGCTCACATGTGCCCCCATCATCCTGCTCACATGTGCCCCATCATCCTGCTCATATTTGCCCCATCATCCTGCTCATATTTGCCCCATCATCCTGCTCATATGTGCCCCATCATCCTGCGGAACACACATAAAAAAAATAAAATAAACATTTATATTCACCTTTCCTCGCTCCACGCAGCGTCGCTCCTCCTCCGTCTGTGCCGGCAGCGCTGTGTGGAGCCGGCCACGCTCCCTGCTGCACCGCGATCTCCTTCTGTCTGTGCCGGCGATGCTGTGTGGACACGTGCGCACAGCGATGACGTCATCGCTGTGAGCCCCGTTAGTCTCTACACAGCGCGGCCGGCAATCAGGAGGACATCGCGGTGCTGCGGGGAACGGTGAGTAATGTGCACTGATTCACTGCACCCCGCGCTGATGATGATGCGCGGGGAGCAGTGAATACAGCCGCACATGATCACTCCTGGCTGTAGTTGCCAGGGGTGATCACGGCTGGCTGTTTACTTCGCGCGCGTCCCCGCTCATCACCCCGCCCACCTGTCAGCGCTGAGAGATGGGCGGGAGGATGGGCGTGCATATGTAATGAGCGGGCCCATGTGGTCACGGCAGGCGCTGCTGCTGCCTGTTCGTGCCCCGATGACCCGCTCCACCGCAGCACCCTCATTCCTTGCAGCCATGCCCTACATTCAGACCATTAGACGCACCCCCCACTTTCCCCCAACATTTGGGGGGAAAAAAGTGCGTCTTATGGTCCGAAAAATACGGTAATTAGTTAGAAAAGGCTGGAAAAAGAGATAATTAATCCAAACATGTGAAGCTCATTGTTCTTTGTGCCTGAAATACTTGTTAATACTTTAGGGGAACCAAACAGAATTCTGGTGGTTTGAGGGGTTGAATAATAAATGACCCTCTGAATAAACTTTTCACAATTTAAAAAAAAAAAAAAAAAAAAATAAAAAAAGAAATAACATTGTTTTTTGCTGCATTTCACACTTCCAGGCTGATCTACAGTCCAAATGTCACAATGCCAAGTTAATTCCGAATGTGTAAACCTGCTAAATCTGCAGGGGGTTGAATACTACTTGTAGGCACTGTATATATAGACACACACACACACACATACACTGAATGAGGGGGTATTGATAAATAGTTGGCCTAGCCTAGAAAAAAAAGATTAAAAAAGAAAAAACACGATTTTGAAGTACTACTATTTATTTAATAATATCACATTTTAACTTCAGAATTGCCATTGCGTTGGTTTCCTCCGGATTCCTCCTACTGTCCAAAAAAAACCCCTAGTAATAGGGAATTTAGATTGTCCCGATGGGGACAGTAATGATGATGATGTGAGTAAACCTCTGCAGAATATGATGGCGCTATATAAAACAAAAAATAGGTGCCCGTGTTTCCATAGCAAACAGAGTTCTTTTTGTCTGCTAGAAATCCTCGGCTATTTACCACTACCCCGTCGTATACGAGGCTACAGTTGTTTACGCTGTAAAAAAAATTAAAAGCACTCTTTAGTTTGATGCTTTGGGATTCTCTGCTGTGGACCCCATAAAATGTACCTGCAGGGTCAGTTATCTGCTTTGCTGTGCTTGTGGTACGGCATTCACAGGGCTCTAAATCACCAGGTGTTTGCTCCCCCATCTGAGAGAAGCATAATGTAGGAGCAGAGACCCTGATTCCAGCGATGTGTCACTTACTGAGCTGCTTAGTGTAGTTTTGATAAAATCACTAACCTATCAGCAAGAGATTTTCACTAGAGAAACAGTGAATGTTCTCCCAAACAGTCTGACCCCTTCTCTATCTGTGCATTGGCAGATTTCGGCCTATGCACAGTGTACTCAAGAAAGTTGCCAATCAGTGGTGGGCCGGGGTTATACACGGCTCAGCATTCAAAGAACTGCTAGATCTGAAGCAGAGAAAACTGTTTATAATCAAAACTGAAGCACCCAGTGAAGTAAGTGACATATCGCTGGAATCAGGGTCTCTGGCTCTTCATCATGCTGCTCTCAGATGAGGTAACAAAAATCTGGAGAAAAGTTCCCTTTAATAAAGAGAATTTTGTTTACTTACCGTAAATTCTTTTTCTTATAGTTCCGTATTGGGAGACCCAGAAATTGGGTGTATAGCTTCTGCCTCCGGAGGACACACAAAGTACTACACTAAAAAGTGTAGCTCCTCCCTCTGAGCCTATACACCCCCTGGAGAACCAAATCTAGCCAGTTTAGTGCAAAAGCTGAAGGAGAATAGCCACCCACTAGTAAAAACAGAGCAAGAACCGGAACAACCGGAGACTCTGTCCATGACAACAGCCGGTGAAAACACGCGGAACAAGAAACTGCCAACAGGCAACAGGGAGGGAGCTGGGTCTCCCAATACGGAACTATAAGAAAAAGAATTTACGGTAAGTAAACAAAATTCTCTTTTTCTTTATCGTTCCTATGGGAGACCCAGACCATGGGACGTCTCAAAGCAGTCCATGGGTGGGAATAAACAGAAAAAACTGAGAAGTAGGCAGAACCTAACTTCACAAGTGGGCGACAGCCACCTGAAGGATGCGTCTGCCCAAGCTCGCATCTGCCGAAGCATGAGCATGCACTTGGTAGTGCTTTGAAAAGGTGTGCATGCTAGTCCAAGTGGCAGCCTGACAGACTTGCTGAGCCGTAACCTGGTGCCTGAAAGCCCAAGAGGCACCGACAGCTCTGGTCGAGTGTGCCTTGATCCCCGGCGGGGGAGACACCTGAGAACACTGGTAGGCATTTGAAATGGTCGACCTAATCCAACGGGCTAAGGTCGGCTTAGAAGCAGAGAGGCCCTTACGATGACCTGTGGTTAGCACAAAAAGAGAGGTGCACAGCCTAAGAGCAGCGGTGCGAGACACATAGATCCGGAGCGCCCGCACCAGATCCAGAGTATGCAACGCTTTTTCAAAGCGATGAACAGGAGCCGGACAAAAGGAAGGCAGGGTAATCTCCTGGTTAAGGTGGAAAGGAGAAACCACCTTAGGGAGAAAGTCCGGGGTCGGACGGAGAACCACCTTGTCTTGATGAAAAACCAAAAAAGGTGACTCCGAAGAGAGCGCAGCCAAATCAGAGACTCTCCTGATGGAAGTTATGGCCACTAGAAAGACCACTTTCTGTGAAAGACGAAACAAAGGAACCTCCCGAAGAGGCTCAAAGGGGGGTTTCTGCAAGGCCATGAGGACCAAATTGAGGTCCCAGGGATCCAAGGGGCGCCGGTAAGGCAGAATGATGTGAGACGCGCCCTGCATGAAGGTGCGGACCTGAGCCAGCCGGGCGATACGCCGCTGGAACAGCACTGACCGAGCCGAGACTTGTCCCTTGAGAGAATTGAGGGACAGTCCTAGCTGCAGACCGGACTGTAAAAAGGACAGAAGGGTCGGCAAGGAAAAAGGCCAAGGAGCATGGCCGGAAGAGCGACACCAGGACAGGAAAATCTTCCAAGTCCTGTGATAGATCTTGGCCGAGGAAGACTTCCGAGCCCGAGTCATAGTGGAAATGACTTCAGGAGGAATACCAGAAGCCGTCAAGATCCAGGACTCAAGAGCCACGCCGTCAATCTGAGAGCCGCAGAATTCTGGCGGAAAAACGGACTTTGTGAGAGAAGGTCTGGACGGTCCGGAAGATGCCACTGCACCTCTACGGATAGATGGAGCAGCTCTGGGTACCAAGCTCGCCTGGGCCAGTCCGGAGCAATGAGGATGACCCGACGGCCCTCTTATCTGATCTTGCGCAGGACTCTGGGCAAGAGAGCTAGAGGGGGAAACACGTAGGACAGACGAAACTGGGACCAGTCTTGAACCAGAGCGTCCGCTGCGAAGGCCTGAGGATCGTGGGAGCGAGCCACATAAACCGGAACCTTGTTGTTGTGACGGGATGCCATTAGGTCCACGTCCGGAGTGCCCCACTTGCGACAGATTGACTGAAACACTGACGGATGCAGGGACCACTCGCCACTGTCCACGGTTTGACGGCTGAGATAACCTGCCTCCCAGTTTTCCACGCCTGGGATGTGGACTGCGGATATGGTGGACTTGGAGTCCTCCGTCCATTGAAGGATACGTTGTACCTCCAACATTGTCAGGCGGCTGCGTGTCCCGCCTTGGTGATTGATGTAGGCAACCGCTGTCGCGTTGTCTGACTGGACTCGGATGTGCTTGCCCGCCAATAGATGGTGAAAAGCTAGGAGAGCCAGGAGCACGGCTCTGGTCTCCAGCACATTGATCGAGAGGGCTGACTCGGACGGAGTCCAAGTGCCCTGTGCTCGGTGGTGGAGACATACCGCTCCCCAGCTGGATAGACTGGCATCCGTGGTGAGGACCACCCAGGACGGAGCCAGGAAGGAGCGTCCCTGAGACAGAGAGAGGGGCCGAAGCCACCACTGAAGAGAGCTCCTGGTCTGTGTCGACAGAGCCACTAACCTGTGCAAGGAGGAAGGCCGCTTGTCCCAACAGCGGAGAATGTCCAGCTGCAGAGGACGCAGATGGAACTGGGCAAAGGGAATAGCCTCCATTGACGCCACCATCTGACCCAGCACCTGCATCAGGTGCCTGATGGAATAACGGCGGGCCTCAGCAGAGAGCGCACCGCCAGTTGGAGGGACTGCTGTTTGATCAAGGGCAACTTCACAAGCGCCGGCAGAGTCTCGAACTGCATCCCTAGGTACGTGAGCCTCTGGGTCGGAGTCAGAGTGGATTTGGGCAGATTGACCAGCCACCCGAATTGGGCTAGAGTGGCGAGAGTGAGCGAGACACTCCTCTGACAGTCTGCGCTGGATGAAGCCTTGACTAGAAGGTCGTCCAGGTAAGGGATCACTGCCAACCCCTGGAGGTGCAGAACCGCAATCACTGCTGCCATGACTTTGGTGAATACCCGAGGGGCCGTGGCTAACCCGAAGGGGAGAGCCACGAATTGGAAATGTTCCTCTCCGATTGCAAAACGTAGCCAACGCTGGTGAGAAACTGCAATTGGCACATGCAGATAGGCATCTCTGATGTCGATGGATGCCAGGAAATCTCCTTGGGTCATTGAGGCAATGACTGATCGCAGAGATTCCATGCGAAAATGCCGCACCTGAACATGCTTGTTGAGAGGCTTGAGATCCAGGGTGGGCCGGAAGGAACCGTCCTTTTTGGGGACTAGGAAGAGATTTGAGTAGAAACCTCTGAACCGTTCCCGGGCAGGAACCGGTACAATTACTCCGTTGGCCTGCAAGGATGCCACGGCCTGAGAGAAGGCGGCGGCCTTGGAACAGGGGGGAGTTGACAGAAAAAATCTGTTTGGCGGGCTGGAAGAGAATTCTATCCTGTAGTCGTGGGAGATGACATCCCGCACCCAATGATCGGAGACGTGTTGAAACCACGCGTCGCCAAAGTGGGAGAGCCTGCCACCGACTAAGGACGTTGCTGGCGCGGACAGATAGTCAAGAGGAGGCTGCCTTAGTGGCAGCAGCTCCTGCGGTCTTCTGTGGACGCGCCTTTGTGCGCCAGTTGGATTTTTGGTCCTTGGCTGAGTTAGAGGACGAGGCCGAGGGCTTAGAGGACGACCAGTTGGAGGAACGAAAGGAACGAAACCTCGACTGGTTCCTACCCTGGACAGGTTTCCTGGTTTTGGATTGTGGCATGGAAGTACTCTTCCCGCCAGTAGCTTCCTTAATAATTTCATCCAGTTGTTCACCGAATAGCCTGGACCCAGCAAAAGGGAGCCCAGCAAGGTACTTCTTTGAAGAAGCATCTGCCTTCCACTCTCGAAGCCACAAGATCCTGCGGATAGCGAGGGAATTAGCCGAAGCCACCGCAGTGCGGTGAGAAGCCTCCAGCATGGCAGACATGGCATAGGATGAAAAAGCGGAAGCTTGGGAAGTTAAGGCAACCATTTCGGGCATAGATTCCCTGGCAAGGGAATGCATTTCCTCCAAAGAAGCAGAGATGGCTTTGAGAGCCCACAAGGCTGCAAAAGATGGGGAGAACGAGGCCCCTGCCGCCTCATATACAGATTTGGCCAGAAGGTCAACCTGGCGGTCAGTGGAATCCTTAAGAGAGGTGCCATCAGCCACTGATACCACGGTCCGGGCTGAGAGTCTAGACACCGGGGGGTCTACCTTTGGTGAATGAGCCCACTCCTTGACCACCTCAGGTGGAAAGGGAAAACAGTCATCAGAGCCACGCTTTGGGAAGCGTTTGTCAGGACAGGCCCTAGGCTTGGTCACAGCGGCCTGAAAACTGGAGTGGTTAAAGAACACACTGTTTACTCTCTTAGGCAAGGTAAACTGGTGCTTTTCTGCCAGAGAGGGTTGCTCCTCTGATACTGGCGAATTGAGGTCCAGTACAGAATTAATGGACGCAATCAAGTCACTAACATCTGAGTCACTTTCGGACAGATCAATGGGGCACATGGAGGTAGTCTCCGAGCCCCCAGTAAAGGTATCTTCCTCATCCTGCGAGTCAGCCTCTGAAACCGAGCCGCGGGACGAAGGAGAGGGAGCCCTGCGTTTCTTTTTAGAAGGACGGGGCCTGGGACCAGATGATGAATCCTCTGTGAGCTCCGGTCCTGAGAGAGACCTAGCAGCAGAGGCACCCTGCGACGGGGGCTGATGCATGCTCAGCAGAGTCCTGGACAGATGTCCCATGGAGTCAGCAAAAGACTGGGAGATAGACCTGGTTAAGGATTCTACCCAAGCCGGGGGTTCAGCCACAGGAGCCGGAGCAGCCTGAGAGACCTGGGTGCGATTTCAGGCTGAGGCATCGTCAGGTTAGAGCAGGCATCACAATGTGGATAGGTGCTCGGTTCCGGCAGTAGGAGCCTACATGCAGTGCATACTGAAAACAGCTTTGGAGCCTTGCTCCTCGTGTGAGACATGCTGCTGGAGTGGGGGCTCTGCCAGAATGACCCCCAGAGAGTATATACAGAAGGTCCACAACCAGAGGTTGTGGCTTACCAGACCGCTGGAGTGGTGTTGTGTGCCCTCCAGATCCCACAGCCCGGACCCCCAAGCACCTCAGCCCGGAGCGAGGAGAGGGGGCGGGACCAACTCTGAGAGCGGAACTGGAGGGCCAAATAGACTTACAGGGGAGGAGACATGTACTCAGTGAGGAGTGTCTCTCCCCTGTGCAAAACCAGCCGCTGGGCGGAGCCGCACTGTCCCTCTGCATGAATGACATGCGAGGGCAGTGAAACCGAAAGTAGGCCTCCGGCGAAGCCGTGGCCTAAATTTGAGCGGTGCGGCCGGCGCGCAGGCACCATCGGCGCGGTTCTCAGGCGACAGCCAGAGAACCGGCCGGAAATGTCAGAAAACTCACTCAGCACACTCTCCCACCATAATAAAGTACAGGGACCCCCAGAATATAAACGTCTCAGGTACTTAGCTTGCTGAGACGCAGGGTTCCAAGTCCCTGGGGATGAGTGCTCCGTCCAGCAGGATCCTGAAGGGCTGCGGATGGAGACCGGTCTCCTGCAAAGCATGGAGAACCGTGCTGGCTCCCACTTCAAGCCAGAGCCCGAGGGATGGTGAAGGAGCGCGGCATGTAAGGCTCCAGCCTTGGAATCAACCTTAACAGCACCGCCGACACAGTGGGGTGAGAAGGGACATGCCGGGAGTCCAGACATGGACCCGCTTTTCTTCAAACTCTTTCCAAAAATGAAAAATCAGATGAGAATGCATGTGTGGATGTATGCCTCCTGAACACAAAGCAATGAACTGGCTAGATTTGGTTCTCCAGGGAATGTATAGGCTCAGAGGGAGGAGCTACACTTTTTAGTGTAGTACTTTGTGTGTCCTCCGGAGGCAGAAGCTATACACCCAATGTCTGGGTCTCCCATAGGAACGATAAAGAAAATTATGTTTTATCCCCCCAAAAACAATCCTAAGGGCCAGCCACTAGGGGTCTCACCTTTGTTTAACTTGGTCTCTGCTGCCTGTTGTCAAGTAAAATCCTTCTCTAGGAGATGGATAGCTGGAAATGAAGGCGGATTTTTGGCGCTCTGTTCCTGCAGTCATAAATAACATGGAATTTCAGTTTTGGGCACAATACATTCTGGGAAGTTCCTGCACCTGTAGTGCTGGCAGAATGATGAAGAGTAAAAAACTACAAAAAAGGTATAGAACGTTACATAGCAGGAGAGAATCAGGACAATTCCATGGCAGATTTGACTGGTAGGTGCCCCAAAAAGTGAAGATGATGGCAGGAAGAACATGTTTTTCTACAAGTTTTTTTTTTTCTGTAAAAGGATAAACATACTTTTATATTGCATACAGGTTTGCGATATGAAGCCCAATAAGAGCTATATGCAATTAGTTCCTAAGTGTATGTTGTCATATGACCACCTAGTTAGAAAAAAAAAAAAAAAAAAGCACTGGTTGGCTAATAAGAGTCCTAATATTTTATATATATATATATATATATATATATATATATATATATATATATATATATATATATATATATATATATATATATATTTTAGTAGCAATATTAATAATAACAATAATAATAGAACTATAATTATTAATAATAATTAATTATATTTCTATTATTATTATTGCTACTATTATATATATATATATAATAGTAGCAATAATAATAATAGAAATATAATTATTAATAATTATTTTTCTATTATTATTATTATTGCTGCTCATATATATATATATATATATATATATATATATATATATATATATATAATAGTAGCAATAATAATAATAATAGAAATATAATTATTATTAATAATAATTAATTATATTTCTATTATTATTATTGCTACTATTATATATATATATATATAATAGTAGCAATAATAATAATAATAGAAATATAATTAATTATTATTAATAATTATATTTCTATTATTATTATTGCTACTATTATATATATATGAGTAGCAATAATAATAATAGAAATATAATAATTATTATTATTAATAATAATAATAATAATAATAATTATAATTAAAAAAAAAACAAAAAAACAGAGTATTGAAAAAGCAAAATAAATATGGGATTTTATTATAAATCGAAGCAGAGGTATCCAGTTTTCCTACCAGGATCAGCTACTGTCTTAATAAAATAAAAACCAAGAAAAATAAACTTACATGTTCCAAGTGTACGTGGGCCTGACTAGCAATATCAAATATAACGTCTTTGACATTTCTCTCTTGACTGCCTCTGATGAAATCTTCTTGTGAAGCTCCGTGCTGTAGGGAGAAAAATATTATATATAAGTAAAAACAAACATCTATGTCGAGTCAGGGCTATAGCATCACACAGTGCCTAACATGTCTCTGACTCTAAGGTGCAAGCGCCTCAGGCCTGTGCCCGGCACCGCGACGTGATCCTCTCATTTCATCACGTATTTTTCCAACTGTTATTAAAAGCATATACAGACAGATTTCTGGAGCAATGGGCCTTACAACCAGAAGAGACAGAAATATAGACAAGAGAAAAGAAGAAGAGAGAAAAAACAAAAACATACTTCACCTTAACCCCTTAAGGACGAAGCCAGTTTTGTACTTAATGCCCAGGCCATTTTTTGTAATTTTGACCAGTGTCACTTTATAAGGTTATAACTCTGGAACGCTTCAATGGATCCCGGTGATTCTGAGATTGTTTTTTCGTGACATATTGGGCTTCATGTTAGAGGTAAATTTAGGATGATATTTTTTTATTTTATTTGTGAAAAAATCTGAAATTTGACAAAAAAATTAAAAATTTTGCAATTTTCAAACTTTAAATTTTTATGCCCATAAACCAGAGAGTTATGTCACACAAAATAGTTAATAAATAACATTTCCCACATGTCTACTTTAGATCAGCGCAATTTTTGAAACAAAATTTTTTGGGGTTAGGAAGTTAGAAGGGTTCAAAGTTCATCAGCAATTTCCCATTTTTTCAACAAAATTTACAAAACCATTTTTTTAGGGACTACATCATATTTGAAGTGACTTTGAGAGGCCTAGGTGACAGAAAAAACCCAAAAGTGACACCATTCTAAAACCTGCACCCCTCAATGTACTCAAAACCACATTCAAGATGTTTATTAACCCTTCAGGTGCTTCACAGGAACTAAAGTAATATGGAATGAAAAAAAAGTAACATTTTACCTAAAAATGTTACTTTAGCACTAATTTTCTTACTTTTTCAAGAGATAACACCAAAAATTGGACCTCACACTTTGTTACCCACTTTCTTATGAGCGCGCCGATACCCCACATGTGGTCAGAAACCTTTGTTTGGATAAATGGGAGGGCTCGGAACGAAAGGAGCAATATTTGAATTTTGGAAAGCAAAGTTGGATGAAACAGATTGCGGGCACCATGTTGCATTTACAGATCCCCTAAGGTACCTAAACAGCAGGAACCCCCCTCAAGTGACCCCATTTTGGACACTAGACCCCTTAAGGCTTCTATCGAGGGGTATACTGAGCATTTTGGACCCACAGGTACTTCACAAATTTTGATAACGTTACGTTGTCATATTGAAAATTGTCATTTTTTTCTCAAAAATGTTGCTTTAGCATCAATTCTCTCACTTTTTCAAGAGGTAATTCCAAAAATTTGACCCAAATGTTTGTTACCCACTTTTATATGAGCGCGGTGATACCTCACATGTGGTCTGAAACCTTTGTATGGACAAATGGGAGGGCTTGGAACGAAAGGAGCAATATTTGAATTTTGGAAAGGAAATTTGGCTGAAAAAGATTGCGGGCACCATGTTGCATTTGGAGGACCCCTAAGGTACATAAACAGCAAAAAAACACTACAAGTGACCCCATATTGGAAACTAGGCCTCTCAAGGAATTTATCTAGATGTTTGGTGAGTACCCTGAACCCCCAGGTGCTTCACAGAAGTTTATAACGTTGAGCTATGAAAATAAAAAAATAAACTTTTACCACAAAATTGTTACTTCAACCAGGTAGCTTTTTTTTCACAAGGGTAACAGGAAAAAAATAACCATGAAATTTATTGTGCAATTGCTCCTGAGTTTGGTGATATCTTATATGTGGTGGAAATCAACTGTTTGGGCACACGGCAGGTCTTGGAAGGGAAGGAGTGCAATTTGACTGCAAAATTGGCTGGAATCAATAGAGGACACCATGTTGCATTAGGAGAGCCCCTGAGGTGCCTAAGCAGTGGAGGTCCCTCACAAGTGACCCCATTCTGGAAAATAGACCCCTCAAGGAATTTATCTAGATGTTTGGTGAGTACCCTAAACCCCCAGGTGCTTCACAGAAGTTTATAATGTTGAGCTGTGAAAATAAAAAAATACATTTTTACCACAAAATTGTTACTTCAACCACAGCTTTTTTTTTTTTTAACAAGAGTAAAAGGAAAAAGAGCAGCATAAAATGTATTGTGCAATTTCTCCTGAGTATGTAGATACCTTATGTGTGGTGGAAATCAACTGTTTGGGTGCACAGCAGGGCTCGGAAGGGAAAAAGTGCCATTTGACTGAACATTTGGCTGGAATAATTAGTGGACGCTATGTCGCATTTGGAAAGCAACTAAAGTGCCTAAACAGTGGAGGCCCCCCACAAGTGACCCCATTCTGGAAACAAGACACCTCAAGGCTTTTCTCTAGGTGTATATTGAGCATTTTGAATCCACGAATACTTCACAGAATTTGATAAGCTTAGGTTGCCATATTGAAAATTTTCATTTTTTTCACAAAAATGTTTCTTTAGCATCACATTTCTCACTTTTTCAAGAGGGAACAACAAAATGTAGACCCCACAAGTTGTTATCCAATTTCTTGTGAGCGCAGGGATACCCCATATGTGGCCAAAAACCTCTGTTTGGATAAATGGGAGGGCTTGGAATGGAAGGAGCACCATTTGAATTTTGGAAAAGTTGAAATAAATTGCGCGCACCATGTCACATTAGCAGGGCCTCTTGGGTACTTATACATTAGAAACCCCCCACAAGTGACCCCATTTTGGAAACTGGACCCCTCAAGGATTTTATTCAGGAGTATAGTAAGCATTTTGAATCCACAGGTACTTCACAAAAATGTTGCTGTAGCAACAAATTTCTCACTCTTAGGCTATGTGGCCATGATCCAGCGACACGGCGTCTAGTACACAGTGTCAGCCTTCCTGCAGAGATGTGAGTGTTGTCCACAGGAGAACGCAGCTGCCCATGCCCACGATTTGGGTTCAGGCTGCTGTGGACTTTAGTTCTATTCTACCTGCAGAGAACACTCATCTCCGCAGCATAAATTGACATGCTGAGGCTCGGGAAGCTGCGCCACAGGTCGGTTTATGCTGCGGAGAAAAGAAGCACAGTGGGCATCAGATTTCTAAAAATCCTTCCACTGTGCTTCTACTGCAGAACGCAGCGTTATGGATGCAGGGAAAACACTCTGCGCCCAAAACGCTGCAAACTCTGATTGTGGGCACATAGCCTAAAATGCTACAATGGATGAATGGATAGATGTCAAACATATATAATGTCCCACCCCCTGCATATTCTAAGCTGGCGCCCTTAAGTGACTTTCATGTGGCACTAAAGGGTGCCTAGCCTTGTATTTAGCCCAAAAAGAAAAAAAAAAAAAAAGAATTAAAATAAATGACGTGGGGTCCCCCCTATTTTTGATAGCCAGCTAGGGTAAAGCAGACAGCTGTAGCCTGCAAACCACAGCTGACAGCTTCACCTTGGCTGGTGATCAATTTGGAGGGCTCCCGAAGCTGTTTTTTTTTTTAAATTATTTATAAATAAATAATTTAAAAAAAAACAAACGTAGGGTCCCCCCAAATTAGATCACCAGCCAAGGTGAAGCTGACAGCTGGGGTCTGGTATTCTCAGGGTGGGAAGAGCCATGGTTATTGGACTCTTCCCAGCCTAAAAATAGCAGGCCGCAACCGCCCCATTAGTGGCGCATCCATTAGATGCGCCAATCCTGGCACTTCGCCCCAACTCATCCCGCGCCCTGGTGCGGTGGCAAACGGGGTAATAAATGGGGTTGATACCAGATGTGTAATGTCACCTGGAATCAAGCCCAGCAATTAGTTATGTCACGGCGTCTATTTGATACCAGACATAACTAATTGACAGTAATAATAAAAAAAAATTGACAACAAAAAAAAAAATTATTTTAAAAAAAAACTCCCCAAAAACATTCCCTCTTTGGCCAATTTATTGAAAAGAAAAAAAAAATCGGGTCCCTGCTGTAATCCATTGTGAAAGTCCCGCGGCGATTCTGGACCTTCTAGAATATAAGGGGCACGTTCAGGGAACGTATCCCCCATGTTCTAGGAGTGCAGACCCTCCATTTGAGGAGAGTGGGTGCAAAGAATTTGCACCCACCCTCCCCGGGTCACAGCTGCAGAATGTGAGCAGCAGCAGCAGCCAGCGTCTCTGAGTCAGACACAGGAAGCTGACAGCCGCGCTCTGCAGTGTGACTGGCGTCTGCTGTGAAGGAGGTGGGGGCCGCGGGGGATCAGAGCTGACAGGTACGGGGGACACCGGGGAACACCGGGGTGGGAATAGGGGGTGACCTGGCAGGGCCTGGGGAGCAGGTTTCTGTCGTATGTGTCATAGCACATGCAACAGAAACCATAGGAAAGGAGGAAATGCGGCCGGCGCGCTGCTGTGCGCGCCGGTATGTGCAGCGCCATGTTAGATTTTCGGGAGGAAGTGGGGGTGGGGGGACACTTTGGCGACACCGGGGGACCAGAGAGGACCGGGGGATGAGATTTATGTCCCATCTGACATGTTTGTTTATGCCAGATGGGAGATAAATGATTTTTTACCGGCGCGGTCATTTACTGTAACCTGATCATCGGTATACGATGTATATCGGTCATCAGGTGAGCGGGGACCGGAAAAACCGGCCAGAATCATGATCTCCAGGGTCTCAGCTACCCCCGGCAGCTGAGACCCCGGAAATTTTCTGACTCTGGGGGGCGCTAGACCCTTTTTTCCGACCACCGTTAAAAAGCGGCGGATCGGAAGAAGTACCCTAATTTGTCGCCGTTAAAAGGCGTATCGGCGGTCGTTAAGGGGTTAAAGCTTGTAGACTTAACCCCTTAGTGACGGAGCTAATTTTCACCTTAATGACCAGACCAAATTTTGCAATTCTGACCAGTGTCACTTCATGACGTTATATAGCTCTGGAATGCTTCAACGGATCCCGGTGATTTTGAGACTGTTTTTTCATTACATATTGGACATCATGTTAGTACAACATTTTGGACAATATTTTTTGCGTTTATTTATAAAAAAAATTGAATTTTGTCAAAAATGTTGAAAAATTTGCAATTTTCAACTTTTGAATTTTTATACCGTTAAACCAGAGAGTTCTGTGACACAAAATAGTTAATAAATAACATTTCCCACATGTCTACTTTACATCAGCGCGATTTTGGAAACAAAATTTTTTTCTTTTGTTGGGAAGTTAGAAGAGTTCAAACTTTATCAGCAATTTCTCATTTTTACATCAAAATTTACAAAACCATTTTTTTTTATAGACCACATCACATTTTAAGTGACTTTGAGAGGCCTAGGTGACAGAAAATACCCAAAAGTGACCCCATTCTAAAAACGGCACCCCCCAAAGTACTCAAAACCACATCCGAGAAGTTTATTAACCCTTCAGGTGCTTCACAGGAACTAAAGCAATGTGGAATGAAAAAAAGCAAAAAATAAAATTTTACCTAAAAATGTTGCTTTACTCTAAATTTATTCACATTTAAAAGAAATAACACAACAAAATGGACCCCAAAACTTGTTACCCACTTTCTTATAAGTGCGCCGATACCCCACATGTGGTAAGAAACCTCTGTTTGGACAAATGGGAGGGCCCGAAACAGAAGGAGCAATATTTGAATTTTGGAAAGCAAATTTGGCTGAAATAGATTGCAAAACCATGTTGCATTTACGAGTCCGCTAAAGTACCTAAACAGCAGAAACCCCCACAAGTGATGCCATTTTGGAAACTAGACCTCTCAAGGCATCTATCTAGGTGTATAGTGAGCATTTTGGACCCACAGGTACTTCACAGATTTTGATAACATTATGTTGTCATATTGAAAATGTTCATTTTTTTTCTCAAAAATGTTGTTTTAGCATCAATTTTCTCACTTTTTCAAGAGGTAATTCAAAAAATTGGACCCAACATTTGTTACCCATTTTCTTACCTCACAGGCAGACACAAACCTTTGTTTGGACAATTGGGAGGGCTTGGAATGGAAGGAGCAATATTTGAATTTTGGAAAGGAAGTTTGGCTAAAAAAGTGCGGGCATCATGTCGCATTTGTAGGGCCCCTAAGGTATGTAAATAGCAGAAACCCCCCACAAGTGACCCTATTTTGGAAACTAGGCCCCTCAAGGAATTTATCTAGATGTTTGGTGAGTACCCTGAACCCCTAGGTGCTTCACAGAATTTTATAACGTTGAGCCATGAAAATAAAAAAATAAAATTTTACCACAAAATTGTTACTTCAACCAGGTAGCTTTTTTTCTCACAAGGGTAAAAGGAAAAAAAAATCACCATGAAATGTATTGTGCAATTTCTCCTGAGTTTGGCAATACCTTATATGTGGTGGAAATCAACTGTTTGGGCGCACGGCAGGGTTCGGAAGGGAAGGAGTGCCATTTGACTGCAAAATTGGCTGGAATCATTAGCGAACGCCATGTTGCGTTTGGAGAGTCCCTGAGGTGCCTATACAGTGAAGCTCCCCAACATGTGGCCTTATTTTGAAAAACAGACCCCTCAAGGAATTTATATAGATGTTTGGTGAATACCCTAAACTCCTGGGTGCTTCACAGAATTTTATAACATTGAGCCATGAAAATAAAAAAAAAACATTTTTTACCACAAAATTGTTACTTCAACCAGGTAGCTTTTTTTTCACAAAGGTAACAGGAAAAAAATGCACCATAAAATGTATTGTGCAATTTCTCCTGAGTACACCGATATCTCATATGTGGTGGAAATCAACTGTTTGGGTGCATGGCAGGGCTCGGGAGGAAAGGAGCGCCATTTGACTGCAAAATTGGCAGGAATCATTAGCGAACGCCATGTTGCGTTTGGAGGCCCCCTGAGGTGCCTAAACAGTGGAGCTCCTTCACAAGTAACCCCATTCTGGAAACTAGACCTCTCAAGGATTTAATCTAGGAGTATAGTGTGCATTTTGAACCCACAGGTACTTCATAGAATTTGATAACCTTAGGTAGTCATATTGAAAATTTAAATTTTTTTAAGAAAAATGTTGCTTTAGCACCAAATTCCTCCTTTTTTAAAGAGGAAATACCAAGAAATGGACCACACAGTTTGTTATGCAATTTGTTATGATCGCAGTGATACCACATATGTGGCAAAAAAACCCTTTGTTTGGACAAACAGTACTGCGGGCGTCACACGAGACGATCTATCGTGCGATGCATCGTCGGGGTCACTGTTTTTGTGACGCACATCCGGCATCGTTCACAACGTCGTGTCGTGTGACATCTCCGAGCGACGCAGAATCGGTCACAAATCATGAGTCGTGTATGTGGCGCCCTGGACTAGCCAGGTCGTCACAAATAACACACAAACACCCCCACCCCCATTAGACAGGGACACCAGCCAAACACAAAACCCTTGTTGCCTCCCTCCAGTGTCTGATGTCCACACCAGGTGGGGCGGAGCCAAGCGGTTGGCCCCACTCACCGAGGAGTTCACAGGCCTGGAGGCGGGAAATGTGACAGTTCAGTGTTGGAGTTTGAAGTGAGAGGAGCAAGCACTTGGGTGTCTGGGTTTGTGGCCCAGGCACTGACAGCAAGGTTAGCAGACGGTGGTGGCCGTCTGCAGGGGTGGTGGAGCAACGCGGAACCGTAGAACCGGGATCGGGCGTTGACCCGCCGGTACCGACCGGGGAGCGAAGTGAAGCCAGCACACACAGGCAGGGCCATTGGTCCCCGACCAGGCTTGGAGGCGCCGACAATAGTCAAATCCGAATGTGACCGGAACCCCAGGGGTTTCCTAACAGCAAAAGCCCCGATTGAAGGCAACCGGCCACACCGTGAGGGTATACAGCTACCGCCTAAGGCTAGAGACCCAAGGGCCAGTGCCTGCGGGCAAACGGGCTCCTCCGGTACCCATACACCGGGGAGCGGACTACCGTTGGGGATCCATAGTAGTCAAACGAGAACATCAAGGTGCAGGGAAAGACAGCCGCCATCACCTGTCCGGGGAGAGACACAGCAGCCGGCTGCGGGACCCGTCCATCCAGCCGTTTGGTTTACCGAGGACTTTGTACATTTCTTACTAAGTGAGTACACCCGTGCCATCCGGCACCGCGCCGTGCTGTCCCTGCAACTCTGCACCTCACCAACCCTGCCTCCCCGTCTCATCACCGGGCCCGGGACCACCGACCCCTACCCACGGAGGGGGAAAACAACATCCCAGCTGCTCCCTACCATCGCTCCCGGGATCCCCGTCACCAGCAGCGGTGGTGCCCATCTTTACCACGACTCGTGGGTGGCGTCAGAAACTAAATCCCCCAAACCAACCACCCCTTTCATTCACGGGCGAGGAGCGCCGCTCGAGTCCCCGGATCCAGCCCACCGCTCGAGCCACTGAGCAGCAGCAGCAGCCGCAGCAGCGCCGGACCCGAGCGTTAGCGAGAGCGCAGCAGCGACGGCGTCCTCCCCGCCCACGACAACTTGGCGTCACGAACAGGATTGAACCCATCTACTTAATAGAAGTGCGCCTTGTGATCTCCGCCGGCGGTGTCCGGCCGAAAATTTTGAAGTGCCGCCATCTTGGCACGAAAATCTCCCTCTCGAGCATCTTCTCTGAACAGGGAAGCCCCGCCCCCAACAAACGGAAGTGCTGAAGAGAACCAAGGGGGGGCGGGTGTGTGTCTGCCTAATGTAGCCGAGGCTATAAAAGCGGGGACGCCAGGACTCTGCAAACATAATCGGTTCCTGGAAGCAGCTTGCAACATGTCCGCACCACCTGAGAGGCCTGAGTCTCCGGAGCCTGTCCCCGGGACGGCGGCTTGGCTGAACACCCAAGTGATGCTGTTTTGCTGCCGTAACCGGGCCCAAGTACGGAACCTGTTAGATCACTGGACCGCTGAGATGGAGGAGCTGGCTGCGGTCATGCGGGCTCATGAAATAGAGACCATGCTAGAGGAGCTGGTGAGAGACCCACACCCTTGTGTCCCTAGAGGCCCGGGCGCCGCGGCTGAAGGACTCGGTCTACCCCTGGCCCCAGCAGGGCCCGACCCATCGCCTGTGCTGACCGCCCATACAACTCCGCTCAGACCGCCGTCCCCGATGGACGTGGCGGAGCCCGTGTTGCCCCGCAAGGGCCCGGAGGCCCGAGAGGAGGCCAGCCAATCAACAGCTGGAGCGGGTGACTTGGAAAAACCGATGGCAGACCTCCATACCCCAGCCAATGACGGGTCACTCGCCACTGAGGAGCCACGAGTCTGGGCTCAGCTGGAAACCGTTACTGACCTGCCAAGCCCCACCATTAGTTCCCTGGAGTCGAATGACAGCAGCTCAGGGGCTGACACAGAACCGGTCTCGGCGTCCGAGGAAGCGGGTGAGAGTCTTCCTAACTGCGATGCACCAGTAGCTTTCTATGTCCCGCGTGGTGGAGGGAACGGATACCGGGCAGCCCTCTCCCACCAGGCCTGCCACCGAATGTTTGCAATATTAACAGCGGAGGGCGAGGCCACCTCGGAGGAAGAGGTGGAATAGGCAGCGGTCCGCCGTTGCAAGCAGTTGTCCCCCGTTGGGACCCTCAGCAGTTTAATTGAATGACATTAATCAACCGAGTTCTTCACCTGATTGACTACGTGATTATCCCGGCCGTTGCCGGCAAGTTGTCCCCGGAGTAGGAGGATTCCTACTACTACACAGGAATACCTGGTCAATGACCTGAAGAGAGCTGGGACCACAGTCTCAAAGACTACAGTTCATAACACACTACGCCATCATGGATTAAAATCCTGCAGGGCACACATGGTCCCTCTGCTCACGGCAGCACATATCCAGGCAGATGTGAAGTTTGCCAATGACCAACTGGATGATCCAGAGGTGGCCTGGGAGAAGGTCATGTGGTCAGATGAAACCAAAATAGAACTTTTTTGTATCAACTCCACTCGACATGTTTGGTTGAAGAAGAAGGAGGAGTACAACCCCAAGAACACTGTCGCAATCGAGACCATTAGGGTGGAAGCATCATACTTTGGGGGTGATTTTCTGCAAAGCATGCCTGCACCGTATTGAAAGGAGGATGGATGGGGTCATGTAACTTGAGATTTGGGCAAACAATCTCCTTCCCTCAGTAGGAGCAATGAAGATGGGTCGTGGCTGGGTCTTCCAGTATGACAATGACCAGAAACATACAGCCAGGGCAACTAAGGAGTGGCTGCGTAAAAAGCATTTCAAGGTCATAGAGTGGCCTAGCCAGTCTCCAGACCTGAACACAATAGAGAATTCTTGGAGAGAGCTGAAACTCAATATCGCCCAGCGACATCCCCGAAACCTGAAAGTTGTGGAGAAGATCTGTATGGAGGAATGGGCCAAAATCCCTGCTGCAGTGTGTGCAAACCTAGTCAAGAACTACAGGAAATGGCTGACCTCTGTAATTGCAAACAAAGGTTTCTATCAAATAAAGAGAATTTTGTTTACTTACCGTAAATTCTTTTTCTTATAGTTCCGACATGGGAGACCCAGACCATGGGTGTATAGCTACTGCCTCTGAGGACACACAAAGTACTACACTAAAAGTGTAGCTCCTCCCTCCGAGCATATACACTCCCCGGATGACAAATCCAACCAGTTTAGTGCCAAAGCTGAAGGAGGACATCCACCCATAAGTAGAGATAAAGTAAAACCCGGAATAACCGGAATCTCTGTCTACAACAACAGCCGGTGAAAACACACGGAACAAGAAAGCTGCCAACAGGCAACAGGGAGGGTGCTGGGTCTCCCATGTCGGAACTATAAGAAAAAGAATTTACGGTAAGTAAACAAAATTCTCTTTTTCTTCATCGTTCCTTATGGGAGACCCAGACCATGGGACGTCTCAAAGCAGTCCATGGGTGGGAAATAAACAGAAAACTGAGAAGTAGGCGAAACCTAACTTCACAAATGGGCGACAGCCGTCCGAAGGATGCGTCTGCCCAAGCTCGCATCTGTCGAAGCATGAGCATGCACTTGGTAGTGCTTCGAAAGGGTGTGCAGACTAGACCAAGTGGCAGCCTGACAGACCTGCTGAGCCGTAGCTCAAGCGGCACCGACAGCTCTGGTCGAGTGCGCCTTAATCCCCGGCGGGGGAGGCACCTGAGAACATTGGTAGGCATCGGATATGGCCGACCTAATCCAACAAGCTAGGGTCGGTTTAGAAGCTGAGAGACCCCTGCGCTGACCTGTGGTCAGCACAAAAAGAGAGGTGCACCGCCTAAAAAAAAACAGCGGTGCGTGACACAGATCCGGAGCGTCCGCACCAAATCTAAAGCATGCAACGCCTTCTCAAAGCGATGCACAGGGGCCGAACAAAGGGAGGACAATGAAATGTCCTGGTTAAGGTGGAAAGGAGACACCACCTTAGGGAGAAGGCCCGGAGTCGGACGGAGAACCACCTTGTCTTGGTGAAAAAAAACAAAAAGGGTGACTCCGAAGAGAGCACAGTCAAATCAGAGACTCTCCTGAGAGAAATTATGGCCACCAGAAAGACCACTTTCTGTGAAAGACGAAACAACGAAGCCTCCCTAAGAGGCTCAAAGGGGGTTTCTGTAAGGCCGTGAGGACCAGGTTAAGGTCCCAGGGATCCAAAGGCCGCCGGTAAGGCGGAATGATGTGAGATGCGCCCTGCATGAAGGTGCGCACCTGGGCCAGTCGGGCGATACGCCGCTGGAACAACGCTGACAGAGCCGAGACCTGTCCCTTGAGGGAATTGAGGGACAGTCCTAGCTGCAGACCGGACTGTAGAAAGGACAGGATGGTCGGCAAGGAAAAACGGCCAAGGAGCATGGCCGGAAGAACAACACCAGGACAGGAAAATTCGCCAAGTCCTGTGGAAAATCCTGGCCGAGGAAGACTTCCGAGCCTGAGTCATAGTGAAGATGACTTCGGAAGGAATGCCTGAAGCCGTAAGGATTCAGGGCTCAAAAGCCACGCCGTCAATCTGAGAGCCGCAGAATTCTGGCGGAAAACGGACCTTGTGAGAGAAGGTCTGGCCGGTCCGGGAGATGCCACAGCACCTCTACGGACAGACGGAGCAGGTCAGGGAACCAAGCTCGCCTGGGCCAGTCTGGGGCGATGAGTACGACCCGACGGCCCTCCATTCTGATCTTGCGCAGGACTCTGGGCAAGAGAGCTAGAGGGGGAAACACGTAGGCCAGACGGAACTGGGACCAATCTGGAACCAGCGCGTCCGCTGCCAAGGCCTGAGGGTCGTGGGAGCGAGCCACGTAAACCGGGACCTCGTTGTTTGCCGGGATGCCATTAGATCCACTTCCGGAGTGCCCCGCCTGCTAAATTGACCGGAACACTGCCGGATGCAGGGCCCACTCGCCGCTGTCCACGGTTTGACGGCTGAGATAATCTGCCTCCCAGTTTTCTACGCCTGGGATGTGGACTGCGGATATGGTGGACTTGGAGTCCTCCGTCCACTGAAGGATACGTTGAACTTCCAACATTGCTAGGCGGCTGCGAGTCCCGCCTTAAGGATTGATGTAGGCAACTGCTGTCGCGTTGTCTGACTGGACTCGAATGTGCTTGCCCGCCGACAGGTTGTGAAAAACTACGAGAGCTAGGAGTACAGCCCTGATTTCCAGCACATTGATCGAGAGGGCTGATTCGGACGGAGTCCAAGTGCCCTGTGCTCGGTGGTGGAGAAACACTGCTCCCCAGCCGGATAGACTGGCACCCGTGGTGAGAATCACCCAGGACGGGGCCAGAAAGGAGCGTCCCTGGGACAGAGAGAGGGGCCGAAGCCATCACTTAAAGAGAGCTCCTGGTCTGTGGCGACAGAGCCACCAGCCTGTGCAAGGAAGAGGTTCCTTGTCCCAACAGCGGAGAATGTCCAGCTGCAGGGGACGCAGATGGAACTGGCAAAGGGAACCGCCTCCATTGACGCCACCATCTGACCCAGCACCTGCATGAGGTGCCTGATGGAATGACGGCGGAGCCTCAGCAGAGAGCGAACCGCCAGATGAAGGGACTGCTGTTTGTCTAAGGGCAGCTTCACAAGTGCCAGCAGAGTCTCGAATTGCATCCCTAGGTACGTAAGTGCCTGGGTCGGGGTCAGAGTGGACTTGCAAGCGTGGCGAGAATGAGCGAGACACTCCGCTGAGAGTGAGCGAGACACTCCGCTGACAGTCTGCACTGGATGAAGCCCTGACTAGAAGGTCGTCCAGGTAAGGAATCACTGCCAACCCCTGGAGGAGCAGAACCGCAACCACTGCTGCCATGACCTTGGTGAATACACGAGGGGTCGTGGCTAACCCCAAGGGGAGAGCCATGAATTGGAAATGTTCCTCTCCGATTACAAAACGTAGCCAACGCTGGTGTGAAACTGCGATTGGCACATGCAGATAGACATCTCAGATGTCGATGAATGCTAAGAAATCTCCTTGGGTCATTGACTGATCGCAGAGATTCCATGCAAAATTGCCGCACCTGAACATGCTTGTTGAGAAGCTTGAGGTCCAGGTCGGAAAGCACCGTCCTTTTCGGGGACTAGGAAGAGATTTGAGTAGAAATCTCAGAACCGTTCCCAGTCGGGAACTGGTACAATTACTCCTATGGCCTGCAAGAATGCCACGGCCTGTGAGAAGGCGGCAGCCTTGGAGCAGGGGGTATTGACAGAAAAAATCTGTTTGACGGGCTGGATAGAATTCCATTCTGTAGCCGTGGGAGATGGTGACCCACACCCACTGATCGAAGACGTGTTGAAACCACACGTCGCCCAAGAGGGAGAGCCTGCCACCGACCAAGGACGTTACTGGCGCGGCCAGATAATCAAGAGGAGGCTGCCTTGGTGGCAGCAGCTCCTGCCGACTTAGGACGCGGCTTCATGTGCCAGTTGGTTTACGAACCTTGGCTGAGTTAGTGGACGAGGCCGAGGGCTTAGAGGACGACCAGTTAGAGGAACGAAAGGAACGAAACCTCGACTGGTTCCTGCCCTGAACAGGTTTCCTGGGTTGCGGCATGGAAGTACTCTTCCTGCCAAAAGCTTCCTGAATAATTTCATCCAGTTGTTCACCGAATAGACTGGTCACAGCAAAAGGGAGCCCAGCAAGGAACTTCGTAAGAAGCATCTGCCTTCCATTCTCGAAGCCACAGGAGCCTGCGGATAGCGAGGGAAGTAGCCGAGGCCACCGCAGTGCGGTGACAGTCTCCAGCATGGCAGACATGGCATAGGATGAAAAGACTGAAGCCTGGAAGTTAAGGCAACCATTTCGGGCATAAAGTCCCTGGTGAGGGAATGCATCTCCTCCCGAGAAGCAGAGATGGCTTTGAGAGCCCGCACTGCTGCAAAAGATGGGGAGAACGAGGCCCCTGCCGCCTCATATATAGATTTGGCCAGAAGGACAACCTGGCGGACAGTGGGATCCTTAGAGAGGTGCCGTCAGCCACTGATACAACTGTCCGGGCTGAACTAGACCCCGGAGGGTCCACCCTTGGTGAATGAGCCCACTCCTTGACCACCGCTGGTGGAAAGGGAAAACGGTCATCAGAACTACGCTTTGGAAGCGTCTGTCAGGACAGGCTCTGGGCTTGGTCACAGTGACCTGAAAGCTGGAGTGGATAAGGAACACACTCCTAGTTCTCTTAGTCAAGGTATACTGATGCTTTTCTGCCAGAGAGGGGTGCTCCCCTGATACAGGCGGATTGAGGTCCAGTACAAATATAATGGACGTAATCAAATCATTAGCATCTGCGTCACTTTCGGACAGATCAATGGGGTACATGGAGAGTAACCAGAGCTGCGGGACGAGGAAGGACAGGGGACCCTGCGTCTCCATTTTAGGAGGACGGGGTCTGAGACCAGATGAAGAATCCTCTGTGAGCTTTGCTGAGCGAGCCGTAGCAGCAGAAGCGCCCTGAGGAGGGGGCTGATGCATGATCAGCAGTGTTCGGGACAGCTGTCCCCTGGAGAGAGGGATTCTATCCAAGCCGGGGGTTCAGCCACCAGAGCCGGAGCAGCCGGAGGGACCACTGGGGATGAGCCTGCAGGCTGAGGCACCCCTATGAGGACGGGGTCTGTTATGTGCTCGGTACAGGCAGTACGAGCCTACAGCAGTGCATAATAAGAACAGCCTTGCAGCCTTGCTCTGATGTGAGACATGTTGCAGAAGTGGGGGCTCTGTCCAGAATGACCCCCAGCAGAGTATATAAACAGAGTATATAAGCAGCTGCACAACCGGAGGTTGTGGCTTGCCAGACCGTTTAACATAGGGACATCTCTGTGCCCTCCAGATCCCCCAGCCCAGGCCCCCATTTGTCACAATGTGTTAAAGCATCTGCCTTTGCAAACATTGAGAACGCTGAGAAAATGGCGTCCGCAGCGAGGAGAGGGGGCGGGGCCTACTGTGAGAGCAGGACGGAGGACAAATGAGGCATACAGGGGAGGGAATCTTTCCTCAGTGAGGAGTGTCCCTTCCCTGTGCTGAACAGCCGCTGTCCCACTGCACTGACTGACATGCAGGGGAAGAGAATCGAAACTAGGCCTCAGGCGAAGCCGGGGCCTAGATTTAAACATGCGGCCAGCGTGCAGGCACCATCGGCGCGGTTCTCCAGTGAAAACTGGAGAACCGGCCAGAAATGTTAACACAGTTAAATAACACACTCTCCCCAATATATAAAGTACAAGGGACCCCTGGAAAGACCACCGTCTGTGGTAATAACGTCTCAGTACTTAGCTTGTGAGACGCAGGTGCCAGGTCCCTGGGGGGTGATCACTCCGTCCGTCAGGATCCTGAACAGGGCTGCGGATGGAGACCGGTCTCCTGCAAAGCAGTGAGAACCGAGATGGCTCCCACTTCAAGCCAGAGCCTCAGGGGATGGTGAAGGAGCGCGGCATGCAAAGGGCTCCAGCCCTGAAATCAACCTTAACAGCACCGCCGACACAGTGGGGTGAGAAGGGACATGCCGGGAGTCCAGATTGGACCCGCTTTTCTTCCAAATCTTTGAAATCAAAAATCAAAAATCAGAGGATGCATGTGTGTGTGTGACCTCCTGAACACAAAGCATTGAACTGGTTGGATTTGTCATCCGGGGAGTGTATATGCTCGGAGGGAGGAGCTACACTTTTAGTGTAGTACTTTGTGTGTCCTCCGGAGGCAGTAGCTATACACCCATGGTCTGGGTCTCCCATAAGGAACGATGAAGAAACTAAGTTTTGCTATTCTATTGTATCAAATACTTATTTCATGCAATAAAATACAAATTATTATTTAAAAATCATACAATGTGATATTCTGATTTTTTTTTGTTCTGTCTGTCACAGTTGGAGTGTACCTACGATAAAAATTACAGATCTCTCCATTCTTTGTAGGTGGAAAAACTTGTAAAATCAGCAGCGTATCAAATACTTATTTCCCTCACTGTACATGTAATACTGTTTTGTATATTGCGTCTATAAACTGTAGGATGGACTAGGATTCACATGCAGTTGATTTGTCCCATCAGATCACTTCATTTATGATTATTTTTCATTTGTCAGTGGAATTATAAATCTATAGACAAAAAAATATGGTGTGTGTGTGTGTGTGTGTGTGTGTGTATATATATATATATATATATACAGTACAGACCAAACGTTTGGACACACCTTCTTATCTCTAGAACAGCTGTTAAGAGGAGACTTTGTGCAGCAGGCCTTCATGGTGAAATAGCTGCTAGGAAACCACTGATAAGGACAGGCAACAAGCAGAAGAGACTTGTTTGGGCTAAAGAACACAAGGAATGGACATTAGACCAGTGGAAATCTGTGCTTTGGTCTGATGAATCCAAATTTGAGATCTTTGGATCCAACAACCGTGTCTTTGTAGAAAAGGTGAACAGATGGATTCTACATGGCTGGTTCCCACCGTGAAGCATGGAGGAGGAGGTGTGATGGTGTGGAGGTGCTTTTCTGGTGACACTGTTGGGGATTTATTCAAAATTGAACGCATACTGAATCAGCATGCCTACCACAGCATCTTGCAGCGGCATGCTATTCCATCCGGTTTACGTTTAGTTGGACCATTATTTATTTTTCAACAGGACAATGACCTCAAACACACCTCCAGGCTGTGTAAGGGCTATTTGACTAAGAAGGAGAATGATGGGGTGCTACCTCAGATGACATGGCCTCCACAGTCACCAGACCTGAATCCAATCGAGATGGTTTGGGGTGAGCTGGACCGCAGAGTGAAGGCAAAAGGGCCAACAAGTGCTAAGCATCTCTGGGAACTGTTGACTGTTGGAAGACCATTTTCGGTGACTACCTCTTGAAGCTCATCAAGAGAATGCCAAGAGTGTGCAAAGCAGTAATCAAAGCAAAAAGGTAGCTACTTTGAAGAACCTAGAATATAAGACATATTTTCATCTGTTTCACGCTTTTTTGTTAAGTATTTCATTCCACATGTGTTAATTCATATTTTGATGCCTTCAATGTGAATCTCCAATTTTCAGAGTCATGAAAATAAAGAAAACTCTTTGAATGAGAACGTGTGTCCAAACTTTTGGTCTGTACTGTACATATATATATAACAACTGCTGCGTTTGAGATCAGAACACGTCAGCTCTGGAGTGAGTAATTTTCCAATATTTACTCAGATGTGTAAGTGCATGAAACACTATAAATAAAACAACATAGGAGAAGCAAATGAAATACAGATAAAGGCGCAAAAATAATCCCAGATTTGACAAGTTATTGCTGACATCTGTGAGATGATTAAATTAGATTCAGCTTCCAAACTGGAAGTCACAGAAAATCATGTAATGGTGAAGCAATCAAATCCGCTGTGAATTTCTTCTTCGCCTTAATATTAATCTTTTACCACCAATTAAGTCAGAATAACCCCTCTGAGCATCTCCACATTTTGTGTAATCAAAGCTTTTCTGTCCATTTTTTCAGCTGTAAAATCCTCAAAGTTTATACAGAAAAATCCATGCTGAAAAATTTTCTGGCTGAAAAATCAATATTCAGAAATGGCTTTTAAAAAAACCATTTTTGTGTGAATAAAGCATTTTGTTTCATCTTTTTGATTTAATGATCAAATGTGGAGTTTTGTCACAATTATTGATAGGCTGTTCCCCCTCCCAAACCAAGATGATAAAAACCCAGCATCATATGATCTATGTCATGCTTGCCGGGCGGGATGGTACTGTGGCGAGCAAAAGTAGACCCAGTGGACCTACCCCTTTGTGGGGTAAAGGCCAGGACTGTGGCAGCTGACCCCCAGGGCAGGGGCAGACACAGGAGCAGACAGGGCTGAGTCAAGTGTAAACAGGGACCATGAAGGTAGCAGGGGCAGAAGGCACGGCCAAGACAGACAGGCAGAGTCACTAGCAAAGCTGGGATCACCGGTAGCTGATGCTGGAGACACAACCAGGATGGACAGGCACAGTCTCTGGTTTGGCGAGGGCCACCAGGGAAGCTGAGGCTGGAGGCATGGCCGGGGTAGAAAGGCACAGTATCTGGTGTGTCGAGGGCCACCGGGATAGCTGAGGCTGGAGGCACAGCCAGGATGGACAGGCACAGCCTCTGGTGTGGCGAGGGCCACCGGAATATCTGAGGCTGAAGGCACGACCGGGGCGGACAGACACAGTCTCTGGTGTGGAGAGGGTGGCCGAGTTAGCTAAGGCCGGAGGCACAGCCGGGACGGACAGGCACAGTCTCTGGTGTGGCGAGGGCCACTAGGGTAGCTGAGGCTGGAGGCCCAGCCAGGGCGGACAGGCACAGTCTCTGGTGTAGCGAGGGCCACTGGGATATCTGAGGCTGAAGGCACAGCCGGGACGGACAGGTAGGGTCACTAGCACTGACAGGACAGGACCAACAGGCAGGGAACCAACAGGAGTGAATGGATGGGACAAATAAGGGGAACAAACAACTAGCTAGCTGAAGTACTGGACACTGACTAGCTAAGCTAAGGCGTTGAACAGGCAACTTCCCTAATGGGAGTTGGCCCTAAATACCCAGTGCCTTTCAGCAATAGGCTGAGAGGCACTCCCTAGGAGTGGCGTGCTTGCCTTTTAAGAATGCACAGACTCTAGGAGGCAGGAGGAGAAGTCCACGTGTAAAAGCGAGCAGGGACGCCGGGCAGCGTAGAAGGAGTCGGCAGCGGTAAGTGATAGCGCATCCCTGCAGGAGGGAAGACAGAGGGACGCAGCGTTACAATCTATAGGTGCAAGAAGTATCTTCAAAAAACTTAAAGTGGTTTTTGCAACAGAATTTGCTCCGAAATCCAGATCAAGAAATTTAATGGGAACAACATGCATTCCGGCCTCAGTATTTTCCAACTCATGTGATGACGTTTCATTCCATGCAAATGAGCTTGTGGTTTGTTTTTGTTTTTTGCAAATAAAAATTATCCTGCGTGATTCAATTTAACTTCCACAGCATGACTTGGGTCAGATTTATTGGAGAAATATTTCCCAGAAACTTCCAAATGAGTGAGCATGCCATTAATACATGCACCGTTTTGCACAATAAGAATATATATTTTTTTTTTCTTTGTCACATTTCAATGGCCACAACGTTAATTTTTCATCAAGATTGTGCAAGATGGTATGAATACTTTCTGCATCATAAAAAAGAAAATTGGGGAGGGGCGGAGGGGTGGGCAGGTACAGTGACCGAAAAAAGGCAATCGTGTTGTTTTTTTTGTTTTTTTTTCTGCTTTACAACATTGTACTTCTTTCTGTGAGGTCACATCAAACAGCAGGTGTATGTGATTCCTCCACCAACATTGCAGGATCTACAACGACGTATCACAGATGCTTGTGCAAACAAGTCACCTACCATATTGCACAATGTGCAGCAAGATACAGTATGCTGTCCAGAGTCCAGATGTGCATTGCAGCTGACGGGGCCACTTTGAGCATCAAACTTAAATGAGCGCAATATGCGTGACCAGCATTCAATGTTTTGGGGGGGGGTCATGGGTTTCATATCATAGCATTTCTGTATGCAAGGTGTCGATTCGTAATGAATTGATAATGCCCTACAATTTTTTAATTTACTTTTTTACTCTATCTCGTTCCGTTTTCAAGATAAAAATTCTAACTCCGTTATTTTCCACCAGGTGGCGCTATAGGTTGTTTCATTGCGTAGCGCATAGCTACTTTTCTATACCTAGACACCATTTCTATGCCTATAGCTGCTGCCGTTCTCAAGGTAATGGCAGTGGGCGAGATATGAGTGGACACACTGTATACAATACAGACCAAAAGTTTGGACACATCTTCTCTTTCCTAGAACAACTGTTAAGAGGAGACTTTGTGCAGCAGATCTTCATGGTAAAATAGCTGCTAGGAAACCACTGCTAAGGACAGGCAACTAGCAGAAGAGACTTGTTTGGGCTAAAGAACACAAGGAATGGACATTAGACCAATGGAAATCTGTGCTTTGGTCTGATGAGTCCAAATTTGAGATCTTTGGATCCAACCACCGTGTCTTTGTAGAAAAGGTGAACGGATGGACTCTACATGCCTTATTCCCACCATGAAGCATGGAGGAGGAGGTGTGATGGTGTGGGGGTGCTTTGCTGGTGACACTGTTGGGGATTTATTCAAAATTGAAGGCATACTAAACCAGCATGGCTACCTCAGCATCTTGCAGCGGCGTGCTATTCCATCCGGTTTGCCTTTAGTTAGACCATTATTTATTTTTCAACAGGACAATGACCCCAAACACACCTCCAGGCTGTGTAAGGGCTATTTGACTAAGAAGGAGAGTGATGGGGTGCTACGCCAGATGACCTGGTCTCCACAGTCACCAGACCTGAACCCAATCGAGATGGTTTGGGGTGAGCTGGACCGCAGAGTGAAGGCAAAGGGGCCAACAAGTGCTAAGCATCTCTGGGAACTCCTTCAAGACTGTTGGAAGACCATTTCCGGTGACTACCTCTTGAAGCTCATCAAGAGAATGCCAAGAGTGTGCAAAGTAGTAATCAAAGGAAAAGGTGACTACTTTGAAGAACCTAGAATATAAGACATATTTTCAGTTGTTTCACACTTTTTTGTTAAGTATTTCATTGCACATGTGTTAATTCATAGCTTTGATGCCTTTAATGTGAATCTACAATTTTTAGTCGTGAAAATAAAGAAAACTCTTTGAATGAGAAGGTGTGTCCAAACTTTTGGTCTGTACTGTATACACACACATATATATATATATATATATATATATATACATACACATATATATATATATATATATATATATATATATATATATATATATATATATATATATATATACATATATACATATATATATATATATACATATATATATATATATATATATATACATACATATATATATATATATATATATATATATATATATATATATATATATATATATATATATATATATATATATATATATATATATATATATACATATATATATATATATATATATATATATACATATATATACATACATACATACATATATATATATATATATATATATGTATATATATATATATAAATATATACACAGTGCCTACAAGTAGTATTCAACCCCCTGCAGATTTAGCAGGTTTACACATTCGGAATTAACTTGGCATTGTGACATTTGGACTGTAGATCAGCCTGGAAGTGTGAAATGCACTGCAGCAAAAAAGAATGTTATTTCTTTTTTTATTTTTTTTTTTAAATTGTGAAAAGTTTATTCAGAGGGTCATTTATTATTCAACCCCTCAAACCACAAGAATTCTGTTTGGTTCCCCTAAAGTATTAAGAAGTATTTCAGGCACAAAGAACAATGAGCTTCACATGTTTGGATTAATTATCTCTTTTTCCAGCCTTTTCTGACTAATTAAGACCCTCCCCAAACTTGTGAACAGCACTCATACTTGGTCAACATGGGAAAGACAAAGGAGCATTCCAAGGCCAACAGAGACAAGATCGTGGAGGGTCACAAGGCTGGCAAGGGGTACAAAACCCTTTCCAAGGAGTTGGGCCTACCTGCCTCCACTGTTGGGAGCATCATCCGGAAGTGGAAGGCTTATGGAACTACTGTTAGCCTTCCACGGCCTGGACAGCCTTTGAAAGTTTCCACCCGTGCCGAGGCCAGGCTTGTCCGAAGAGTCAAGGCTAACCCAAGGACAACAAGGAAGGAGCTCCAGGAAGATCTCATGGCAGTGGGGACATTGGGTTCAGTCAATACCATAAGTAACGTACTCCACCGCAATGGTCTCCGTTCCAGACGAGCTCGTAAGGTATCTTTACTTTTAAAGCATCATGTCAAGGCTCGTCTACAGTTTGCTCATGAGCACTTGGAGGACTCTGAGACAGACTGGTTCAAGGTTCTCTGGTCTGATGAGACCAAGATCTAGATCTTTGGTGTCAACCACACACGTGACGTTTGGAGACTGGATGGCACTGCATACGACCCCAAGAATACCATCCCTACAATCAAGCATGGTGGTGGCAGCATCATGCTGTGGGGCTGTTTCTCAGCCAAGGGGCCTGGCCATCTGGTCCGCATCCATGGGAAGATGGATAGCACGGCCTACCTGGAGATTTTGGGCAAGAACCTCCGCTCCTCCATGAAGGATCTTAAGATGTGTCGTCATTTCATCTTCCAACAAGACAACGACCCAAAGCATACAGCCAAGAAAGCCAAGGCCTGGTTTAAGAGGGAAAAAATCAAGGTGTTGCAGTGTCCTAGTCAGTCCCCTGACCTTAACCCAATTGAAAACTTGTGGAAGGAGCTCAAGATTAAAGTCCACATGAGACACCCAAAGAACCTAGATAACTTGGAGAAGATCTGCATGGAGGAGTGGGCCAAGATAACTCCAGAGACCTGTGCCTGCCTGATCAGGTCTTATAAAAGACGATTATTAGCTGTAATTGCAAACAAGGGTTATTCCACAAAATATTAAACCTAGGGGTTGAATAATAATTGACCCACACTTTTATGTTGAAAATTTATTAAACTTTAACTGAGCAACATAACTTGTTGGTTTGTAAGATTTATGCGTCTGTTAATAAATCCTGCTCTTGTTTGAAGTTTGCAGGCTCTAACTTATTTGCATCTTATCAAACCTGCTAAATCTGCAGGGGGTTGAATACTACTTGTAGGCACAGTATATATATATATATATATATATATATATATATATATATATATATATATATATATACACACACACACACACACACACACGCACATTTTATATATTTATTTATATATATTTATTGGGTATGGAAAGTATTCAGACCCCTTTACATTTTTCACTCTTTGTTTCTTTGCAGCCATTTGGTAAATTCAAAAAAGTTCATTTTTTTCTCATTAATGTACACTCTGCACCCCATCTTCACAGAAACAAAACAGAAATGTAGAAATTTTTGCAAATATATTAAACAAGAAAAACTAAAATATCACATGGTCATAAGTATTCAGACCCTTTGCTCAGACACTCATATTTAAGTCACATGCTGTCCATTTCCTTCTGATCCTCCTTGAGATGGTTCTACGCCCTCATTGGTGTCCAGCTGTGTTTACTTAAACTGATAGGACTTGATTTGGAAAGGCGCACACCTGTCTATATAGACCTCACAGCTCACAGTCAGACCAAATGAGAATCATGAGGTCAAAGGAACTGCCCAAGGAGCTCAGAGACATAATTGTGGCAAGGCACAGATCTGGCCAAGGTTACAAAATAATTTCTGCAGTACTCAAGGTTCCTAAGAGCACAGTGACCTCCATAATCCTTAAATGGAAATGTTTAGGACCCCCAGAACTATTCCTAGACCTGGCCGTCCAGCCAAACTGAGCAATGGTGGGAGAAGAGCCTTTGTGAGAGAGGTAAAGAACCCAAGATCACTGTGGCTGAGCTCCAGAGATGCAGTACGGAGATGGGAGAAAGTTCCACAAAGTCAACTATCACTGCAGCAGTCCACCAGTCAGGCCTTTGTGGCAGAGTGGCCCGACGGAAGTCTCTCCTCAGTGCAAGACATATCAAAGCCCGCATAGAGTTTGCAAAAAAAACACATGAAGGGACTCCCAGACTATGAGAAATAAGATTCTCTGGTCTAATGAGACGAAGATAGATCTTTTTGGTGATAATTCTAAGAAGTATGTGTGGAGAGAACCAGGTACTGCTCATCACCTGCCCAATACAATCCCAACAGTGAAACATGGTGGTGGCAGCATCATGCTATGGGGGTGCTTTTCAGCTGCAGGGACATGATGACTGGTTGCAATAGAAGGAAAGATGAATGCGGCCAAGTACAGAGATATCCCGGAAGAAAACTTTTTCCAGAGTGCTCTGGACCTCAGACTTGGCTGAAGGTTCACCTTCCAACAAGACAATGACCCTAAGCACACTGCTAAAATAACAAAGCAGTGGCTTCAGAACAACTCTGTGACCATTCTTCACCGGCCCAGCCAGAGCCCTGACCTAAATCCAATTGAGCATCTCTGGAGAGACCTGAAAACGGCATCCACCAACATTCACCATCCAACCTGACGGAACTGGAGAGGATCTGCAAGGAAGAATGGCAGAGGATCCCCAAATCCAGGGGTGAAAAACTTGTTGTATCATTCCCAAGAAGACTCATGGCTGTACTAGCTCAAAAGGAGGGTGCTTCTACTCAATACTGAGCAAAGGGTCTGAATACTTATGACCATGTGATATTTCAGTTTTTCTTGTTTAATAAATTTGCAAAAATCTCTACAATGGTATTTTTTCTGTCAAGATGGGGTGCAGAGGGTACATTAATGAGAAAAAAATGAACTTTTTGAATTTACCAAATGGCTGCAATGACACAAAGAGTGAAAAATGTAAAGGGGTCTGAATACTTTTCGTACCCACTGTGTGTGTATGTATGTATATACAGTGCTGGCCAAAAGTATTGGCACCCCTGCAATTCTGTCAGATAATACTCAGTTTCTTCTTGAAAATGATTGCAATCACAAATTCTTTGGTATTATCTTCATTTATTTTGCTTGCAATGAATAAACACAAAAGAGAATGAAACAAAAATCAAATCCTTGATCATTTCACACAAAACTCTAAAAATGGGCCAGACAAAAGTATTGCAACCCTTAGCCTAATACTTGGTTGCACAACCTTTAGCCAAAATAACTGCGAACAACCGCTTCCGGTAACCATCAATGAGTTTCTTACAATGCTGTGCAGGAATTTTAGACCATTCTTCTTTGGCAACTGTTCCGGGTTCCTGAGATCTGAAGGGGCCTTCTCCAAACTGCCATTGTGAGATCTCTCCACAGGTGTTTTATGGGGTTCAGGTCTGGACTCATTGCTGGCCACTTTAGTAGTCTCCAGTGCTTTCTCTTAAACCATTTTCTAGTGCTTTTTGAAGTGTGTTTTGGGTCATTGTCCTGCTGGAAGACCCATGACCTCTGAGGGAGACCCAGCTTTCTCACATTGGGCCCTACATTATGCTGTAAAAATTTGTTGGTAGTCTTCAGACTTCATAATGCCATGCACATAGTCAAGCAGTCCAGTGCCAGAGGCAGCAAAGCAACCCCAAAACATCAAGGAACCTCCGCCATGTTTGACTGTAGGGATCGTGTTCTTTTCTTTGAATGCCTCTTTTTTTTTTCCTGTAAACTCTATGTTGATGGCTTTTCCTAAAAAGCTCTACTTTTTTCTCATCTGACCAGAGAACATTCTTCCAAAACGTTTTAGGCTTTCTCAGGTAAGTTTTGGCAAACTCCAGCCTGGCTTTTTTATGTCTCGGGGTAAGAAGTGGGGTCTTCCTGGGTATCCTACCATACAGTCCCTTTTCATTCAGACGCTGACGGATAGTACGGGTTGACACTGTTGTACCCTCGGACTGCAGGGCAGCTTGAACTTGTTTGGATGTTAGTCGAGGTTCTTTATCCACCATCCACACAATCTTGCGTTGAAATCTCTCGTCAATTTTTCTTTTCCTTCCACATCTAGGGAGGTTAGCCACAGTGCCATGGGCCTTACACTTCTTGATGACACTGCGCACCGTAGACACAGGAACTTTCAGGTCTTTGGAGATGGACTTGTAGCCTTGAGATTGCTCATGCTGCCTCACAATTTGGATTCTCAAGTCCTCAGACAGTTCTTTGGTCTTCTTTCTTTTCTCCATGCTCAATGTGGTACACACAAGGACACAGGACAGAGGTTGAGTCAACTTTAATCCATGTCAACTGGCTGCAAGTGTGATTTAGTTATTGTCAACACCTGTTAGGTGCCACAGGTAAGTTACAGGTGCTGTTATTACACAAATTAGAGAAGCATCACATGATTTTTCAATCGGTGCCAATACTTTTGTCCACCCCCTTTTTTATATTTGGTGTGGAATTATATCCAATTTGGCTTTATGACAATTTTTTTTTTTTCATTGGAGACAAATTAAATGAAGATAATACCAAAGAATTTGTGATTGCAATCAATTTCAGGAAGAAACTGATTATCTGACAGAATTGCAGGGGTACCAATACTTTTGGCCAGCACTGTATAGATATATATGTATATTTCACAAACACACTATATAAAAATATCACATCCTACTATATGGAAAATGCCCATCGCTTCGCTTTTGTTGAAATATACTTTTTTTTTTTTAACAGACATATAATGAATTACTTTCATGAACAACCACATAGGAGTCACCTCTCACCAAACCGGCCACTTGTGATATGAGGTCAGTTAAAGTATAAATGTCTCAATAACACGGCGTGTTGAATGCAGCAGACAATTGATTTTTTTGTGAAGAGCTTTTATTTAAAAGTCACTCGGGATTTCATCTTTTGGTGCAGCCATTTTTTTCCATCAATAAGACTATCATTTAGTTCAAATTATTTGTGAAACCAAACTGTAGAAAAACAGATCGATTGGTTTGTTATTCAGGCTGAACTGTTCATATTAACATTAGTTCCAAATTCAGTGGAAGAAGAGCATTGAGCCGGCCAAACACATTAGATGGATGTCGGCCAAACTAGCATTTGGTTCACAGCCATCTCTCCTGACTTACTCATACACAGGAACACTAGGTTTGTGTGTTCTCTACAAGTCGCCGCCATACTTCTTTGACAGCGGCTTTCTTACGCACCTTTCCCTGATCTAGACTTTCCTTACCTCACCCCGATCCATTAAACTCTGTTGTGCTCAATGTCAGACTTTGCAGATGGCCCAGCATGATTCCATATGATCATCTGTGTGGGACTACAGTATTCGTCCCTGCCCCCCCTTGAATTTTTCAACCTTTTCCCACATTTCAGGCTTCAAACATAAAGATAAAAATTTAAATTTTATGATGAAGAATCAACAGCAGTTTTCAGCTTTTTCCACAGATTCTCGATTGGGTTCAGGTCTGGACTGTGACTTGGCCATTTTACCACTTGGACACATTTATTTGTGAACCATTCCATTGTAGATTTTGCTTTATGTTTTGAATCATTGTCTTGTTGGAAGACAAATCTCCGTCCCAGTCTCAGGTCTTTTGCAGACTCCAACAGGTTTTCTTCAAGAATGGTTCTGTATTTGGCTCCATCCATCTTCCCATCAATTGTAACCATCTTCCCTATCCCTGCTGAAGAAAAGCAAGCCCAAACCATGATGCTGCCACCACCATGTTTGACAGTGGGGAAGGTGTGTTAAGGGTGATGGAGCTGTATTGCTTTTACGCCAAACATATCGTTTGGCATTGTGCCCAAATAGTTTGATTTTGGTTTCATCTGACCAGAGCACCTTCTCCCACATGTTTGGTGTGTCTCCCAGGTGGCTTGTGGCAGACTTTAAACAACACTTTTTATGGATATCTTTGAGAAATTGCTTTCTCCTTGCCACTCTTCCTTAAAGGCCAGATTTGTGCAGTGAACGACTGATTGTTGCCCTATGGACAGACTCTCCCACCTCAGCTGTAGATCTCTGCAGTTCATCCAGAGTGATCATGGGCCTCTTGGCTGCATCTTTGATCAGTCTTCTCCTTGTTTGAGATGAAATTTTTAGGGACAGCCGGATCTTGGTAGATTTGCAGTATGATACTCCTTCCATTTCAATATAATCGCTTGCACAGTGCTTCTTGGGATGTTTAAAGTTGTGGAAACCTTTTTGGAACTAAATCCGGCTTTAAACTTCTCAACAACAGTATCACGGACCTGCCTGTTGTGTTCCTTGGTCTTCATGATGCTGTGCTTTAAACAAAACACTGAGACTATAGGCCGCTTTACAAGCAACGACATCGCTAACGCGATGTCGTTGGGGTCACAGAATTCGTGACGCACATCCGTTCTCGTTAGCGACGTCGTTGCGTGTGACACGTACGAGTGACCGCTAACGATCAAAAATACTCACCTTATCGTTGATCGTTGAAACGCTGTCCAGTTCCCAAATATCGTTGCTGTTGCAGGACGCAGGTTGTTCGTCGTTCCTGCGGCAGCACACATCGCTATGTGTGACACCGCAGGAACAAGGAACCACATCGTACCTGCGGCCGCCCGCAATGAGGAAGGAAGGAGGTGGGCGGGATGTTCGCTTCTATTGGGCGGCCGCTTAGTGATGTCGCTGTGATGCCAAACGAACAGCCCCCTTAGAAAGGAGGCAGTTCGCTGGTCACAGCGACATCGCTAGGCAGGTAAGTAATGTGATGGGTCCGAGCGATGTTGTGCGCCTCGGGCAGCGATTTGCCCATGACGCACAACCGACGGGGGCAGGTACGCACGCTAGCGATCTCGCTAGCGAGATTGCTGCGTGTAAAGCGGCCTTATCACAGAGCAGGTGCATTTATACGGAGACTTGATTACACACTGGTGGCTTATATTTATCATCATCAGTCATTTAGGACAACATTGGATCATTCAGAGATCCTCAATAAACTTCTAGAGTGAGTTTGCTGCACTGAAAGAAAAGGGGATGAATAATATTGCACGCCCCACTTTTCAGTTTATTATTTTTTATAAAAGTTTAAAATAAGCAATAAATTATTTTTCAACTTTCACAGTTGTGTCCCACTTGTTGCTGATTCTTCACCATAACATATCTTTATGTTTGAAGCCTGAAATGTAGGAAAAGGTTGAAAAACTCAAGGGGGCCGAATACTTTCGCAAGGCACTGTATGTAAGGTTCACCAAAACACATCCCTGTGTCTTGGTATTAAAGGGTGCTTTACACCCTGCGACATCGCTACCGATATATCGTCAGGGTCACGTCGTTAGTGACGCACATCCGGCGCCGGTAGCGACATCGCAGCGTGTGACACCAATGAGCGGCGATCAACTATCACAAAATCGTTCAAAAATGGTGATCGTTGACACGTCGTTCATTTCCTTAATATCGCTGCTGCCACAGATACGATGTTGTTCGTCGTTCCTGCAGCACCACACATCGCTATGTGTGACACCGCAGGAACGACGACCATCTCCTTACCTGCGTCCACCGGCAATGCCGAAGGAAGGAGGTGGGCGGGATGTTACGTCCCGCTCATATCCGCCCCTCCGCTTCTATTGGCTGGCCCCTCAGTGACTCCGCAGTGACATCGCTATGACGCCGAACGCACCTCCCCCTTGAGGTAGGGATTGTTCGGCAGCAACACCGACGTCGCTAAGCAGGTATGTGCGTGTGATGCTGCCGTAGCGACAATGTTCGCTACGGCAGCGAGCACCAAATGTCGCACGAGCGACGGGGGCGGGTGCTATCGTGCTCGACATCACTAGCGATGTCACAGCATGTAAAGTACCCTTAAGACTTAGCTTGTCTATGGATGAAGACGACCTGTCTGTGTTTTCCAGGACGTCTAGGGTCTGCATACGGCTTCCAGTAGCTTTGCTATTGGACTCCATTATGCTTGTGGCTTCTAGTACCTCTGCTACTGGAGTCCTTGTCTGCCTGCGGCTTCCAGTATCTCTGCTACTGGTACTGCTCTTCTGTCTGCCAGTGGCTCCCAGTACCAGTGCAACCGGTGTCTTGTCTACCTGCAACTTCCAGTACCTGTGCTACAAGTCTCCTTTCTGCCTGCAACTTGTAGTACCTGTGCTACCGTTCTCCTGCCTGTGTCTTCCAGTACTTCTGCTACCGGTATCCTGTCTGCCTGCGGCTTCTAGTATCTCTGCTACTGGTTCCCTGCCTGACTGCGGCTTCCAGTACCTCTGCTACCGGTCTCCTGTCTGCCTGCGACTTACAGTACCTCTGCTACTGGTCACCAGTCTGCTTGTGGTTTCCAGTACCTCTGCTACCAGTTACCTGCCTGCGGCTTCCAGTACCTCTGCTACCGGTAACCTGTCTGTGGCTTCCAGTACCTCTGCTAGGGGTTTTCTGTCTGCTTGAAGCTTCCAGTACCTCTGCTCCCAGTTACCTGTCTGCCTGCAGCTTCCAGTACCTTTGCTACTGGTAACCTGTCTGTGGCTTCCAGTACCTCTGCTACCGGTCTTCTGTCTGCCTGCAGCTTCCAGTATCTCTGCTACCTGTCTCCTGTTGGTCTGTGGCTTCCAGTACCTCTTCTACCGATCTCCTGTCTGCTTGTGGCTTCCAGTACCTCTGCTACCGGTATCCTGTCTGCGGCTTCCAATATCTGTGCCACCGATCACCAGTCTACCTGCAGCTTCCAGTACCTCTGCTACTGGTCTCCTGTCTGGTCTCCTGTCTGCCTGCGTCCTCCAGTATCTGTGCTACCGGCCCCTGCCTGCGGCATCCAGACTTGTCTGTCTGCTTGCGGCTTCCAGTACTGTAAGACGCACTTTTTTTCCCCCAAAACCGGGGGAAAAATGGAGGTGCGTCTTGCAAACCGCATATGGCTTATCGGGGCGGCAGTGGTGGTGCAGGTTCAGCGATACTGCGGGCTCGTGGAGTGTCGCAGTGGCGAGCCAGTGGACTGGTTTAAATCTCCCGCAGTTAAGATCGATTTTAAGAAAATGGCCGCGGAGACGGCGCGTGCACAGATAGGACTCCGCGGCCATTTTCTTGAAGTTCATTGCGTCGATCTGCGTACTCGCAGCAGCCATTTTCTTGAAGTCGATCTCGTCAACTGCAGGTGGTTCGAAGCAGCACGCCTTCAGATCAATGGCGCCCGCCGCTGTGACACCCCACAGCAATATCGTTGAGCCTCCGCACACCGACCCTATTGAGACGCGACACCTTCTCCGTGCCCGCAGCGTAGTCTACCCTGCCTCCTGGGACCCTCTGAGCCACTCCACTACCATCGCTCCCCCTGGTAAGTATGGCTGTCATGGAATTACGTTTTAAAATATGTGGTGTTTATGGCTCTATCAGCCAAAAAGGTTCCCGACCCCTGCCTTAGAAGCACTGGGCACTTTGGGACAAATTGCCACTGTACTGAATGCCAGTAGAGAATAACTGGGACTGAATCTAAATTTCTTTGTCGCTCCTAATTGGGAGACCCAGACAATTGGGTGTATAGCTACTGCCTCCGGAGGCCACACAAAGCATTACACTTAAAAGTGTAAGGCCCCTCCCCTTCTGCCTATACACCCCCCGTGGGATCACGGGTTCCTCAGTTTTCAAGCTTTGTGCGAAGGAGGTCAGACATCCACGCATAGCTCCACTGTTTTAGTCAGCAGCAGCTGCTGACTATGTCGGTTGGAAGAAAAGAGAGCCCATACTTGGGCCCCCAGCATGCTCCCTTCTCACCCCACTTTGTGTCGGCGGTGTTTGTTAAGGTTGAGGTACCCATTGCGGGTACAGAGGCTGGAGCCCACATGCTGCATCCTTCCCCATCCCCCTTTGGGCTCTGGGTGAAGTGGGATTTACCGGTCTCCAGGCACAGAGACCGTGCTCCGTCCACAGCCCCTGGGGAATCTGCTGGATATGGAGCGGAGTATCGTCAGGGACAGGGCCCTGCTACGCCAAGGTACTCTGTGTCCCCGTACAGACCGCGCACACACTGCAGCATTGCTGGGTGTGTTAGTGCGCCGGGGACAATAGCGCTGCTGCGCTTGTGCCACACTTCCACAGCTTGCTAAGGGAGTTAGTGTGTGGGGAACTGCCGCGCCGGCCCCTGCTGACAGTTTTTACTGCGACGCGGCTGGGACTTGTGGTGCGCCGGGGACTTCCGCGCTGGCCGTGCAGATTTGTCGGCCGCGCTTTTTACTAGAGTCCCCGGCTTTTGCGGCCTAGTTCCGTTTCGTTCCCGCCCCCAGGCCTGCCAGTCAGGGGAAGGGCGGGACGCTATACAGAAAGTCAGCGCCGAGGGCTGGAATCTGCTTTACATACTCCAGCCCTCACATTGAGCACAGTGGGAAGCCAGTTTCCCGCACTTTGTCTGAGGCACGCCCACGGTCCGCCCCTCTTCACAGAACGCCGGCAGCCATTCCTGTGTGCAGGCTGAGCTGGAAAGGGGAGACAAGTTCTGGGACACCCAGGCACGGGATTCTGGCGACTACACACCCGCTTTTAGCGGGCGGTAAGCGGCACCCTCCGGTGCTGACCCCACTAGTGAAAGTGTTCATTTGTATTTTTATGCTATACATTGCACTAAACGGTCGCTGGTGATTCTTGGCTATATACCCTCCTGGATTGCTCTGTGGAGAATACAGCATGTCGTCCGCAAAAAACAGGGGTGCCAAGGCACAGGCTTTTTATGCTGCTTGCACCGCTTGTGAGGCTGTTCTACCGGCAGGTTCCACTGACCCCCATTGTGTGCAGTGTTCGGTCCCTGTGCTCCCTGCTCGGCCAGGGCCTCTGCTGGAGGTGCCCCAGAGAGATCCACCTGTGAATACTGTCCAGGTGACGGGGACAGAGTTTGCAATTTTTGCGGATAGATTATCTGTGACTATGTCTCAGATTCTAGAAACTTTGCAGTCTAGACCAGTAACTCAGACCATGGGCACTGTTGATTCATTGCTCCCTGGCCCCCCTCAGTTGGAACAGCTCCGGGGGTGTCCCACGCATCCCAGGGTGATGGCTCTGACACGGACGACAGTCCCAGACAGCCTAAGAGAGCTCGCTATGAGCGGCCCTCTACATCATCTCACTGGTCAGGCTCTCAGCAGGAGGATTCTCTGTGTGATGAGCCGGAAATAGCTGATCAGGATTCTGATCCTGAGACCGCTCTCAATCTAGATACTCCTGATGGTGACGCCATAGTGAACAATCTTATCGCGTCCATCAATAAAATGTTGGATATTTCTCCCCCAGCTCCTCAAGTGGAGGAGTCAGCTTCACAGCAGGAGAAATTCCATTTCAGATATCCCTTTCCTCCTGACGTGGTCAAGAGCTGGACCCAGTGTCCCAAGGTGGATCCCCCTATCTCCAGGCTTGCGACTAGATCCATAGTTGCAGTGGAGGATGGGGCTGCACTTAAAGATGCCACTGACAGACAGATGGAGCTCTGGTTGAAATCCATCTATGAGGCTATCGGCGCGTCGTTTGCTCCTGCATTCGCAGCCGTATGGGCACTCCAAGCTATTTCAGCTGGTCTTGCACAGATTGACACGGTCACACGTACATCTGTTCCGCAGGTGGCATCCTTAACCTCTCAAATGTCTGCATTTGCGTCTTACGCGATTAATGCTGTTCTGGACTCTACGAGCCGTACGGCAGTGGCATCTGCCAACTCCGTGGTTTTACGCAGAGCCTTGTGGTTAAGGGAATGGAAAGCAGATTCTGCTTCCAAAAAATGTTTAACCAGTTTGCCATTTTCTGGTGACCGGCTGTTTGGTGAGCGCTTGGATGTAATCATTAAACAGTCCAAGGGTAAGGATTCATCCTTACCTCAGCCCAGACAAAACAAACCCCAACAGAGGAGGGGACAGTCGGGGTTTCGGTCCTTTCGAGGTTCGGGCAGGTCCCAATTCTCCTCGTCCAAAAGGACTCAAAAGGATCAGAGGAGTTCAGATTCTTGGCGGGCTCAGTCACGCCCAAAAAAGACAGCCGGAAGACCCGCTACCAAGGCGGCTTCCTCATGACTTCCGGCCTCCTCCCTCCGCATCCTCGGTCGGTGGCAGACTCGCCCGCTTTGGCGACATTTGGCTGCCACAGGTCCAAGACCGTTGGGTGCGAGACATTCTGTCTCACGGGTACAGGATAGAGTTCAGTTCTCGTCCTCCAACTCGATTCTTCAGAACGTCTCCGCCTCCCGACCGAGCCGATGCTCTCCTGCAGGCGGTGTGCACTCTAAAGGCGGAAGGAGTGGTGATCCCTGTTCCTCTTCAAGAGCAAGGTCACGGTTTTTACTCCAATTTGTTTGTGGTACCAAAAAAGGACGGGTCTTTCCGTCCCGTTCTGGACCTAAAACTTCTCAACAACCACGTGAGAACCAGACGGTTCCGGATGGAATCCCTCCGATCCGTCATCGCCGCAATGTCTCAAGCAGATTTCCTAGCATCGATAGACATCAAGGATGCTTATCTCCACGTACCGATTGCTCCAGAGCATCAGCGTTTTCTACGCTTCGTTATAGGAGACGAACACCTTCAGTTCGTAGCCCTGCCTTTTGGTCTGGCGACAGCCCCACGGGTCTTCACCAAAGTCATGGCAGCTGTAGTTGCAGTCCTACACTCTCAGGGACACTCCGTGATCCCTTACTTAGACGATCTGCTGGTCAAGGCGCCTTCTCAAGAGGCATGCCAACACAGCCTGAACGTGGCGCTGGAGACCCTCCAGGGTTTCGGGTGGATCATCAACTTTTCCAAGTCGAATCTAACCCCGACCCAGTCGATAACATATCTTGGCATGGAGTTTCATACTCTCTCAGCGGTAGTGAAGCTTCCGCTTGTCAAATAGCGTTCATTGCAGACAGGGGTGCAATCTCTCCTTCAAGGTCAGTCACACCCCTTGAGACGCCTCATGCACTTCCTAGGGAAGATGGTGGCAGCAATAGAGGCAGTCCCTTTCGCGCAGTTTCATCTGCGTCCACTACAATGGGACATTCTCCGCCAATGGGACGGGAGGTCGAAGTCCCTCGACAGCAACGTCTCTCTCTCTCAGGCGGCCAAGGATTCTCTTCGATGGTGGCTGCTTCCCACCTCATTGTCGAAAGGGAAATCCTTCCTACCCCCATCCTGGGCGGTAGTGACGACAGATGCGAGTCTGTCAGGGTGGGGAGCAGTCTTTCTCCACCACAGGGCTCAAGGTACGTGGACTCAGCAAGAGTCCACTCTTCAGATCAACGTTCTGGAGATCAGAGCAGTGTATCTTGCCCTACAAGCCTTCCAGCAGTGGCTGGAAGGCAAGCAGATCCGTATTCAGTCGGACAACTCCACAGCGGTGGCATACATCAACCACCAAGGAGGAACTCGCAGTCGGCAAGCCTTCCAGGAAGTCCGGCGGATTCTGACGTGGGTGGAAGACACGGCTTCCACCATATCCGCAGTTCACATCCCAGGCGTGGACAGCTGGGAAGCAGACTTCCTCAGTCGCCAGGGTATGGACGCAGGGGAATGGTCTCTTCACCCGGACGTGTTTCAAGAGATCTGTCGCCGCCGGGGGATGCCGGACGTCGACCTAATGGCGTCTCGGCACAACAACAAGGTCCCAGTTTTCATGGCACGGTCTCACGATCACCGAGCTCTGGCGGCAGACGCCTTAGTTCAAGATTGGTCGCAGTTCCGGTTTCCTTATGTGTTTCCACCTCTGGCTCTGTTGCCCAGAGTGCTGCGCAAGATCAGGTCCGACTGCCGCCGCGCCATCCTCGTCGCTCCAGACTGGCCAAGGAGGTCGTGGTACCCGGATCTGTGGCACCTCGCGGTAGGCCAACCGTGGGCACTACCACACCGACCAGACTTGCTGTCTCAAGGGCCGTTTTTCCATTAGAATTCTGCGGCCCTGAACCTGACTGTGTGGCCATTGAGTCCTGGATCCTAGCGGGTTCAGGATTGTCTCAAGAGGTCATTGCCACCATGAGACAGGCCAGAAAACCTACCTCCGCCAAGATATACCACAGGACGTGGAAAATATTCTTGTCTTGGTGCTCTGCTCAGGGAGTCTCACCCTGGCCATTTAGTTTGCCTACTTTTCTTTCCTTCCTGCAATCCGGGTTGGAAAAAGGTTTGTCGCTCAGCTCCCTCAAGGGGCAAGTCTCAGCGCTATCTGTATTTTTTCAGAAGCGCCTAGCACGACTTCCTCAGGTACGCACGTTCCTGCAAGGGGTCTGTCATATCGTCCCTCCTTACAAGCGGCCGTTAGAGCCCTGGGATCGAAACAGGGTACTAATTGTTCTTCAGAAGCCGCCTTTCGAGCCTATGAGGGATGTTTCCCTTTCTCGCCTTTCACAGAAAGTGGCCTTTCTAGTAGCGGTCACGTCTCTCCGGAGAGTGTCCGAGCTAGCAGCGCTGTCATGCAAATCTCCCTTCCTGGTGATTCACCAGGACAAGGTGGTTTTGCGCCCTATTCCGGAGTTTCTCCCTAAGGTGGTATCCCCGTTTCATCTTAATCAGGATATCTCCTTGCCTTCCTTGTGCCCTCATCCAGTTCATCAATGTGAAAAGGATTTGCATTTGTTGGATCTCGTGAGAGCGCTCAGGATCTACATTTCCCGCACGGCGCCCCTGCGCCGCTCGGATGCACTCTTTGTCCTTGTCGCTGGTCAGCGCAAAGGGTCGCAAGCTTCCAAATCCACCCTAGCTCGGTGGATCAAGGAACCAATTCTTGAAGCCTACCGTTCTGCTGGGCTTCCGGTTCCCTCAGGGCTGAAGGCCCATTCTACCAGAGCCGTGGGTGCGTCCTGGGCATTACGACACCAGGCTACGGCTCAGCAGGTGTGCCAGGCGGCTACCTGGTCGAGTCTGCACACTTTTACCAAACACTATCAAGTGCATACCTACGCTTCGGCGGACGCCAGCCTAGGTAGACAAGTCCTTCAGGCGGCGACGGCCCACCTGTAGGGTAGGGCTGTTTTTACGGTCCTATCACGAGGGGTTATTATACCCACCCAGGGACTGCTTTTGGACGTCCCAATTGTCTGGGTCTCCCAATTAGGAGCGACAAAGAAGAAGGGAATTTTGTTTACTTACCGTAAATTCCTTTTCTTCTAGCTCCAATTGGGAGACCCAGCACCCGCCCTGTTTGCTTAGGGATTTTTGTTTGTTCGGGTACACATGTTGTTCATGTTGAATGGTTTCGGTTCTCCGATGTTCCTTCGGATTGAATTTGTTCTTAAACCAGTTATTGGCTTTCCTCCTTCTTGCTTTGGCACTAAAACTGAGGAACCCGTGATCCCACGGGGGGTGTATAGGCAGAAGGGGAGGGGCCTTACACTTTTAAGTGTAATGCTTTGTGTGGCCTCCGGAGGCAGTAGCTATACACCCAATTGTCTGGGTCTCCCAATTGGAGCTAGAAGAAAAGGAATTTACGGTAAGTAAACAAAATTCCCTTCATCATTACCTACCATAAAAAAAAGAGTGAGGATGGTTATTGTCACCCTGGCTCACCATTGATGCATTAGACACTTTGGTAGGGAATAAGTGCAATAATCCATTAAACATCTATATAGTGTAAGGAAAAAGTGGTATATACGATATATAGAATAGGGAGCTAACCTACACGATTAGATAGGGGTATTTCATTCTATCCCTAAAAAATCCATTCCACTTTTTTGCTCAATATTTGGAGATTCAGATTAGAAATTAATATCCCTTTTAGTTTCTGGGCCTAGAAAATGTAAGGAGCTCAGAAAGGCCATCTTTGAAATGGTGGACAACCGTGCACATGTTTTATAGAGAGAGAAATAAAAAGTTCTATTTTAAATTGAATATGTCCACCAAGACGGTGAATTTCTTTCAAAGCGCACTAATCACCAGGAGTTTCATATATAAACTAAAGCCAGTGCTATACTGGCACTATCAGGCTGATTCTATACATACCTTTAGTTGTCAGCTCGTAAGTATAGGTTTTGAAACACAAGCAAGTAAAGTTTGTAAAATGAACAGTTTGTTGATTGACAGCAGCTGCAGCAGCTAATAGCTGGGGTGGGATTTGATAGTGAGTCCCACCCCCTGCCTGCTGTTCCTCCCCCTATCTATTATTTATGATAATTCTATTATAGAGGGGTTTACTAATGGGAACGTCTAAATCCCAGTGGACAGAGGGACCTATGCCGACGTCATGCCCATGTGACCGCCAACATTGCTGATACCAGGAAGATACATTATTTTTCTAAGTCCACGTTGCATAGAGTTGATTATAATAGAAGCGGGGGTCTGGGGGCTGCCATGAACAATGATGTATGGGCGGCAGCGCTGCGCATTCATTAGTATGTTAGTACGCCCACAGGGGCGTGCTACGTGGGCCAACTAGCTAAGAAAAAAAAAACGCCCTCGGGACTAGTCCCTGCGCTCATTAGCATATAATATACGAAATACTTTTTCTATAGATCTCTTTATCTATGCTAGTGTATACAGGGACGGTTAGGCAGGGATTAGCAATATGCACTGGGCTGGGTGTATATTGCACCTGACAGGTTCCATTTAAGTGATTTTTCGGACATTTTTTAGCGCCCACACCTGACAAAAAAAACCCCTCCATGTGTGCATAGCCTTATGTTTCTTCAGCAGATGAAAATTCTGGAGGCACCAGTCGTAAATAAAAACTAATCTAGACGGTACCCATACACATCAGGCTTATAGGAAAGCCATAAATGTGGAGCTACTAGGCCGCAGCCAAAAAAAGGCTAATAAATGAGTCTGTGCTGCCGGCCTGGCGGAGGATTAGAAATCCCTGACAAGAGCAGACAGTAATGAACGTCGTTGTCATCCTTAAAGTCATTCACAAATTATCTCTTCATGTCACTTTGTCTGTGGGTTTTTTTTTTTTCAATTGAAATCCAAGGATGTTACTATGACAACCGATTGAGGAAAATGACTAATGCACCGGGCCATTAGGGTGACGGGAAAAGGGAAAAAAAGAGTGGAAAAGAGACAAATAACTACCGAACAGAGAGTAACAGGCACATTGTGTTTTCATGAAGCCATTTTTACAACTATTGGGAGGTAAATACGGTAGTTAACCTTCATTCAAGTCAACGCTCTGTAGAGCACAGTGTGAACGGATGCATACACCTACCAGAATGCAGACGTCAACCGGGAGGAAGACCTGACGCCGGCTGCTGTGAAATGGAACTGCTCTTAGGCACGTGATGATACCTTGTGCTTTCCCTATGTGGCTAGCAGCGTGGTCGGCGTGAACGTCTCGGACACCTGCAGAGAAGAAGATATGGCCGTCATCTAACGGACCAAGGTGCCCACATTACACACAATATATATTCACCTAATCACACACTCGCAAAGTGTTCTACTGTAGTAAGATTTTCTCCGACCCAGCTTAGTTGCATTTTACAGCAAAAGCCACAGTCTAAACAGCTTACAACACAGCAAAGGGATCTCAATGTTGAAAGTTATCAGTCAGGAGAATGTTTTCCAAAGCATTGGCTATATCATGGAATACTGTGAAAAAAGAAGAAGTGGCTGAAATTTGGCACAATAGTGACATTATCTAGAACTAGACATTCCTCAAAAATTGATGGGATTACTGTCAAGTATTGAATGTGACAACAATTTCCTCTACTCTTCATGTCTAGTCTGTGGGGTAGGGATAGCAAGGCAGAAGCCTTTTCTTACAAAACAAAACATCACAGCCTGGATATGTTTTGCCAATACCTGCATAAATATGGCCAGAAGCATATGGGAAAACATGTTATGGTTTGATGAAGCCATGGCCATAATTCCAAAAGGTATGTTTGGCACAAAACCAACATTGAGCATCACCAGAAGACAACCATACCCACAGGTTTTTGAGGCATATTTGACCTGACAGGTTCCCTTAAAGGGTATGTGCGCACGTTGCCTTCTCTGCAGTGCAGAAAAGAACCCACCCTCTGGCAGACTGGACACTGCGTTTGTAAAAAAAAAAAAAAAAAAATGCATCCACAACGCATGCATTTTGGATGCTTTTTCCATGCGTTTTGCATGCGTTTTGGATGCATTTTTGACAGTGCGTTCCCCTGGCAATTCAGCTCTGCTACATGCCGGCTGACAGCAGACACAGACAGATGAGAATGAACTCGGGTGAACTGCACCCGACTTCATTGTCATACCGCAGCTCTGTCTGTGTGTGGTGTCCTGATTAGCGGTCACCCGTGAAGAACTCACCGGTGACCGCTAATCCTCTGAGTGACTGAAATGATCAGCGCGATTAGCTGTGCTGTCACTCAGGTTACCCGCGGCCAGCTGGAGTCCTCCACCCGAGACCGCAACTCACCTGTGACTTCATCGCTGATCGCGCGGCTCACTTCAGTTGCTGCGTGGAGCTGACAGAGAGCGGTCCTGGTCTGTGACCACTCTTGTCAGCTTCATGTAGCAGAGCTGAGAGCGTCGCGGGACCTCGTGTGGATTACGTCGGACCTGGAGGGGTATTTGAGGATTTTAATAAAGTGGTGAAAGAGGGTGTTTTTTTTGTCTTTTCTTCCAAATAAAGGATTTTCTGGATGTGTGTGTTTATTTTCTTTAACTTACAGGTTAATCATGGAAGGTATCTCGGGGAGACGCCTGCCATGATTAACCTAGGACTTAGTGGCAGCTATGGGCTGCTGCCATTAACTTATTACCTCGATTGCCACCACACCAGGGCAATTCAGGATGAGCCGGGTAGAGTCCAGGGACTGTGGCATCTAAAGGATGTGGCAATTTCGGGTGGCTGTTGGCTGATATTGTTATGCTGGGGGGCTCCCCATAACGTGGGGCTCCCCATCCTGACAATACCAGCCTTCAGCCGTGTAGCCTTACCCAGGCTGGTATCAAAATTAAGGAGGACCGCACGTTGTTTTTTTAAATTATTTATTTATTTTACTGTACGATATAGACCCGCCCACCTGTGACTGTGATTGGTTGCAGTGAGATATCTGTCACTCAGCGTGGGGGCGTGTCTGACTGCAACCAATCATAGGCGCCGGTGGGCGGGGAAAGCAGGGAATACCAGATTGAATAATGAGCGGCCGGCATTTTCAAAAGAGGAAAAGCCGCCTGAGCAGTGTGACAGCCGTGCAGCGCCACGCTGGTGATTGGGGATCGGTGAGTATGAGAGAGGGGGAGAGACTGACCGACGGACAGAGAGAGAGAGACCGACAGAGAGAGGGACAGACAGAGCAACCAACTGACAGAGAAAGAGACCGACAGACAGATTCACCGACATCCACAGACAGAGACTGACTGACATTGACAGAGAGAGACTGGAAAGACCTGCGTTTTGCTTGTCAAAAAACCATGCGGAACGCAACAAAAATGCAGTCCAAGTGCATTTTGCTTGCGTTCTGACCCACATCATTGATTTCAATGGGTGGAGAACGCAGCTACAACACACAAAAGAAGTGACTTGCTGCTTTTTTTTCCACAGCGATTTTGGGCATCCAAAATGCTGCGTTTAAAAACGCAGCGTGTGCATTGATTTTTCGGCGTTCTCATAGACTTTGCTGGGGAAGCTGAACGCATGCAATTTGGCACTGAAACCGCTACAGATCAAAACGCAGCGTTTCCGCACTGCAACGTGCGCACATAGCCTAATTCTTTCAGCTGCGTACACACAGTTTTTCAAGGAACTCGGCAGGGAGGTTGTTCCAACATCTTGGAGAACTAATCCCAGATCTTCTGTGTATGGTTTGTGCAAATCCTTCTATGTCTTGATATAATCGCAAACAGACTCGATGATGTTGAGATCAGAGCTCTATTGGCGCCATATCACTTGCGGGGCTCCTTAGTTATTCTGAAGATAGTCCTTACATGGCATTGGCTGCATGTTTGGGGTCTTTGTCCTGGTGCAGAATAAGTTTGAGGCCAATCGGATGCCTCCCTGATGGATCTGCATGACACCAATATAGTCCCACTCTGTGCTAAGGCAGGGAGCAACAGGCTCCCTGCTCTACCACACTGTCTTGAAGGCTGCTGTAGACTTGCATAGTCAAAAATGTTAACATCCCTGCGCAGACTCCACAATAACGTCACCGCACTGCAACTCCTGCACTAGAAGGAGAAGACAGTCTTGACCTCCTAACGAAGCGAGTGTGAAACGCGCGTTGAGATGCTGGGCAGTGTGGGTTCACAGGTAGTGGTCATTTTTATCTTGTCTCCATCTCCTGGTAGTTCGGTGCCCTAGTTTTTTCCCCCCTCCCCTCAACTAATGGTGACTGGGGTTAAACTGCTCAAATCAAGGGTATTGAAATACATGGGGATTTTTGAATAATACTGTGTCATGTTTCAGTGATACTCTGTGTGACTACATGTTATGCTGCAGTGATGCTCCTTTATATGATCTCGATAGTACCTGAGCAACTGAATGTCGCCTCTTATGGAATATATGCACTTTAATGGCACTGTCACTTTAAATTTGAAACCCCATTGGTCTCATGAAGGCCTTTTTTGGACACTGAGTTTGCTTACTGTTTTTGAGAATTTTGCACTATATATTTATTGATTGTAAATCTTTTCTTTTGACCACTCCTATGTAATACTCTATTAACCACACTGCTCCAGGTTTTTTGTCTGTGTGTTTAAGGGGTAATTTTTAGACTGTGTGTTTTGACTCCCATCTCAATCATGTGTTAATTAAATTGTTTTGTTTTTTTTTATATTATGTTAATAAAAATGTATATTTTTGAATTTTTTTTGTCTCTTTGATGAATAAGTATTAAGATGCAAGTTTAATGTAGGTTAAGAAGACAATATTGATGACGGAGTTCAGATTGGGGGATAATAAACTTTATATTTTGCAAGGGGTGTGGCCCACTGGGGGTATTATGGGAGCATTAGGCCCTGTGCGCACTTACCGGATTTTCCCGCGGATTTTCCGCGGATTTGCTGCATGTTTCGCTGCAGAAAATGTTCATAACATCTCTGCAGTGATTCACCAGCAAAACCTATGGGGAAAAAAAATCCTGTGCGCACTAGGCGGAATTTGACAGCTGCATGTTTTGCTGCGGGATTCACGCAGCAAAAACAATTGCATGTCAATTATTTTCCGCACGTCGCTGCGGCATTTCACTCCATTGACTGCCATGTAATCGTGAAATCCCGCAGGGAATAACGCAGGCAGCAAATTATGTGCGGTTCACTGCATTTTCCTGCGTTATTCCCTGCGGGATTTCGCGGTTTACCTCCGGTAATGTACATCGCTTGCTTGCGGTTTTGCAGGGAAGTGATGTCATTACAGGAAGAGGAAGCGGTGCAGAGAGTAAACAAACACAGATCACAGACAAACACAGACATCACAGACATAGACAGACATCACAGACATAAAACACAGACACAGACATATAGAATACACATAGAAAGCAATCGGAAATATAGAAAACAAAGAACGTGGGCTCCGCTGTATATTTACTGTCCAGCCGAGGTAAGCACACAGCGGCGGCCCAGTATTCTCAGGCTGGGGAGGGAGAGGGGCAGGGTTAATGTCCCCCACCTCCCTCCCCCTCCCGCAGCCGAGAATATCAGCCGCAGCTGCCCCGGGACTGTCGCATGCATTATGCGGCAGTACCGGAGTGTCCCCGGCTCTTCCTGCTGCCGTGTAGCAGTGGCAGTCAGGGTAATACAAGGAGTTAATGGTGGCGGATCACCGCCATTAACTCCAGGCTTGATCATGGCAGCATCTATGTGACAGCTGACATGATCAACCCGTAAGTAAAGTGAAAAAACACAGACACCGAAAAATCCTTTAATTTAAATAAAACAAATAAGCCTCGTTCACCCTTTTATTAACCCCTCCCAAAACAAAGCTCCGACGTAATCCACAGGTCCTGCGCTGCTTACATCCAGCCGCGACTGACACACAGCGCTGAATGAATGTAGCCTCGCAGCAGACAGCAGAGGTAATTACCGGTCATTTCCCACGGCCGGTAATGTGAACTCACTGCCGACCGTGGGAAATGCAGCGATCTGTCCTCTATCTATCTATCCATCTATCCCCCTATCTATCTGTCTATCTATCTATCTATCCCTCTATCTATTCTTCTATCTGTCTCTATCTATCTATCTACTATCTAAGAAGGAAATGATTTTATTTTTTTTTTCAATGTGCTTTATTGCATTGAATGCAATAAAGCACATGTACCAACCCGCACGCGGCAATACCGCGGCAATACCGCGAACAATACCGCGGTAAAACCGCAGCAAACCGCATGCGGTTTTCGGGTGCGGTTTGCCGCGGTTTTTTTTACCGCGGGTGCGGTAATCTTTCAGTGCCTGCGGAATTTTCTTGAGAAAGAAGGGAATTTTGTTTACTTACCGTAAATTCCTTTTCTTCTAGCTCCTATTGGGAGACCCAGACAATTGGGTGTATAGCTTCTGCCTCCAGAGGCCACACAAAGTATTACACTTTAAAAAGTGTAACCCCTCCCCTCTGCTATACACCCTCCCGTGGACCACGGGCTCCTCAGTTTTGGTGCAAAAGCAGGAAGGAGGAAACTTATAAATTGGTCTAAGGTAAATTCAATCCGAAGGATGTTCGGAGAACTGAAGACCGTAACCCAAAAGAACAACCAGCCCAAAGGGCACAGGGGTGGGTGCTGGGTCTCCCAATAGGAGCTAGAAGAAAAGGAATTTACGGTAAGTAAACAAAATTCCCTTCTTCTTTGTCGCTCCATTGGGAGACTCAGACAATTGGGACGTCCAAGAGCAGTCCCTGGGTGGGTAAAAGAATACCTCAATAAGAAGAGCCGAAAACGGGCCCCTCTTACAGGTGGACACCCGCCGTCTGAAGGACTCGCCTACGTAGACTGGCGCTGCCGAAGCATAGGTATGCACTTGATGAAAGTGTGCAGACTAGACCACGTAGCTGTCTGACACACCTGCTGAACCGTTGCCCGGTGCCGCAATGCCCAGGACGCACCTACAGCTTTGGAAGAATGGCCTTTCAGCCCTGAAGGGAGCGAAAGGCCCGAAGAACGGTAGGCCCCGAGAACCGGTTCCTTGATCCATCGAGCCAAGGTCGACTTGGAGGCCTGAGAGTCCATACGCTGGTCAGCGACAAGGACAAAAAGCGCATCTGAACGGCGCAGGGGCGCCGTGCGAGACACGTAGAACCGGAGAGCTCTCACTAGATCCAAAGAGTGCAAAACCTTTTCACACTGGTGAATTGGATTAGGGCAACAGGAAGGTAAGGAGATATCCTGATTTAGATGAAAAGGATATACCACCTTAGCGAGAAATTCCGGGACAGAACGAAGAACCACCTCATCCTGGTGGAAAACCAGGAAGGGAGCCTTGCATGACAGCGCTGCAAGCTCAGACACTCTCTGAAGAGGTGTGACTGTCACTAGGAAGGCCACTTTCTGCGAAGGACGGGAGAGAGAGAGAGAGACATTCCGCAGCAGCTCAAAAGGCGGCTTTTGAAGAGCCGTCCAGACTCTGCTAAGATCCCAGGGTTCCAACGGACGTTTGTAAGGTGGGACCATGTGGCAAACCCCCTGCAGGAACGTGCGGACCTGCGGAAGCCTGGCTAGACGCTTTTTGGAAGAAAAACACGGAGAGCGTGGATACTTGGCCCTAGAGAGAGAGCCGAGGGACAAACCCTTGACCATTCCAAATTGTAGGAATGAAAGGAATGCGGGTAAGGCAAACGGCCATGGAGGAAAGCCGTTCTCAGCGTACCAGGATAGAAAGACTTGCCAAGACCTGTAAAAGATCTTGGCGGACGTTGGCTTCCTGGCTTGTCTCGTGGTGGCAATGACATCCTGAGATAACCCTGAAGACTCTAGGAGTCAGGGACCAATGGCCACCTAGTCAAGTTGAGGGCCACAGAATTCAGATGGAAAAAACGGGCCTTGTGACAGCAAGTCTGGGTGGTCTGGAAGTGCCCACGGACGACCCACCGTGAGATACCACAGATCCGGATACCACGACCGTCTCGGCCAGTCTGGAGCGACGAGAATGGCGCGACGGCAGTCGGACCTGATCCTGCGTAGTACCCTAGGCAGCATCGCCAGAGGGAAACACATAAGGCAGTCGAAACTGCGACCAATCCTGGACTAAAGCGTCCACTGCCAGAGGTCTGTGATCCTGAGACCGTGCCAAGAAGGCCGGGACCTTGAGAGCTCGACGTCCTGCGTTCCTCAGGGGCGATGGATCTCTCGAAGCACTTTTGGGTGCAGAGACCATTCCCCCGCGTCCATGCCCTGATGACTGAAAAAAAATCTGCTTCTCAGTTTTCTACGCTCGGGATGTGAACTGTGGAGATGGTGGAGCCTGTGGTTTCCACCCACTGCAGAATCCGCCGGACTTCCTGGAAGGCTTGACGACTGCGAGTGCCGCCTCGGTTCGCGAACGGCACTGCCTCCATAGCTGCAACCATCTTCCCCAGGAAGTGCATGAGGCGCCTTAAGGGGTGTGACAGACTCCGAAGAAGTGATTGCACCCCCGCCTGCAGAGAAAGCTGTTTGTCCCTGGAGAGTCGCCAGAGCGACGTGTTGACACGCCACCTGAGAAGGGGCCCAGAGGTTCTGAAGGAACGAGCCGCAGGACGAGAACTGAACTCTATCCTGCAACCATGAGACAGAATGTCTCTCATCCATCGGTCTTGAACTCGTGGCCACCAGGCGCCGCCGAAGCGCGAGAGCCTGCCACCGACCGGGGATGCGGCTAGGGTAGGCCGAGAGCCATGAGGAGGCCGTTTTGGAGGCAGTGCCCCCTGCGGCCTATTGGGGTCGTGACGTGGGCCGCCACGCATATGAGTTCCTCTGGCCTTTCTCCGGCCTGTTGGACGAAGAAGAATGTGGCTTGGCGGAGGGACGAGACTGAGGTAAGGAGGAGACCTTTTTCTTGGATTCCTTAATAATATCATCCAATCGTTCGCCAAATAACCGGTCGCCCGAAAAGAAGGCAAACTAGTTAAGCCGAGTCTGGTTCCCTTTCGCGCAGCCACATGGCCCTGCGAACTGCCACGGAGTTAGCATATGCTACAGCCGTGCGTCTAGTGGAGTCCAGGACGGCGTTCATGGCGCAGGACGAAAAAGCTGATGCCCGAGGGTCAAAGACGGAACATGCGGAGCAAAATTCCATATAACAGCATTAAACTCCTTCAGACAAGGCTAGATTGCTTGGAGAGCCCACACGGCTGCAAAGGCCGGGGCGAAAGACGAGCCCGTGGCCTCATAGGTGGACTTCACCAAGAGCTGTATATGTCTGTCAGTGGCATCCTTCAGGGATGAGCCATTTGCCACAGACACAACGAACCTAGCAGCCAATTTGGAGACTGGAGGAGCCATCTTGGGAGAATGAGCCCAACTCTTAACGACTTCAGATGGAAAGGGGAACGCGTGTCAGTGTGACGTTGAACCCAACGCTTGTCCGGGACCGCTCCGGGTTTCTGGACAGCATCCCTGAAGTTAGAGTGAACAAAAAACGTATGGTGTACGTTTGGGGAACGGAAACTGGAGTTTCTCCTGCTGAGAAGCCGACTCCTCTACAGGAGGAGGCGGAGGAGAGTGAACCAGCACCTGGATGATGAACGGGATAAGATCATTTGCTAAGGCATCCCCCTCAGGAGAATCAAGGTTAAGGTTGAAGTCAGGGCCAGAGCCCTGAGCTCCCACGTCCGCCTCGTCTTCCTGAGAGTCCTCAAGCTGGGAGCAGCGTGAGGAAGTCGGGGAAGAGTCCCAGCGAGACCGCGTAGCCGGTCTTGGACTGTGGTCCGGGCAGGAGTCCTCCGCCTGAGACCTAGGGCTCAACCTGGGAACGCGCTGCGGCGCTAACCAAGCGGGGCCTGGATGAGACAAGCTAACAGGGCCAGGGCCTGTGAAAGGTCCAGTCTGTACTGCAATGCCTCAAGGAGCTTAGAAGACCATTTGATCATATGAAAATGACTGAGGGCCAACACCGGTGACTCTGTCCCTGCAGCCTGCTCAGGGGGAGCGGGGGGTCTACATGAGCCGAGGGGCCCACCAGTGCCCGAGGCTCCGGCTGAGCAAGCTAGGCAGGAGTCGAGCGTTGCTTACAGTGAGGGTAGGCGGATCCCGCGGTAACATAACCCCACAAGAGGTACAGACCGCGAGAAAAACCTGTGCCTGTTGTCTCCTAGGAGAGTGACCACTGAATGTAAATGAGAAGAAAGGGTATACAGTCTGTCCGAACAGAAATATATAGAATATATACATATGTATCCGGCACCCTAGGGGGACCAGCAGCGGGTGCTGTGTTTACCCTGAGCTCCCCTGAGAAGCACCCACCGGCAGAATGCCAGAAAATGGCCGCCGGAGCTCTCAGGGGAGGAGTGGAGCCGAGGGCGGCGCCAGCAAAGAGCGGGAGTCTGGGTTCCCCAAAGTGGTCAGTGAGGGGGGAGGAAGACATGCAGGATGTTCCAGCCCTCACATCCGACGTCATGTCGGTAATCCCGCCCTTACCCCTGACAGGCAGGCCCGGGGGCGGGATTTTTGTGACTAGGCCGCGGTGAAGTCGGGGACTAAATTTGAGGCCGCGCCCGACCAGCAGGCCCGGTCGGCGCGGAAGTGCACCTGCCACCTCAGTTTTACAACTACCGCGGCTTCCGGGAAGAAGGTGCGCTCCCTGTACAGTCCCCAATGGGGATACAGAGTACCTTTAAGTAGCAGGGCCCGGTCCCTGAGGTTGAAGAGGCTCCTGTCCGGCAGGTTCCACCAGGGGCTGCGGATGGAGCACGGTCCCAGCAACTGGATGACCGCTCAGGTCCCACTTCTCCCAGCCGCATAAGGGATGGTGAAGGAGACGGCCTGTGGCTCCAGCCTCCGTACCCGCAATGGGTACCGTCTGGGGTCCCCACAGTGGCCAGTGAGGGGGGAGGAAGATATGCAGGATGCTCCAGCCGTCACATTCGACATCATGTCGGTAATCCCGCCCTTACCCCTGACAGGCAGGCTCAGGGGCGGGAGTTTTGCGACTAGGCCGCGGTGAAGCCGGGGACTAAATTTGAGGCCGCGTCCGACAAGCAGGCCCGGTCGGCGCGGAAATCCACCTGCCTCCTCAGTCTTACGACTACCGCGGCTTCCGGGAAGAAGGTGCGCTCCCTGTACAGTCCCCAATGGGGACACAGAGTACCTTTAAGTAGCAGGGCCCGGTCCCTGGGGTTGAAAAGGCTCCTGTCCGGCAGGTTCCACCAGGGGCTGCGGATGGAGCACGGTCCCAGTAAATGGATGACCGCTCAGGATCCCACTTCTCCCAGAGCCGCATAAGGGATGGTGAAGGAAAACGGCATGTGGCTCCAGCCTTTGTACCCGCAATGGGTACCTCAACCTTAACAACACCGCCGACATAGTGGGGTGAGAAGGGAGCATGCCGGGGACCCCGTGGGGGTCCTCTTTTCTTCCAACCGACAACTAAGTTATGAGAATGTATGAGTGGATGTGTGCCTCCTTCCACACAAAGCATAAAACTGAGGAGCCCGTGGTCCACGGGAGGGTGTATAGGCAGAGGGGAGGGGTTACACTTTTTAAAGTGTAATACTTTGTGTGGCCTCCGGAGGCAGAAGCTATACACCCAATTGTCTGGGTCTCCCAATGGAGCGACAAAGAAATTCCATTTTCCAGTGCGCACAGGGCCTTAGACAGAATTGGGGGAAGCAGCAGTTTGGGGAGTTGGAGTTTGTGTAGTTTGGGAATAGATGGAGGTGGGCAAGCGTGTGTGCTGAGCTTACTCCTAGGGGACCTGTGCTGCGTGCACAGGCCCCGGGAGGAGGAGGAAGCAGGAGGACATGTGGATGACCGTGGGAGGACAAAGCTCGGCTGCAGCAGTGGGTGACTTGGCATTCATGCTGGGGAGAGGCAGGGAAGTGCAGGGACGCCGGCGCTACAAGAAGGCAGACGCCTACAGCTGGAAATGCCTATGGTGGATCTACATCGCTGTCGGGTCCCTCACTGTCCCCTTCGCACAGTGGGGGTCTCTGGGCTTGGGCCTTCACAAGTCAGCTGGGGCTTTAATGCCTACCACATTGGAAGACATGGCAAGAACATTTATCACAATCACCTTTTAAATTGAATGGCCACTGTGTATTGCAAATTTTGCCCTGAAACATATATGGTGGAGTGACAGATGCCTTATTTCTGACAAGCAGGGGATTCCGTTTGAACAACTACTGCAAAACCGTTCCAGCAGCGTGCCATTTTTTCATCTATAAAGAGGTGGGACAGATATTCCCTGAATTCAATCTACTCAATCTCCTAAAAAGAGCCACTCCTTGGCTAGGTCCTTCCCGGAGGGCTATCTGGCTATTTTCCGTGTCGAGACTAGTAACAGAGGCTCCACGAACCTTTTTTGATTTGCATACTTCCCAGGGAGCAATGCACCTAGGATTTCACTGTGTTGAGCGCCTTTGTTGGCTGCCGGCAGTGTTTTCTCTGGCTGGTCTCCCTGAGATAAGTGATTGTTTTGTCTTGCTGGTCTACTAGGCATTGCTCCCACCTGGCCAGAATCCTACTCCACACTGATGAGGGGCAAGACCCCGAAACAGCTGTCTGTGGATGGATTACTGGCCTTGATATTTCCCTTGTCATATCTTTAAATTTGTCAAGAGTTGGATATTGACTAAAAGGGCCACTTAATATGGTGGTTATGGTGGTCTCCTAAAAAGAGCCACTCCTTCCCGGAGGGATATCTGGCTATTTTCCGTGTTGAAAACTCCGAACAGAGGCTCCACGGACCTTTTTTTACTTCAATCAACTGGAAAACATTCAAAACTTACCAAGAGTCTCCAAGGTCAGGTACAGCAATGAGCTCTGAGTGTTTTCTGCATAGGTTTCCAGCTCTTTTAGGTTGCGATATGCCCGATCTTCCAAGTTCTTCTCCTAGCATCAAGAAGAAGACAAAAAAAGTACAATATTGTACTGTCTGCCTCTCCTCAGGTTTTCTCAATGAAGTTCTCATAAATCCACTGTGATAGGATACAAAAATCTGCATAAATAACATAAAATTGTATAAATATTTTCCAAACTAAGGGCCTGTGCGCACTGGGAAATTTGATTTTCTTAAGAAAAATCTGCACCCTCTGGCAGAATTCCACACCCGCGGCCAAAATCTGCGGCACAATGCACCCAAAATCTGCATGCGGTTTTACCGCAGTTTGTTGCGGATTTGCCGCGGTTTTATCCCTGCGGTTTTTTACCATTAACTACGGAAAAAACGCAGGTACCTGTGGAAAATAAGTGACATGTTCATTCTTTTTTGCTGCAGAAATTCTGCAGCAAAACCTATAGGAAAAAAAACGTAGTGTGCGCTCAGCATTTTGGATTTCTCATAGATTTTGTTAGGGAATGAATGCAGCAAGAATATGAACAAAAATCACACTTTTTCTGCATCAAAAACGGCGGCAAAAACGCAGCATGCGCACAGGGCCTAAGAGTCACGAACACAAATAAATAAATAAAAACACAAAGCCCAAGGCCAGGAATTATATGTACACTATCTCAGGAAGAGCTCGAAAATACAATATAGTTCCTATAAACATTGAGTAACAATTCCACCAAATAAGACACATTGTAAAGTGTATTTAAATATCACAAGACAATGTAAAAAAAAAAAGAGTAAAATAAAAATCAAAGGTGAAGGCTCGGAACCAAATGTAGGCATGATAATGACACAGAATATGGAGGGGCAACAACAATTATATATATATATATATATATATATATATATATATATATATATATATATATATATATATATATATCTATATCTATATCTATATATATATATATATATACACAGTACAGACCAAATGTTTGGACACACCTTCTCATCTCTAGAACAACTATTAAGAGGAGACTTTGTGCAGCAGGCCTTCATGGTAAAATAGCTGCTAGGAAACCACTGCTACGGACAGGCAACAAGCAGAAGAGACTTGTTTGGGCTAAAGAACACAAGGAATGGACATTAGACCAGTGGAAATCTGTGCTTTGGTCTGATGAGTCAAAATTTGAGATCTTTGGATCCAACCACCGTGTCTTTGTAGAAAAGGTGAACGGATGAACTCTACATGGCTGGTTCCCACCGTGAAGCATGGAGGAGGAGGATGGTGTGGGGGTGCTTTGCTGGTGACACTGTTGGGGATTTATTCAAAATTGAAGGCACACAGAACCAGCATGGCTACCATAGCATCTTGCAGCGGCGTGCTATTCCATCCGGTTTGTGTTTAGTTGGACCATCATTTATTTTTCAACAGGACATTGACCCCAAACACACGTCCAGGCTGTGTAAGGGCTATTTGACTAAGAAGGAGAGTGATGGGGTGCTACGCCAGATGACCTGGCCTCCAAAGTCACCAGACCTGAACCCAATCGAGATGGTTTGGGGTGAGCTGGACCGCAGAGTGAAGGCAAAAGGGCCAACAAGTGCTAAGCATCTCTGGGAACTCCTTCAAGACCGTTGGGAAACCATTTTCGGTGACTACCTCTTGAAGCTCATCAAGAGAATGCCAAGAGTGTGCAAAGCAGTAATGAAAGCAAAACGTGGCTACTTTGAAGAACCTAGAATATAAGACATATTTTCAGTTGTTTCGCACTTTTTTAAGTATTGCATTCCACATGTGTTAATTCATAGTTTTGATGCCTTCAATGTGAATCTACAATTTTCAGAGTCATGAAAATAAAGAATACTCTTTGAATGAGAAGGTGTGTCCAAACTTTTGGTCTGTATTGTATATATACATACATACATACATACATATACATATACACATATATATATATTATATATATATATACATACACAGTCATATGAAAAAGTTTGGGCACCCCTATTAATGTTAACCTTTTTTCTTTATAACAATTTGGGTTTTGCAGCAGCTATTTCAGTTTCATATATCTAATAACTGATGGACTGAGTAATATTTCTGGATTGAAATGAGGTTTATTGTACTAACAGAAAATGTGCAATCCGCATTTAAACAAAATTTGACCGGTGCAAAAGTATGGGCACCCTTATCAATTTCTTGATTTGAACACTCCTGACTACTTTTTACTGAGTTACTAAAGCAGTAAATTGGTTTTGTAACCTCATTGAGCTTTGAACTTCATAGGCAGGTGTATCCAATCATGAGAAAAGGTATTTAAGGTGGCCACTTGCAAGTAGTTCTTCTATTTGAATCTCCTATGAAGAGTGGCATCATGGGCTCCTCAAAACAACTCTCAAATGATCTGAAAACAAAGATTATTCAACATAGTTGTTCAGGGGAATGATACAAAAAGTTGTCTCACAGATTTAAACTAGCAGTTTCCACTGTGAGGAACATAGTAAGGAAATGGAAGAACACAGGTACAGTTCTTGTTAAGCCCAGAAGTGGCAGGCCAAGAAAATTATCAGGAAGGCAGAGAAGAAAAATGGTGAGAACAGTCAAGAACAATCCACAGACCACCTCCAAAGACCTGCAGCTTCATCTTGCTTCAGATGGTGTCAATGTGCATCGGTCAACAATACAGCGCACGTTGCACAAGGAGAAGCTGTATGAGAGAGTGATGCGAAAGAAGCTGTTCTGCAAGCACGCCACAAACAGAGTCGCCTGAGGTATGCAAAAGCACATTTGGACAAGCCAGTTACATTTTGGAAGAAGGTGCTGTGGACTGATGAAACAAAGATTGAGTTATTTGGTCATACAAAAAGGCGTTATGCATGGAGGCAAAAAAACTCGGCATTCCAAGAAAAGCACTTGCTACCCACAGTAAAATTTGGGGGAGGTTCCATCATGCTTTGGGGCTGTGTGGCCAATACCAGCACCGGGAATCTTGTTAAAGTTGAGGTTTGCATTGATTCAACTCAGTATCAGCAGATTCTTGACAATAATGTGCAAGAATCAGTGACGAAGTTGAAGTTATGCATGGGATGGATATTTCAGCAAGACAATGATCCAAAACACCGCCCCAAATCTACTCAGGCATTCATGCAGAGGAACAATTACAATGTTCTGGAATGGCCATCCCAGTCCCCAGACCTGAATATCATTGAACATCTGTGGGATGATTTGAAGCGTGCTGTCCATGCTTGGCGACCATCAAACTTAACTGAACTGGAATTGTTTTGTAAACAGGAATGGTCAAATATACCTTCATCCAGGATCCAGGAACTCATTAAAAGCTACAGGAAGCGACTAGAGGCTGTGATTTTTGCAAAAGGAGGATCTACAAAATATTAATGTCACTTTTATGTTGAGGTGCCCATACTTTTCCACCGGTCAAATTTTGTTTAAATGCGGATTGCACATTTTCTGTTAGTACAATAAACCTCATTTCAATCCAGAAATATTACTGAGTCCATCAGTTATTAGATATATGAAACTGAAATAGCAAAAACCCAAATTGTTATAAAGAAAAAAGGCTAACATTAATAGGGGTGCCCAAACTTTTTCATATGACTGTAGATAGATATTTATAAAGCGAAAAATCTGTGTGTGGAGCCTGATTACGAATCCACAGTTTTTACCTAATCCGAATGAAATTTTAAATTTTTCCTGTTTTTAACACCATACAGCCCAGCAAAATGGGTACGGTATAGGAGAAGGCACAAACAAAAAAATACTCCTAAAACGTAGCTTTTAATAAAGTGAACTCTAAAAAGACCATCAGTCATATAAAAACGTGATCATAAAAAAAAAAACCACGTCCCTGGGTCACAAGCTTAAACATGCCCAATAACACATGAGGCACAGATAGTACAAATTCCCAGAGGCTATTGAACTGTTATTTGTTTTTTCTATAGCTCTCTACGATTATACTCCACAGTATCTCTTATGGGGAACCGCCCCAATTTTTTCAGAGGAAAAGGAAAGCTTTTCCATAAAAAGTGAGACAATAGTGAGAAACTACATATATATAAATGGCCATCAGACACCATTTAAAGATACGATTGTCTGTATCAAAAAGTATAGAGATCTCACTAACGATCCATGGTACAGGGTATTAATATGATGGTCGACCCTTCTATTTATATAGTCGCCACCTACCACCTGATTCCAGGAGTCGGTCACATAGGAAGATTACATAGGTAAGGATGGTTGACCTTAGGGAGATCAACATCCACCACCGCGGAGACACCATCAACGTGTTTCTTAACGCAGTGTTTCTACAGCAATGCCCCCTGGGAAAATATGCAAAACAAGGAAGCCGCGGAGACACCATCACATGTTTCTCAACGCTGGCAGGAAACTAGCCAGGTCTTTCACCGGGAAGGAACAACCACGGGAAGAGCAGTCTCCAGTCAAGGAGACCACCTATGCCAAACGTGGTATCCAACCACAGACAGCTGTTTCGGGGTATTTGCCCCTCATCAATGTGGAGTAGGAAACTGGCTAGTGGGAGCAATGCCTAGTAGAAGATTACATAGGTAAGGATGGTTGACCTTAGGGAGATCAACATCCACCACCGCGGAGACACCATCACGTGTTTCTCAACGCAGTGATTCTAGAGCAATGCCCCCTGGGAAATATGCAAAACAAGGAAGCCGCGGAGACACCATCACATTGCTCCCACTAGCCAGTTTCCTACTACACAATGTTTTTGTTTTTCATCTATATATGACTATATTATTTAGGAAGCACATATTGCAGCAATAGTATATATTAATATTCTCATTAAAATGGAAGCCAACGCCTGGTAAACACACTGAAAAGAGCAGACACTTCACTAAAGTGGATCAAAATAGAAAAGGCCTCAGAAGAACACTGACAGGAAAAAGAAAAAATAAAGAAGAAAACACTTACGTGACAGTGTTGAGGAGTGTTGGATGCCACCACCACTAATACGTGAGCCCTCAATGCTCACCCTATATCTCATGATCTAACCCTACCTACCATGCGGATGTCGGCACCCTAGAGACCTACAAACGCCATTGGCGGCCCCGCTCCTCGAAGGCTGTGCCTCCTTCGTTAGCCCTTTACAGCTAACGCGCACCTATAAAGGGGGCAAAGGACATATTTTCATTAAGGCCTCCTGGCATTACTGTATTGCGTTTTTAGATCCAGAAACATTCTCTCTGTAGTAATAGGTTGTCCCAATTTCCCCCTCTAAGTGGGGGCTCTATATGGTCAATCCCCATAAATGAAATATATCCAATGTCTCCTCTATGTTCTAGGTTGATATGTCTTGCCACTGGTGTATCATTTTTGTTAATTATGTCCCTCCTGTGCTCCCCAATTCTTCTTCTCATCTCCCTGATCGTTTTACCGATGTACATTTTTCCACACTTACATTGAATTTTATAGATGACTCCTTTAGTTTTGCATGTAATTAGAGATCTAATCGTGTACTTTTTATCAGACGTAGAATCAGAGAATTCCTTGCCCTCTTCTACTAGTTTACAGAAACTGCAATCATGGCATCTGTAACACCCCTTAATATTCCTGTCTCTAGCTCTAGTGGTGCCCATTCCCTGAAAATGGCTATGTACCAGTAGATCTCTCAGGGATCTAGATCTCCTATATGTAATTGATGGATTTATCGGTATTACTTTAGCCATCCTTGGATCCATCCTAAGTATCTGCCAATGTCTATCAAGGATACCTCTAAGATGACCAGAACCATTGTCATAGGTCGTGATATAATGTAGAGTGTCAGCTCTGTCAGAGTCACCAAACGCAGGATTCAACATTCTATTACGATCCATATCCTTCACTGTATTAAAGGCATGATTTACAAGACGTTTTGGGTAACCCCTTTCTTTTAGTCTAAGCTTTAAGTCTGCAGACTGCTTCAAAAATTGTTGATAGAGCAGTTCCGTTACATCCGAATGAACTGACTCTTTGGGATCCCCTTTTTATGAGCTGTAGGATGTGCACTTTCCCATTTGAGGAGTGAATTAGAGGCGGTCTCTTTTCAATATGTACTTGTGCATAAACGGCCCTCATGTCCTCGTTCAATCAGGACATCCAAAAATGCCAACTGATTTTCATGGGCTTCGAAAGTAAAATGTAGGCCAATGTTGTTCACATTCAAGTTGGTCACAAAATCGGAGAAACTATTCCTGTCTCCTTTCCAGATAACAAACACGTCATCTATGAATCTGACCCAGAGGACTATGTTGTTGGTATCCAAGTCCCCTCCAAAAATCATGGTTTCCTCCCACCAGCCTAGGAGCAGATTAGCATATGACGGGGCACAGCAACTCCCCATCGCAGTGCCCCTGAGTTGGTGGAAGTACTTCCCATTGAATGTGAACACATTTTTTGTGAGGCAAAATTCGAGTGCCTTTATTAGGAAATCATTATGCTTACTCAAGTGATTGCCTCTTGTGTTGAGATAGTATCTTACTGCATTAATACCTTCTTTGTGTAGAATTGAGGAATATAATGCCTCCACATCAATGCTACAAAGTAACATACAGTCTTCCAAAAAGACGTCCTCTATTCTGCGCAGAGTTCAAAGAGATAACAAAGGGTCTGAGGATGTAGTCAAGGTAGATACTTAGATTTTCAGTGAGGCTTTTTATTCTGGAGACTATCGGGCAGCCTCTCAGGGAATTTAAACCCTTATGGATCTTAGGCAAAATATAAAATGTTGCCAGAACTGGAAATTTCGGGAGGAGGAAATCATATTCATTGACATCAATTAATTGATCATGTAAAGCGGTATCCAGTAATCGTTTCAACTCATCCTTAAACATGGGGATTGGGTTAGTCCTCAATTTCTGATAGCAGTCACTATCCTCCAGGATGTTCATACACCATTCATTATACTGGCTTGAATCCAGCACAACCACATTCCCTCCCTTGTCCGTAGGCTTTATGGTTATGCTGGAATCCATTTCAAGCGACCTCAAACTCACTATTTCCCGTTTAGTTAAATTATGTCCATTTGTTGTATTCTTAACGCCCTTTCTAATATCCTCCATAACAAGATTTACAAACATGTCGACTACATCCACATCCCCACTGGGTGGGGGCATTTTACCACTCTTGTTTTTTTAAATTAGTGAATGGGCCTTCTCCTGTTATACTGGGGACATTTGTGTCCAATTCGTAAAGAAGTCTCACATCCTCAAGGAGGTCTTCTGGGATCTCCAAATCATCGCTATTTTTTTGTCCTTTTTTTTTATAAAGAACATTTTCCATTTTAATTTTCTAGCGAAAAGATGTAGATCTTTAATGCTCTTGAATTCGTCAAAATCTGTAGTGGGAATAAATTAAAGTCCCTTATTGAGGACAGAGAGCTCCAATTCATTTAGACTCCTAGAAGAGAGATTAACCACTTGAGGGTCTTACCTTAGTTCTGTGGATTTGTCTGATTCTTTAAACTCCTCAGGTGGTATTGGTGTTCTAAAAAACCACCTCTATTGGAACTATGCATATTACCTCTGTTTCCAAAGCCACCAATTCCCCTCGATCTAGTATAGTATTGTTTTTGTCTATACCCATTACTCTTAGGGGCACTTTGCACACTACGACATGGCAGGTGCGATGTCGGTGGGGTCAAATTGAAAGTGACGCACATCCGGCATTGCAGTCGATATCGTAGTGTGTAAAGCCTTTTTGATACGATTAACGAGCGCAAAATCGTCGCAATCGTATCATCGGTGTAGCGTCGGTCATTTCCATAATGTGAAAATGACCGATGTTATGATGTTGTTCCTCGTTCCAGCGGCAGCACACATCGCTGTGTGTGAAGCCGCAGGAGCGAGGAACATCTCCTACCTGCGTCCTGCGGCTCACGCCAGCTATGCGGAAGGAAGGAGGTGGGCGGGATGTTTACGTCCCGCTCATCTCCGCCCCTCCGCTTCTATTGGCCGCCTGCCGTGTGACGTCGCTATGACGCCGCACGACCCGCCCCCTTAACCTTCGTCAGCCTGCATAATTTTACAACGTTAACAGCGACCCCTTATCTCGGAAGGGGGTGGAGATATTTTATTGAAATTTGGCCAATATATTCTGGACCAAAACTGCAGAGATGTCACGAAATTTCAGCCCTCTATGGCTTTTGAAAAAAAAAATTTATTGCAATTTTAAAACGGAATAGTTACAATTGTACCTACTCAGCCGGACGAAGGTTAATAAGGAGGCGGGTCGCCGGCCAAAGCGACGTTGCAGGGCAGGTGAGTGCATGTGAAGCTGGCGTAGCGATAATGTTCGCTACGCCAGCTATCACCATGATATCGCAGCTGCGACGGGGGCGGGGACTATCGCGCTCGGCATCGCAAGCATCGGCTTGCAATGTCGTAGTGTGCAAAGTGCCCCTTATTGTCAGAATCCGACATTTCCCCTTCAGTTGAAGAGACATCTGTGTCATTATTTTTTGGGGTTCTATGCTGGGGGAACAAGTATACTCTATTGTCTTTGAAATCTTGAAGATTTCTGACATAGAATTTATGTTTTTTTTTTCTTTCAGATGGTACTGAAATTTTTCAAGTGCTCCCTGGAGTATAATCTCTTTACTGCTATACTCAGTTTCCCCTAAGAATTTTCTTGTGGTCTCAATTTGCTCTTTAACCCCTTAACGACCTTTGACGGATCTTTCCGTCATGGAGTGTGTGCCGCTAAGCCCCGCCCCCTGCCGCGGGCAGGATGCGGCAATCGGCGCACATATCAGCTGTTTTCAACAGCTGACAAGTGTACCTGCGTGTTACGAGTGGAATCGCATTCCACCCGTAACATTAACCCCTTACATCTCGCTGCCAAAGTCTGGCAGCGAGATGTATAAACGCGCGGTCACGATTTTTACTTACCGCCGCCCCCACCGGAAGTCACGTGACTTTCGGTGATTGCCATGGTAGCACAGGGTTATGTGATGACGCCTGCAGCTATGACGAGTCACTTTCATTTTCACTTGGCCCAGAGGCCAGTAAAGCAGGAAGTGACCGTATCTGCTGTTTACAGCTGTGATCAGCAGATAGGCAAGAGCACAATTGGATTGCTGATCGGTATAGCCCCCTAGGGGGACTAGTAAAATAAAAAAAAAGTAAAAAAAAAAAGCTTTAAAAAATTAATAAAAAAACCAAAAAACTCTAAAAGTTCGAATCACCCCCCTTCACCCCATTTAAAATTAAGGGTTAAAAAAAAAAAAAATATACACATATTTGGTATCACCGCGTTCAGAAATGCCCCATCTATCAAAATATAAAATCAATTAATCTGATTGGTAGACGGCATAGTGGCAAAAAAATTCCAAACGCTAAAATTACGTTTTTTGGTCGCCGCAATTTTACGCAAAATGCAATAACAGCCGATCAAAACGTAGAATCTGCGCAAAAATAGTACCATTAGAAACGTCAGCTCGCGACCCAAAAAATAAGCCATCAGTGAGCCATAAATCCTAAAAAATGAGAACGCTACGGGTTTCGGAAAATGGCGCAAAACATATGCCACTTTTGTTGGACAAGCTTGTGAATTTTTTTAAACCCCTTAGATACAAGTAAACCTACACATGTTTGGTGTCTACAAACTCGCATTGACCTCAGGCATCACACCCATACATCAGTTTTACCATATAGTGAACACCGTGAATAAAACATCCCAAAAACTATTGTGCCATCACACTTTTTTTTGCAGTTTTTCCACACTTGGAATTTTTTTGCAGTTTTCCAGTACACCATATGGTAAAGCTTATGGTTTCATTTAAAAGTACAACTTGTCCCGCAAAAAACAAGCCCTCATATGGCAAGATTGACGGAAAAATAAAAACGTTACGGCTCTTGGAATAAAGGGAGCAAAAAACAAAAATGCAAAAACGGAAAGGGGTTAAGGGAACTTTCAAGGGTAGATTCTTTTTCTCTTCTTCTAGGAATAATTTCATGAATCTCAAGGAACTCTCCGTTGCCTCCTTTTCCCACTTTGATATAAAATCCGCATTTTTGTACCTGTATCCCGGTTGTAGTGGAATTCTTAGATGCCTGGGTACAATACCATCTTTAATATAACATTCCAATAATTGTACCTCCCCCCAAGAGACTATCTTTTCTTTATACAATTTAGTAAGATCCTTAAAGGCCCCATACAAAGATGGTGTGTATTTTTTCAAAACAAGGCTTTTTTCAGAGAACACATCCCTTGCTTCATTTGTCCACTGTCTTGTGTCTATTTCTGCCATTGTGAATTGTAAATAGTATTAATCAGCTGGATTTTAGGAGTATTTTTTTGTTTGTGCCTTCTCCTATACCCATTTTGCGGGGCTATATTTTGATTGTGGGTGATTGTATTTATAAGGTATCCAGCTGATTAATACGGTCTTTAACACCAGACTAAAAATATAAAAATACTGCAAATAATAAAACTCTAAATCTTGCCCCTTCACGAGATTTGGTAACCCGAATTTAATAAAGGAGAAAATGGGTGTCTGTGTGCTGAATGCAAAACCACAGTTAATTCCTAAACGGGTTTAAAAAAAGCTACAGTGCCCAAAGAGTCGCTCTTAAAGGGGCAGCAACCATATAGTAGGGCAACCAGATAACTAGCTCTAGTCTGTAACTACAGCAATGGCAGTCAACAACCAGTGCAGAAGTAACTGGGGCTTCATTTAGGAAAATGACCTCACAGTAAGATCGTGCTGGTTGCCTGTCACTAAAGCAGTAAGTGTGGCCTCATTTATGAAGATTGCCTCACAGTAAGATTGTTCTTGTTGCCTACAGCCACTGCAGCAGTAAGTGCGGCCTCATTTATGAAGATTGCCTCACAGTAAGATCTTTCTGGTTGCCTACAGCCTCTGCAGCAGTAAGTGCGGCCTCATTTATGAAGATTGCCTCACAGTAAGATCTTTCTGGTTGCCTACAGCCTCTGCAGAAGTAAGTGCGGCCTCATTTATGAAGATTGCCTCACAGTAAGATCTTTCTGGTTGCCTACAGCCTCTGCAGAAGTAAGTGAGGCCTCATTTATGAAGATTGCCTCACAGTAAGATCTTTCTGGTTGCCTACAGCCTCTGCAGAAGTAAGTGAGGCCTCATTTATGAAGATTGTCTCACAGTAAGATCTTTCTGGTTGCATACAGCCTCTGCAGAAGTAAGTGAGGCCTCATTTATGAAGATTGCCTCACAGTAAGATCTTTCTGGTTGCATACAGCCTCTGCAGAAGTAAGTGCGGCCTCATTTATGAAGATTGCCTCACAGTAAGATCTTTCTGGTTGCCTACAACCTCTGCAGAAGTGAGGCCTCATTTATGAAGATTATCTCACAGTAAGATTGTTCAGGTTGCCTACAGCCTCTGCAGAAGTAAGTGAGGCCTCATTTATGAAGATTGTCTCACAGTAAGATCTTTCTGGTTGCCTACAGCCTCTGCAGAAGTAAGTGAGGCCTCATTTATGAAGATTGTCTCACAGTAAGATCTTTCTGGTCGCCTACAGCCATTGCAGCAGTAAGTGGGGCCTCATTTATGGAGATTGCCTCACAGTAAGATCGTGCTGGTTGCCTACAGCCATTGCAGCAGTAAGTGCGGCCTCATTTATGGAGATTGCCTCACAGTAAGATCGTGCTGGTTGCCTACAGCCACTGCAGCAGTAAGTGCGGCCTCATTTATGGAGATTGCCTCACAGTAAGATCGTGCTGGTTGCCTACAGCCATTGCAGCAGTAAGTGCAGCCTCATTTATGAAGATTGCCTCACAGTAAGATCGTGCTGGTTGCCAATAGCCACCAGAGTGCAGCTTTCACAATCAGTCTCCCAGATCAGCACTTATTTTCACCTCTTGCTCACAGGCAGACAAATGAGGCAAGTGAACTGCCTTTTATAGCCTGTTCCAAATCCCAGAACTAAAGCGAAGGTAACGGCCAGTCCCATCCAGCTCTTTGGTCGTTGCTAAAACTCAGACCCATTAGAAACACCTGTCAGCACTATATGTGCTGGAGACTGCTTTTCTGGGTCGTACAATCACCAAGGCTAGGCACCTCGGTGACACATATCTCGCCCAAGACCTGTCCAGCTGCCTCCTTACAATTTATATATGAAAACCTATCGAAACATAATGTCTCCTCAGGTTTGCACAGCCCATGTCACACCAGAGATTGTAGTACAGCTAAATTAATCGCCATCATCTCGCTGTAATACGGTCTGTTCCAGCCGCTCGCATGGACGCAGTATGTGACCAGAGGATTGTATGTACACTTCAATATCAGACCCCACAGCGCCACCATGTGTCACTGTCAGGTTACTGCAGTTAGGTCTAACGTAATATAAGGAAAAACTAATCGGATGCATTTCTCCAAATAACAGATGGTATCTCTGTTCTTACAAGAAAAGAAGCATCAGGACCAAGTAGTTAATTTCTCAAAATTTCGTCATTCTGATTGTAATTACACTATTTTTTTTGGGGTGGTGGTGAAAAAAAAAACCTCATAAAATAAATAAAATAGTATTGGTTTCTATCATCATTTTCCAATATCCATTTCTGGAGCAGTTTCAGGGCTTGTTTTCTCTTGTGGGGCGGCTGCCGGTTTTCTTGATTCCATTTTGGGGTAAATATGACTTTTTGATGGCTTCTTATTGCATTTTTTAGTGAATTATGGTGCCCAAAAAAAACACAATTCTGGTGTTTCAATTTATTTTTTCTCTGCAATGTTGGTATACTTTATATTTTAATAGATCAGACTTTTACAATCAAGGCGATACCAAATATGTTTTTTTGGGGTTTTTTTTAAATTTCTTTATTTTTAGTGGGGGCGGTTACATTTTTTTTTTATAACTTACGGCTCAGCCATAAAAAAAGATTTTTAAAAAGTAAAAATAATAGTAATGTTGCAGGAAACTCTTTTGTATGATATAATAAGTACAATCAGATTGGTGCAGACAGTGGGATACTGCTGAATTTTAAGCAGATACTTTGGCATGTAATGTAGTTCAGCATCCACTAGGTGGCAGCGGTGTTCCACAGCCTAATGCTATGTGCCCACGGGCGCTCGTACCTGCGGATGTATCCGCAGGTACGAGCGCATGTTTCCCGCAGCTGCCCGCCGGTGTCCGCAGCTATTTTTAGCTGCGAGATTCCAGCGAAATATCTGCGGGAAACATTTGGACATTCATGCGGCTTACCTGCGGACGTCCCGGCCTCTATCTCCATAGCGGAGGGCTGGGATTTCCGCAGGTAATTCCGCATGAATAATTGACATTCAGTTACGTGCGGCTGCGGGACATCCGCAACATGTTCTGCAGCCGCACTTTCCGCAGCGTGGACACACACTCCCCATGTCCCATAGGATAACATGGGGAGTGACTGTACATGCTAAAACCTGCGGATTTATCTGGAAAATCAAGAAAAACCCGCAGGTTTTCCGTGGCAAAATCCACAGAAACAAGCTCCCGTGGGCACATAGCCTTACAAGCTATGCACAGGGCACTACCCGGTTGCAGGTTTGCTTTTGTTAGGCTGCTTTCAGACTTGCGTTGTGCGGCATCCGTTGCAATCCGCCGCCTTGAGGAATTACGGTATCCGTTGCATGAAGCCATTTATTCCTCATAGGCTTCTATTAAGGGCTGATTGCAACGGATGGTCTTGCGTGGCATCCGCCCCACGGCGCATCAGTTGTTTTGTCGGTGACAGTCAGTGACCGTCGGGCGCAAGGAACGCTGAATGTAGCGTTTTTTTGTTGCTGTAAAAAAACCGCACTCCACAGGATTCCGTCGGGATCCGATAAGAGGCATAATGAATGTCTATGGTGCTGGATTCAGTCACCATGCATTTGGCGGCGGATTCCAGTGCAGGATTCCGTCAAGTTCTACTGAGCATGCTCAGCATGTCCAGCAGAACGTTCTAAATCGTTTAAAATCACTCCTGGAGTCCACAGTGACCCCTAGAATGGGGGAATGGCAGGCGGAGCTGTCTCATCTGTGCCATATGGAGGAACTTTCATCTTGGGTTACGGGCACCAACGAGAAGTTTATCAGACTCTGGCAGCCGTGGATCATGTTCAAGGAGTCCCCTGCCTTCCGGGATCTGTTCCAGTGACAGCGCACTTATAACTCCCCTTTTACCTCCCTCCCTAGTCCCCTTGTGAATGCATTCCCCACCCTTCCTTTCTCTCTATTCTGCTATCGACACACTCTCTAACATAGCCGCTTTCTAGTATGGTATAACATATAGATTGGTGGGCTTAGCTATGCAAAAGCAGAAAATGAAACACTATGTAAACACATGTAAATACGAAACTGTCACAAGGGTTCTGGGAGACCAAGAGATAGAGCAGCTAAACTAGCAAATCCTAAATAAAAGTATATATTGGGCAGTAAGTGTATTATGAGGGCTATATATGTACCAAGGGCAGTGGCCCACCTAAGGAAACTGTATGGCAAATCCTCTCTTCTCTTTTTTCTGTACGTATGTGATATTTTCTTCTTTTGAAAATTTTTAATAAAAACGGATTAGTTAAAATCCTGGTCTCTCTCTGTCAGTCGGTCTCTCCCTCTCGGTCTCTATTCTCTCTCGGTCGGTCTCTCTCTCTGTCGGTCGGTCTCTCTCTCTGTCCATGTTGGTCTCTCCCTATCACCCCCTCTCTCATACCCACCGATCACTGTCGCGGCGCTGCACGGCGTTCACACTGCTCTGGCGGCTTTTCCTCTTTTGAAAATGCTGACCGCTCATTATTCCATCACGTATTCACTGCTTTCCCCGCCCACCGGCGCCTATGAGTGGTTGCAGTCAGACACGCCCCCACGCTGAGTGACAGCTGTCTCACTGCAACCAATCACAGCTGCTGGTAAGCGGGTCTATATCGTGCAGTAAAATAAAATAAATAATTAAAAAAAAACGGCGTGCGGTCACCCCCCCAATTTTGATACCAGCCAAGGTAAAGCCACACGGCTGAAGGCTGGTATTCTCAGGATGGGGAGCTCCACGTTACGTCTATCTGTCTGTCTCTTTCCCTGTCTGTGTGTCTGTCTCTGTCTCGCATTCCCTGTCGGTCTCTTTCCCTGTCTGTCTTTGTCCCTTTCTGTTTTTGTCCCTGTCTGTCTCTGACTGTCTGCCTCTTTCCCTGCCTGTCTGCCTCTTTCCCTGCCTGACTCTGTCTGTTTGTCTCTGTCTATTTCCCTGTCTGTGTCTGTCTGTCTTTTTCTGTCTCTCTCTAACCGCCTCTCCACCTACATCATATTACCTCACACAAACTTCTTATACTAAGAATGTCCTTTGTTGCCTATAGCAACCAATTACAGCGCCTATTAATGACTTGTAGCTCCCAGCTCCATTGACTTTAATATAAGCAGGTTTTTTGAAGAATAATGGTAAAGCGCGGGGTTAAATTTTCCCCTCAAAACATAGTCTATGATGTTCCCTGAGTCAAATGAGGTGGTTGTGCAAAATTTTGTGATTGTACATGCAACGGTGCAAATTCCTTTAAAGAGGTGGTTCATCGATTTTTATTACTGGCCACATAAATATTATATTGAGAAACAATGTTTCTCTCAAATACCTTGTGTTACCAAATAGTGCCTGTGTGCAGTGCTATTGTGCTCCACTTATCCCCTTCTCATGAGCCCCGGGCTCCGTGACCTCTGCTATCTGGTGATGTCACATCCACTGAGGCGGGCCGCAGTCTTCCTGAGTGACTGGGCGGTGGGTGATGATTGACCGCTCATCACAGCCCAGCATCTCGCGCGGTCTCTCCTTCACTACAGAGTGCGCAAGCAGGGAGATCCTGGGCTGTGACGAGCGGTGAAACGCCGCCCACAGCCCATCACTCAGGAAGACTGCGGCCCGCATCAGTTGACGTGACATCACCGGACATCAGAGGTGATGGAGCCCGGGGGTCACATGGGGATAAGCAGACTGCAATAGCACCGCTCACAGGCACTACTGGCAACACAAGGTATTTGCGAGAAACCTTCTTTCTCAACATAATATCAATAAGGCTAATAATGAAAAGGGGTGAACCACCGTGCACGTTCACAGCTGCTTGCTTTCCATCTATCTCCACCGTCCCCTCTTCTTTGATTAACATGTCTGGCTTCATGGAGCTAGAGGAGAATATCAGCAGGTGGGTCAGTGCACTTACATGTTTGGCCCCGCCCTGATGCACCGAGCGCCTGTGTTTGGTTTGAACAGTCATTCTGCGCTGACAGAGTCTCTCGAAGCCTAGAGCGGAAGGCAGCAGAAGAATGGACCAGTCCTGTCTTTTAATCACTTGGCGTCTTTTGAGTCCTGAATAGGGATGATCGAATACCTCAAATATTCGGCTTCGCGAATATCCAACAAATAGGTCGCCGCTATGTAAATATTCGATGTGCAATGTAATAGTTCCGAATAGTTGTTATTCGGGTTTCCCCATAGACTTACATTGAGCATTGAATATTCACGAATAGTTGAATAGCGGCAACCTATTCGGCAAATATCCATGAAGCCAAATATTTGAGGTACTCAATCATCCCTAGTCCTGAACAGTTAAGACGCTTAAAACTGAACATATGAACGGCCAGCTGTTCTCACATATAATATTAACCTGTTCATACTTTTGAGCACTTCATCAAGCAGATTACGGAGCGGATTCGCTGGATACAGACATTGTGCCCTTTTGGGTACATGGCCACGATGAAAGTTTGCAGCGTTTTGGGCGCAGCATGTCTTTGCCGAGTCCAAAACGCTGCGTCATACAGTACAAGCACAGTGGATGAGATTTATAGAAATCCCATGCCTACTGTGCGTGTACTGCCCGCAGCAAAAACTGACCTGCGGTGCGGCTTTCCTGACCCACAGCATGTCAATTCTTTGCTGTGGGGTCGCAAGCGTTCTCTGTAGGGAGAACACATCGAGAAGACCACAGCGCCCCGAACCCCGATTGTGGGTATCAGCAACTGCGATCTCCTGTGGAGGAGACTTGCGGCCGTAGGCAAGGACCCGCCGTGTCCAGGATGCAGTGGGTCCTAATCGTGGGCATGTACCCTAATGGTGTAAAAATGAACAACTTTTTCCTCTGAATTATAAGGCCCTGTGTGCACTAGAAAAAGGATTAGCGCACCTGTGTTAAAAAAATGCACCGAAAAATGCATGCATTTTTACTGCGTTTTTGTGCGTTTTTTCACAGGTTGATCCATGCGTTTTTTAATGCTTTAACAGCAATAAATAATATAGATAGATAATCGATAGATAGATAGATAGATAGTGGATAGATATAGATAGATAGATAGATAATTAATAGAGGGATAGATATTACAGCTTTATTTTTTATGTTTGTGCCCCCCCCCCCCCCACAGTATTTCTCAAACAGCAGTGACCCTGTGGGACACTGCAGTTCTCGCGAGTGGTAATGTGTTCACATTACCAACCGTGAGAAATGACCTGTAGTTACCCCTGCAGTCTCATTACGAGGCTGCATTGAGTATGTGTCAGACGCGGCTGGATCAGTCTGCAAGCGTTGTGAGATCTTACGCCGGAGCTGTGTGTTTGGGGTTTAATAAAGTGGTGAAAGAGGGGGCTTTTTTGTTATTTTATTTAAAATAAAGGATTTTTCGGTGTGTTTATTCACTTTACTTACAGGTTGATCATGGAAGCTGTCTCAGACGGTGCCATGATTAAGCTAGGACTTAATGGCAGCTATGCGCTGCTATAAACTCGTTATTACCCCGATTGCCACCGCATCACGGCAATCGGGAAGAGTCGATAACACGCCGGGACTGTCAGATAATGGATGCGACATTCTCGGGGCAGCTGTGGGCTGATATTCTTGGCTGAAGGACGGGGGGCAATAGCCCTTGCCCTCGGCCTCCGCAGCCTGAGAATACCGGGCCGCCGCTGTGTGCTTACCTTGGCTGGACGGTAAAAATACAGCGGAGCCCACGTTTTTTATTTTTATATGTCCGTTTGATTTCTATGTGTATTCTATATGTCTGTGTGTGAGTGTGATGTGTGCGTGTTTACGCTCTGCTCAACTTCCTCTGTCATAATGACATCACTTCCCTGCAAAACGCAGGCAGTGATAAACATTATGTTCCGAAAAACGCAAAATTCCGTAAGTAAAAATGCAGGAAAACGCAATGAAACGCACAGAATTTGCTACCGGCGTTATTCCCTGCGGTATTTTATGATTTCATTACAGTCAATGGAGTGAATAACGCAGCTATCTGCGGAAAAAAAGTGACATGTGTGACGACATGGATTCTCATGGGTTAAAGTTTCTTAACATTCAGCCAGACAGGATGATAGATTGTTTATAGACGGGGGATAAGTCCCTCATTGTTTTTACAAGACTCTTTTGGACTCATGTAATTGTGATGGCCACTGAAAGCCAGACGTATTGTTTCTCCAGACTTTTCCAGTAATCATTGTATTGTAGTTGTGTATTGCTAATGTGATTAACTTAGTAGCCATTGTCTAGTTGGTGACTTCCAGACTACATGTATACCCTCAGTCTTTCTGTAGACATCATTTGGATGAACATTGTCCATGCAGCTTGAGATTCATCCAATGGGAGAGGCGATCTTGTCCAACCAATCGATGAGGACGCAGTGTATCTAAGTGGAAGGCTGTGGCTATAAAAGGGATTTCTTTATGCCACCAGGTTGTTGATGGATGCTGATGGATACAGTCTAAGCTCTCAGGAGCTGACTAGAGGATCAGGATATCTTATGGCTTCAATTTAGGGACTCCGGTTCCGGTTGGAGACCATATCCACAGCCTAGGGATTTCGACTCCGGCTGCCAGGATTGTAACATCATTCCAGGACTACCTAAGGAGGACACTCAGGTTGGGACAATCCGGTCACCTGGCTACAGACTTTGCAGACCTCACACAGCTTCCTAAATCTGGCGCTATTCCTTTCTCGGTGGGTGCCCGCCAAAAGTGGGGTGCTGCTTGATTGGAGTAAGTGGCCCTGGAAGCTCTGAGGCATGGACATTCTAATCCCTGGTGAGCCAAAGGAAGAGTGAGACTCTGCTGCCTGTTACATTTGTGTTTGCTGGTTATGTGTTATGTGCCGTTAATTGTTTGGGGATCCAATAAAGTCTAATTATTGTGGTTCCCTCACCCTGTGTTGTCTGAGTAGTGTTACGCCCACGGTTAAGGAGGCCGGCGTTCAGTTGGGATGAGCCCTGAGCCACGCTGTCTTTCTAAAGGCGGCGGGTTTTAGTGGACGAGAGCACCCACTGAGCCCCGTGTCTCCACAACATGCTCATTCTATATCTCAAGAAAATCTGCAGAAAGAATTTTCTTGAGAAAAAAAAACGCAGTGTGCGCACAGCTAATTTGTTTTACCATAGGTTTTGGGGAATGTCTGCAGAAAGGTTACAAAGATTTTCTCAAGAAATTTCTGCAGCAAAAATGCAAAAAAAACACGGGTAAAACCGCAGTGTGTGCACAGGGCCTAACTGGTCTTGAATCTCCCGGATGATTGCGGCGTGTGATGTGATCAGCTTCAGTCTGTGATAGGGGGAGTAATAGTCTGCAGACAACTCACCCGCTCATCGATCACTCGGGTCAGCCATCGCTTTGTCAGCTTGTGCTTCTGAACGGCCTAATAACAGAAGACCTTTATTAGTTACAAGATATCGTGTATCGCTGCTTTTTACTTATTCTTCAAGAGAAAAACACTGATGAACAAAACCCTGATAGACAGTATATTCCTATAGCTACCAAATTAGTGGAGGTTTCACCACCCCAGGAAATAAATGGGGACTTCTGTTCCTGCATTATAGTCATGGATGGGTCTTCACTCTCTATAGGACTACACACTATACTCGGCCACCTCCAGCCGTCCCATAGAGAATAATGGGGAGCGGCAGCCGCTCACTCCCTCTATAATGTCTGTATACAATGTGGGTGAACAATTCAGATCTGTACAATGTGCACACATATGCAGCGGAGATGTACAGAGGGGTAGGAAATGAAGATACCTTGGACAGTTCGAGCGCTACAGGGTGATGTGGAGGATCCTCGTCATAGATCTCCTCGACGCTCTCCCTCCAGAACTGCATCCTCATCAGCCCCAGATTCCTCTGAGACACCGAATCTTTCACCTTCAGAGACAAATGACATTAAATAAGTGGATTGTGGCGCACCTGTGTAATGTGGGTGATGGAGACACATCTACGATTCTCAACACTGCTCAAATTTTCCTTGTGCTACTTAAAGAGATTGTCAACGTTTGCTTTATTTTTACAGATGTGTTGTTGGATTTTACATCACACATACATTGCATTTTGTTCCTTACATCAGATGTTCCATCTTAATCCAAAAAAAGAAACAAGACTTAGACGGTGCCTCTGATGGAGCCATAGCGTGCAAGGAGACAAACAGACTTCAAACACACTCCATTTGTTCTTTTTTCTGACAGACAGAAGAAGGGGATATATTGCATTGTTTCCCCATATGAAAAGATGGGCATCACTGGAAGTAAAAAAATAAAACACAAAAATCTGTTTCGCTGCACTCCAAAGCTCCATCTGAGGCTCAGATAGAGAACCCAATGGAAGAGCCAAAAAGTCATGTGAATGGCACTGTACATCCTCTCTTCCGGCACGCATAACCAGACTTGTTCATCAGACTCCTCCATTTAAAAAACACTGCAGATGGGGAAGTGTTCCTCAACGGCAGGAGGCGAATGGACAGGTCTGGTTACATGGAAGAAGGAAGAGCACCTGTGAATATACAGTGTGTTCACCCATATCCTGTCCACCACCATTAACTTGAGAACGGTGGCAGCTATAGGCATAGAAGTGGTGTCTAGGTATAGTAAAGTAGCCATGAGCTAAGCAATGAAACCACCTATAGCACCACCTGGTGAAAAACAACGGAGTTAGCATTTTTATCTCGAAAATGGAACGAGATAGAGAAAGAAAGTGAATTAAAAAAATTGTAGGGCATCATCAATTCAATACGAATCAACACCTTGCATACAGAAATGCTATGATATGAAACCCATGACCCCCCCCCCCAAACATTGAATGCTGGTCACGCATATGGCGCTCATTTAACTTTGATGCTCAAAGTGGCCCCCGTCAGCTGCAATGCACATCTGGACTCTGGACAGAATACTGTATCTTGCTGCACATTGTGCAATATGGTAGGTGACACGTTTGCACAAGCATCTGTGATACGTCGTCGTAGGTCCTGCAATGTTGGTGGAGGGGTCGCATACACCTGCTGTTTGATGTCACCTCACAGAAAGAAGTCCAGTGGGGTCAGGTCAGGTGAGTGTGGAGGCCACTCCACGCAGCCACCATACCCAATGACCTGTAGGTAGGTCTCCATGAGGTATCGCTTCACGTCCGCAGCCTTGTGAGTTTTACACGTTCTAATCATGGCATTTCTGTATGCAAGGTGTCGATTCGTATTGAATTGATAATACCCTACAATTTTTTAATTCACTTTTTTTCTCTATCTCGTTCCGTTTTCGAGATAAAAATGCTAACGCCGTTGTTTTCCACCAGGTGGCGCTATAGGTGGTTTTATTGCATAGCGCATGGCTTCTTTACTATACCTAGACACCACTTCTATGCCTATAGCTGCCGCCGTTCTCAAGTTAATGGCGGTGGACAGGATATGGGTGGACACTACTAAAGGCCACTATATCATGGTGCCAACACATGAAGATGAAGTGGACAACCCCTTTAAGACCAGGTGTGATTCACATTTTTTTCATGAAATGTTTTCTGAAAAAAATTACAATAGAGTGCAACGGCCTGCACTTCCCTCAGTGCACACCTAGTGGTTTCCAGTGAAAACAAATTAACACTAGTGAGCACTACAATGCTCGGGTGCTTGGTACTCGTAATGAGCAGTCACACACTCGGATGGGCGCAACTGGTGTACAAAGTATAATAGAAGTCAAGGTAGAATAGAACTCTAGAGAAATACTCTAGTTCCCCATTGACTTCCATTATACTTGGGTACATGAGTTGAGCTCATCGAGCGTCCAACTGCTCGCTACGAGCACCGGAGCATGGTAGTGCCCGCTCATCACTAGTTACGAGCATCGAGCACCTGAGCATGGTAGTGCTCCCTCATCACTAGTTACGAGTACTGAGCACCCGAGCATGGTAGTGCCCACTCATCACTAGTTACGAGTATCGAGCACCTGAGCATGGTAGTGCCCGCTCATCACTAGTTACGAGTACCGAGCACCTGAGCATGGTAGTGCCCGCTCATCACTAGTTACGAGTACCGAGCACCTGAGCATGGTAGTGCCCGCTCATCACTAGTTATGAGTAAGGGGTGCTTCACACACAGCGAGCTCGCTGCTGAGTCACGCTTTTTGTGACCTCATTAGCGATCTCGCTGTGTGTGACACTGAGCAGCGATCTGGCCCCTGCTGCGAGATCGCTGCTCGTTACACACAGCCCTGGTGCGTTTTCTTCAAAGGCGCTCTCCCACTGTGACACACAGATCGCTGTGTGTGACAGCGAGAGAGCGACAAATGAAGCGAGCAGGGAGCAGGAGCCGGCATCTGGCAGCTGCGGAGGCTGGTAACCAAGATAAACATCGGGTAACCAAGGTGGTTACCCGATATTTACCTTAGTTACCAGCCTCCGCAGCTCTCACGCTGCCTGTGCTGCCGGCTCCGGCTCTCTGCACATGTAGCTGCTGTACACATCGGGTTAATTAACCCGATGTGTACTGTAGCTAGGAGAGCAAGGAGCCAGCGCTCAGTGTGCGCGGCTCCCTGCTCCCTGCACACACAGCTAAGCGGTGTGCGCTGGTAACTAATGTAAACATCGGGTAACCATACCCGATGTTTACCTTAGTTACCAGTGTCCGCAGCTTCCAGACGCCGGCTCCGTGCAAGCGCAGCGTCGCTTGCACGTCGCTGCTGGCTGGGGGCTGTTCACTGGTCGCTGGTGAGATCTGCCTGTTTGACAGCTCACCAGCGACCATGTAGCGATGCAGCAGCGATCCTGACCAGGTCAGATCGCTGGTCGGATCGCTGCTGCATCGCTAAAGTGTGAAGGTACCCTTACATGCACTTGAGCATGGTTACAGTACAACCACCTCCCATTCAAATCAATAGGAGGCAAATGTGTACCTGGCCGCTATCAGAAGGAAATACGTAATTACTTACCGGTAATGTGTTTTTCCGAACCCATGACGGCACCCTTATATTCCCGTGGTGCCGTCATAGGGTGAGGGAAAAAGGCAGCTCCAGAACTGAGCATTCCCGGACACAGGCTGCCGCCGGCACTCGGAGAAGCTCATTGACAAGTGCCGGGTGTCAGACCCCGGCCAATCAGACATTGATGACCTATTCTAAGGATACATCATCAATGTAAGGCTAGTGTCATACTGGCGTATGACTCGCATGAGTGCAATGCGGGAAAATCTCACATTGTACTCAGCTCCATATATGACAATTCTGCAGCTCAGATCTGAGAGTTTTTCCTCAAACCTAATTGGGTGGAGGAAAAAATTGCAGCATGCTGTGATTGTCAACAAAAGGCGTGTCACTCGCACCCATACAAGTCTATGGGGGTGAGTGAAATGTCAGACGGCACTCAGATGTCATCCAAGTGCAGTGCAAGATACACACAGGCTGACAATGGAGGAGATTAGTTCCCCCCTCTCCTCCACAGCTGTGATCTGATGACAAGCTCGGATCACAGTATAATGACTCTCCGCTCACGCTCACAGCAGCAAGGGGGCCGCAGGTCATTAGCATATCGCATGCAATGCTCTTGCATCGGATGCCATACGCTATTGTGACAATAGCCTAAAAGTAGAGGATAACCTCTTTAGTGGAGTATGTTACCTCTGCCATGTCACCAATTCGATCCAATGCCACATAATAATAATAATAATATAATCCGGCCCAGCTTAGGGCAGTCATGGTGAGTGCAGGACTATGAGACAGAAGACGGATACCTGCCTGGGACAGTTCTACATTGAAGGCTCGCAGTGCAAACACTGAGCTCTGCGATTCCCGAGGCAGGAGCAGCGTGCACAGGAAGCCATCATAATCCCGTTTCCTGTGTGGTAAGAAAATAAAAGGAATTAAAGCTGTGGAGAATATTATACTCCTGTGATTTCTATGTGGTGCCGCTGCACAGAACATCGGTCCTGGCCCCCACAGCTCCACTATAGTTTAGAAATACACAATACAATCCATTACACCCAGTCAGGGAATGTTTGGGGGATAGGAAGAGGCATGAGGGGTCTATACAGGGCCGCTGCCGATAGTGCCCATACATGAGACAGCGATGGCTGCGGCCAACACTCTAATGTGTATGAGGTCCCAGAGATCGGACTGTCAGGGAAGATGGCGATGGGGAACGGCCAATGTTGGACTGCGGATGCTTTTGTTCTGGTGACATCGTCCTCAGAGGACACAGTAGTGCTCACGGCTGCCATCTTTGTCCTTCTGTGAAGACGTCAGTCACACTATATACATATAGATCTCAGTCCTGCAGTATTCAGTAGAAGTCAAACGGCCACAGTCCCTTAGGGGAACTGAAAACTTTAAAGGGAACATGTCACTACTTTTTTGGCCTATAAGCTGCGGCCACCACCAGCGGGCTCTTATATACAGCATTCTAACATGCTGTATATAAGAGCCCAGGCCGCTGTGAGAACATAAAAATCACTTTATAATACTTCCCTAACGGTCGTGCGGTGGGCCATATGGGTGTCTCCGTTCTCCGGTGCCGGCGCCTCCTCTTTTGGCCATCTTCGTCCTCCTTCTGAAGCCTGTGTGCATGACGCATCCTACGTCATACACACTCGCCGGTCCTGCGCAGGCGCACTACAATACTTTGATCTGCCCTGCTCAGGACCTGAATGCCGGCGAGTGTGTATGACGTCAAACGCGTCATGCACCGCGGCTAAAGAAGAAGCACAAAGATGGACAAAAGAGGCAGCGCTGGCACCGGACACGCCCATAAGGCCCACAGCGCGACTGTTAGGTAAGTATTATAAAGTGTTTTTTATGTTATACTCCCAGCCTGGGCTCTTATATACAGCATGTTAGAATGCTGTATATAAGAGCCTGGTGGTGGTGGCCGCAGCTTATAGCCAAAAAAGTGGGGACAGGTTCCCTTTAAAGGGAACCTGTCAGGTCCAAAGACACTATTAACCTTCATATATAGGGTTAATCAGCAGGATGAAGGAGCTCAGCCGCTGCACTGAAAATGTGACATCTGGGATAAAACAAACATAATTTCTCCCTGCAGCTGCCTGCTACAATGACAGGCAGCGCTTACAGCAGCTGGATTCCATATTGGGTATCGCGGTGACCATACAAATCCTATCTATGAAAACTGACAATGATCTTATTCTTACATTAAACACTAAATGAACAGAACTAAAAAGCCAAAATTGCTGTATTCTAGCCCATGAGTCCAAGGTACTAAGTCTGCACCTACCCGGCCTGACTGACAGCTGCGGCTTGTAGAAGGACGGAGGGACACTGAGGGGCTGCCAATCACACTCCATAGGTGGAGATTATACAGTCATCCTGGAGTGGATTATCAATGTAAGTACACCAGACTCCTCAGGTGGAGAGAGCTATTTAGGAATGCATGGTTTGTAATGTGAAATCTGGCGACAGATCTGCTCAGGGTTCCCCCTTTGAAAGATTACTGCGCCAAAAGTTCAGGGAGGCAAATACAAATTGAGTTCTTAACTCACTTTAAGATATGCAATGTTTTTAACTCACTTTAATTGTCTGACATCAGCCACATGGGTTATGTGGTTAAAAACGGACATGATGTCATGTTCATCCAGACCAGCTGAAGCACTTTGTAAGTGCGAAACGGCCGTCGTCGGACGTGTATAGCTCTCCCTCCCCACCTACCTGCCCTGCACATGTAACCTCCAAATCCGAATAAACACGATTTTATACAGCAATAATCTGGTGAGTGCCATTCTCCTTCAATATTGGATACAAATTGAGTTCTTACTAACACTCCCATGCTGCCTAATGTTACTGCACGGGTTTTTGTTGATTGGCTGCAGCACTGACATTATGTGGACAGCGCTGCAGCCAATCAATGAACAAAGGGGTTGATGTAAACGGCCCGTTGTGATGAGTGCACTGATCGCCGAAGCGCAATAGTGAGAAGAGGCAGCGCTGGGCCTGAGAGGGGGGAGAAAATGATGGGGAGGGGGAGAAAAAGATGGGGAGGGGGGGGGGAGAAAAAAGATGGGGAGGGGGGAGAAAAAAAGATGGGGAGGGGGGGAGAAAAAAAAGATGGGGAGGGGGGGAGAAAAAAAAGATGGGGAGGGGGGGGAGAAAAAAAAGATGGGGGGGAGAAAAAAAGATGGGGAGGGGGGGGAGAAAAAAAGATGGGGAGGGGGGAGAAAAAAAGATGGGGAGGGGGGAGAAAAAAAGATGGGGAGGGGGGAGAAAAAAAGATGGGGAGGGGGGGAGAAAAAAAGATGGGGAGGGGGGGAGAAAAAAAGATGGGGAGGGGGGGGGAGAAAAAAAGATGGGGAGGGGGGGGGAGAAAAAAAAGATGGGGAGGGGGGAGAAAAAAAAGATGGGGAGGGGGGGAAAAGATGGGGAGGGGGGGAAAAGATGGGGAGGGGGGGGAGAAAAAGATGGGGAGGGGGGGGAGAAAAAGATGGGGAGGGGGGGGAGAAAAAGATGGGGAGGGGGGGAGAAAAAGATGGGGAGGGGGGGAGAAAAAGATGGGGAGGGGGGGAGAAAAAGATGGGGAGGGGGGGGAAAGATGGGGAGGGGGGGGGAAAAGATGGGGAGGGGGGGGGAGAAAAAGATGGGGAGGGGGGGGAGAAAAATATGGGAGGGGGGGAGAAAAAGATGGGGAGGGGGGGGAGAAAAAGATGGGGAGGGGGGGGGAGAAAAAGATGGGGAGGGGGGGGGAGAAAAAGATGGGGAGGGGGGGGGAGAAAAAGATGGGGAGGGGGGGGGAGAAAAAGATGGGGAGGGGGGGAGAAAAAGATGGGGAGGGGGGGGAGAAAAAGATGGGGAGGGGGGGAGAAAAAGATGGGGGGGGAGAAAAAGATGGGGGGGGAGAAAAAGATGGGGGGGGAGAAAGATGGGGGGGAAAGATGGGGGGGAGAAAAAGATGGGGGGGGAGAAAAAGATGGGGGGGGAGAAAAAGATGGGGGGGGAGAAAAAGATGGGGGGGGGGGAGATGGGGAGGGGGGGAGAGAAAGATGGGGAGGGGGGGGAGAAAAAGATGGGGAGGGGGGGGAGAAAAAGATGGGGAGGGGGGGGAGAAAAGATGGGGAGGGGGGGGAGAAAAAGATGGGGAGGGGGGGGAGAAAAAGATGGGGAGGGGGGGAGAAACAGATGGGGAGGGGGGGAGAAACAGATGGGGAGGGGGGGAGAAACAGATGGGGAGGGGGGGGAGAAACAGATGGGGGGGGAGAAACAGATGGGAGGGGGGGGAGAAAAAGATGGGGAGGGGGGGGAAAGATGGGGAGGGGGGGAGAAAAAGATGGGGGGGGGGGAAAAGATGGGGAGGGGGGGAGAAAAAGATGGGGAGGGGGGAGAAAAAGATGGGGAGGGGGGGAGAAAAAGATGGGGAGGGGGGGGAGAAAAGATGGGAGGGGGGGGAGAAAAAGATGGGGAGGGGGGGGGAGAAAAAGATGGGGAGGGGGGGAGAAAAAGATGGGGAGGGGGGGAGAAAAAGATGGGGGGGGGAGAAAAAGATGGGGGGGGAAAGATGGGGGGGAGAAAAAGATGGGGGGGGAGAAAAGATGGGGGGGGGGATGGGGAGGGGGGGAGAGAAAGATGGGGAGGGGGGGAGAAAAGATGGGGGGGGGGGAGAAAAGATGGGGAGGGGGGGGGAGAAAAAGATGGGAGGGGGGGGAGAAACAGATGGGGAGGGGGGGGAGAAACAGATGGGGAGGGGGGGGAGAAACAGATGGGGAGGGGGGGGGAGAAACAGATGGGGAGGGGGGGGGAGAAAAAGATGGGGAGGGGGGGGGAGAAAAAGATGGGGAGGGGGGGGGAGAAAAAGATGGGGAGGGGGGGGGAGAAAAGATGGGGAGGGGGGGGGGAAGAAAAAGATGGGGAGGGGGGGGGAGAAAAGATGGGGAGGGGGGGAGAAAAGATGGGAGGGGGGGAGAAAAGATGGGGAGGGGGGGAGAAAAAGATGGGGGAGGGGGGGAGAAAAGATGGGGAGGGGGGGGAGAAAAAGATGGGGGGGGGAGAAAAGATGGGGGGGGGGGAGAAAAGATGGGGGGAGGAGAAAAGATGGGGGGGAAAGATGGGGAGGGGGAAAAGATGGGGAGGGGGAAAAGATGGCGAGGGGGGGGAAGAAAAGATGGGGAGGGGGGGAGAAAAAGATGGGGAGGGGGGGAGAAAAGATGGGGAGGGGGGGGGAGAAAAGATGGGGAGGGGGGGGAGAAAAAGATGGGGAGGGGGGGGAGAAAAAGATGGGGAGGGGGGGGGAGAGAAAAGATGGGGGGGGGGGAGAAAAGATGGGGAGGGGGGGGAGAAAAGATGGGGAGGGGGGGGAGAAAAAGATGGGGAGGGGGGGAGAAAAGATGGGGAGGGGGGGGAAGAAAAGATGGGGAGGGGGGGGAGAAAAAGATGGGGAGGGGGGGGAAAGATGGGGTGGGGGGGAGGAAAAAGATGGGGAGGGGGGGGGGAAGATGGGGGAGCGGGGGGGAAAAGATGGGGAGGGGGGGGAAAAGATGGGGAGGGGGGGGGAGAAAAGATGGGGAGGGGGGGAGAAAAGATGGGGAGGGGGGGAGAAAAGATGGGGAGGGGGGGGGAAAAGATGGGGAGGGGGGGGGAAAGATGGGGAGGGGGGGGGGGAGATGGGAGGGGGGGGGGGAGATGGGGAGGGGGGGGGAAAGATGGGGAGGGGGGGGGAGAAAAGATGGGGAGGGGGGGGAGAAAAGATGGGGAGGGGGGGAGAAAGATGGGGAGGGGGGGGAGAAAAGTTGGGGAGGGGGGGGAGAAAAGATGGGGAGGGGGGGGAGAGAAAAGATGGGGAGGGGGGGGGAGAAAGATGGGGAGGGGGGGGTGAAAGATGGGGAGGGGGGGGGAGAAAGATGGGGAGGGGGGGGGGGAGAAAAGATGGGGAGGGGGGGCGGAAAGATGGACAGGGGGGGCGGAAAGATGGACAGGGGGGGGCGGAAAGATGGACAGGGGGGGGCGGAAAGATGGACAGGGGGGGCGGAAAGATGGACAGGGGGGGGCGGAAAGATGGACAGGGGGGGGCGGAAAGATGGACAGGGGGGGGCGGAAAGATGGACAGGGGGGGGGCGGAAAGATGGACAGGGGGGGGCGGAAAGATGGACAGGGGGGGGCGGAAAGATGGACAGGGGGGGGCGGAAAGATGGACAGGGGGGGGCGGAAAGATGGACAGGGGGGGGCGGAAAGATGGACAGGGGGGGGCGGAAAGATGGACAGGGGGGGGCGGAAAGATGGACAGGGGGGGGCGGAAAGATGGACAGGGGGGGGCGGAAAGATGGACAGGGGGGGGCGGAAAGATGGACAGGGGGGGGGCGGAAAGATGGACAGGGGGGGGCGGAAAGATGGACAGGGGGGGGCGGAAAGATGGACAGGGGGGGGCGGAAAGATGGACAGGGGGGGGCGGAAAGATGGACAGGGGGGGGCGGAAAGATGGACAGGGGGGGGCGGAAAGATGGACAGGGGGGGGCGGAAAGATGGACAGGGGGGGGGCGGAAAGATGGACAGGGGGGGGCGGAAAGATGGACAGGGGGGGGCGGAAAGATGGACAGGGGGGGGCGGAAAGATGGACAGGGGGGGGGCGGAAAGATGGACAGGGGGGGGGCGGAAAGATGGACAGGGGGGGGCGGAAAGATGGACAGGGGGGGGCGGAAAGATGGACAGGGGGGGGGCGGAAAGATGGACAGGGGGGGGCGGAAAGATGGACAGGGGGGGGGCGGAAAGATGGACAGGGGGGGCGGAAAGATGGACAGGGGGGGCGGAAAGATGGACAGGGGGGGCGGAAAGATGGACAGGGGGGGGCGGAAAGATGGACAGGGGGGGGCGGAAAGATGGACGGGGGGGGCGGAAAGATGGACAGGGGGAGGGCGGAAAGATGGACAGGGGGAGGGCGGAAAGATGGACAGGGGGGGGCGGAAAGATGGACAGGGGGGGGCGGAAAGATGGACGGGGGGGGGCGGAAAGATGGACGGGGGGGGGCGGAAAGATGGACGGGGGGGGCGGAAAGATGGACGGGGGGGGCGGAAAGATGGACAGGGGGGGCGGAAAGATGGACAGGGGGGGCGGAAAGATGGACAGGGGGGGCGGAAAGATGGACGGGGGGGGCGGAAAGATGGACAGGGGGGGGCGGAAAGATGGACAGGGGGGGCGGAAAGATGGACAGGGGGGGCGGAAAGATGGACAGGGGGGGGCGGAAAGATGGACGGGGGGGGCGGAAAGATGGACGGGGGGGGCGGAAAGATGGACGGGGGGGCGGAAAGATGGACGGGGGGGCGGAAAGATGGACAGGGGGGGCGGAAAGATGGACAGGGGGGGCGGAAAGATGGACAGGGGGGGCGGAAAGATGGACAGGGGGGGCGGAAAGATGGACAGGGGGGGGCGGAAAGATGGACAGGGGGGGGCGGAAAGATGGACAGGGGGGGCGGAAAGATGGACAGGGGGGGGCGGAAAGATGGACAGGGGGGGCGGAAAGATGGACAGGGGGGGCGGAAAGATGGACAGGGGGGGCGGAAAGATGGACAGGGGGGGCGGAAAGATGGACAGGGGGGGCGGAAAGATGGACAGGGGGGGCGGAAAGATGGACAGGGGGGGCGGAAAGATGGACAGGGGGGGCGGAAAGATGGACAGGGGGGGCGGAAAGATGGACAGGGGGGGCGGAAAGATGGACAGGGGGGGGCGGAAAGATGGACAGGGGGGGCGGAAAGATGGACAGGGGGGGCGGAAAGATGGACAGGGGGGGCGGAAAGATGGACAGGGGGGGGCGGAAAGATGGACAGGGGGGGCGGAAAGATGGACAGGGGGGGCGGAAAGATGGACAGGGGGGGCGGAAAGATGGACAGGGGGGGCGGAAAGATGGACAGGGGGGGCGGAAAGATGGACAGGGGGGGCGGAAAGATGGACAGGGGGGGCGGAAAGATGGACAGGGGGGGGCGGAAAGATGGACAGGGGGGGCGGAAAGATGGACAGGGGGGGCGGAAAGATGGACAGGGGGGGCGGAAAGATGGACAGGGGGGGCGGAAAGATGGACGGGGGGAGGAAAGACGGGGTGAGATTGGGAGGGGGGGGAATCATCGGGAGGGTGGGAAAGATCATTTTGGGGGGCTTTGTGTTTATTTTTTTTATGCTCAGAAGCAGTAACCTATGAAAGTGGACAACCCCTTTAAGTGAGGCAGAAGATAAAAAACCTGCTGAGCCTACAGGGGCGATCGGTGACCCTCATGGCACTGATAACGTGGGATCAGCAGGGCGCTGGGTCACAGAGGGGTTCTGGACAAAAAAAACGGTACAATCTGATGCAGGGAGGCTGATTACAACGAAGAGTGAATGAATGCGCACACAGGAGTCTATGGGCGGACGCCCCTGTGAGCCCCATCACTGTACCTGACCAGCTCCGCACAGTAGGCAGCAGATGCCGCAGCCTGGCCGCTCCTCCCCCGGGAGCTGCAGGGGATCAGGTGTGTACGGGGGCGCAGCGCGGCTCTCAGAGACATGACAATGTCACCCAGGCAGGAGGGGGCGTGTCCCGAGCCGGTCGGGAGGGGGCGTGTCCTGGTCCTGCCAGCCCATTGGCGGAAAAGTTTGGAACTTGAACTACTACGTCATCTTCCCGCGCCGGTGTTGTGATCACGTGAGCGCTGGTGACGCAGTCTGGAAGAGACGCCGGGCAGCTTTATACAGCCGCTGAGAATTTCCTTATACAGCCGCTGAGAATTTCCGTATATTGTCGGTAACAGGTGAGTGCGGAGAATAACGGCGGGAGCGAGGTGCCGGGGGCTGGTCGTGTTTGTGTCAATGCTGCGGCTTTCTTTCTGCATATTTGTGTACGCCTGGTTATTTCCCATTCATTGCCTCATTACCTGCCTGTGCTGTGTGTGCGGCGCCCGCAGCACCAGTCTGCTCCAGCTTTGTGTAACCCCTTCCTTCCTGGAGCGTTATTTCTCCCATTTTTTTGCACTTTTTTCTTTCCTCCACGAGCCATAGATTATATTTTCCTGGACGTACACGGACGTATATTTTGAAGGACACCTTCATTTTACCTTTACAATGGGGAAAAAGTTTACAAGTGCAAAGAAATGGTTAAAGGGGAACCTGTCAGGTCCAATATGCACTCAGAACCACGAGTAGTTCTGGGTGCATATTGCTATTCCCTGCCTAACTGTCCCTGTATACACTAGCATAGATGATAAGAATAATTTTTATTTCTAAAGTGCCAACATATTCTGTAGATAAAGAGATCTTTAGAAAAAGTATTTCTAAAGATCTTTTATTGTATGCTAATGAGCGCGGGGACTAGTCCCCTGGGCGTTAGTTCCCCTGGCTAGTTGACTCCATTAGCATGTTAATACGCCCCTGTGGTCATGCTAACATGCTAATGAATGTGCAGCCACAGAAGATGATCCCACTCTCCTCTCCACCACCATCGCGTCCAACTGGGGATTTCGGCTCAGTGCGCACTATGAAGCAGAGTGTACGCGTTCTGGCTTCTAACTGACATATAAATTACATGCGTTGGGGCAGAATGTGACACCATATCAACCAATTATGTTAGGGTAAGAACGCACTTTGCGTTCTCCTTGCATTTCTAAACACACGTTTTTGGCTTGCTTTGATTTGACCAAAGTTGCCTTTTTCAGAACTTTAGCGCTGAAAACGCATGCGTATTTACCGCGTTTTAGATGCGTTTTCAGCGCTTTTTCACCTGCACTTTGACAGATGCGTTTTGAACATCAAGACCCTGCTAAATAAAGTTTAAACTGTCAAACACAATGAAAAAAAGGAACACAGAATTTTAGAAATAATTTAGAAAATAGAAATAATGATTAAAATTATAGCGGTAATATTCTATTTTTTGGGAAAAATAGCAATAATTTATTATTTTTCTTTAATTTAATTGTCGGACTATATGTGTGTGTGTGTAAAGGGACATATGAAATCATTATTTTGATGTCCAAAACGCATGTTTTCTGCACATAAAAAGCAGGTAAAACGCAGGAATTTGAAGGATTCTTGTTTTTTTCCATTTCTCATTGACTTCAATGTTAGCAAAACGCACCCAAAATGGCAAAAACAACTGACATGCTGCTTCTTTGAACGCATGGTTTTTGCCACAAAATATGCAAATTAAACGCAGCGTTTAGAAACGCAAAGTGCGGTCTGAAAATCCCCATTTTCCATTGACCTTGCTGGAAAATCAAAACGCGAGCCTTTTGGCATGAAAAAGGTGCATCAAAAAACAGACCTAAAAAGCACCTGAAACGCAGGTGGAAATGCAAAGTGCGTTCTTACCCTAAGACTACACCTTAGACTAAGAATTACATAACAAGAGGCCTAAGGGGTAAGGCCTCTGTCACACATCATACACGTGTCGCGAGACACGTATTTTCTTTGCGTGTTGCGTTTGGTAAGTACGTGTCTCCGGTACGTGCGGTCCACGTGTGTTCTCCGTGTGCTATCTGCAAGAACACAAGGAGAACCGGTAACTTGAATACTCACGTGGTCGTTGCTGCTGTCCAGGGTACTGATCTTCGGCTCCAGTCCTGCCCACTCACCGCTTTTGCTGCTTCCGGCTGAGCGGAGGGGCGGAGATTAGCTTAGCGCCCGTGACATCACGCCCACCTCCTTAACACGCTCATAATGAGCGGCGGTCGCCAGCAACTGTTTGCAGCGTAAGATTCTGCAGGGCTGGTGGAGGTATGTGTTTTGTTTTTTTTTGTTTGTTTTTTTTATTTTAAATAAATAATAAGAACGTGTTTCTCCGGCGCGTGTCACACGGGACCGCATCCACACTACATCCGTGTGTTATGGGTGTGACACCCGTGATGGTCGAGAAAAACGGACATGTCGGCGTGAGAAACACACGGAAGTACGGAACGGACACATGTTCCGTTCCAAAATACTTACGTGTGTCCAATACATAGGAATACATTGGTCCATGTGTGTACGTGTCTCCGGTATGTGAGAAAACTGCCAAACACGTACCAAAGGCACGAACGTGTGAAAGAAGCCTAACGTAGTACGTAGTCATAAGTGACCAAATACATCAAAAATGGGTCAGAAACTCACTTCTTGCAAAAGTATAAAAAGTGTTTATTACATTGTCCAAATACAAGAAGTGACATACAAAAAGTATCAAATAACGATTATCAGTCTTTTCAAGGGGAGTCACTGATGACAAATCACATGGGGCCAACAAACCACATATGGCGAGGATAGAGATTAGTAGACCTGTACTAAAAAGTTATATAAATAGACCTAATATAAATAAAATTAGATTACTGAAGTATAGAAAGATAATGAACATACACATGTCTATTACATCATTTTAACCATATATTGAAGTGCAGCCATAGGCAAGTGTAGCCATAGGCTAAACTAGGGACTCCATAAGGAGGCTCCCATATAATATTCACTCTGAGTTAACAGTGTTAGGCTTAGGAAATTATGAGCCAGCCCATCTCAATCATTCAGTCACCCATAGTGGTGCCCAAGAAAAACATGCCTCTTCTAACTGAAGTAGTGCGGATGACCGACACTCCGGGGTCATGCGCACTGAGCTGAAATCCAGCGGCGACGGAGAGGTGAGTGAGATCATTTTGTGACACTGCACATTTATTAGCATGACGGCACACCTACAGGGGCCCACAGGAACGTACTAACATCCTAATGGAAGCGACTGGCAAGGTGAACTAGCGCCCTTGTGACTAGTCCCTGCACTCATTAGCATATCATAAAGGATCTTTACAAATACTTTTTCTAAAGATCCCTTTATCTATGCTAGTATATACAGGGACAGATTAGGCAGGGATTAGAAATATCCACCCAGAACTGCTCGTGGTGTATATTGGACCTGACCGTTTTCCTTTAAATAATGTGCAGTAGTCAGTGTACAGCTTGTATAGCAATGTAAATGTGGTGCCCTCTAAATAACTCAACACACAGCCATTCATGCCTAAACCACTGGAAACAAAAGTGAGTACACCCCTAAGTAAATATGGCCAAATTGTGCCCAATTAGCCATGTTCCCTCTCCAGGGTCATGTAACTCGTTAGTGTTACAATGTCTCTGGTGTGAATGGGGAGCAGGTGTCTTACATTTGGTGCTATCGCTCACACACTCTCATACCGGTCACTGGAAGATCAACATGGCAAAGAATGCTGTGAGGATCTGAAAAAAAGAATTGTTGCTCTACATAAAGATGGCCGAGGCTATAAAAAAAATTGCCAACACCCTGAAACTGAGCTGCAGCACATTGGCCAAGACCATATAGTGGTTTAACAAAATAGGCTCCATTCAGAACAGACCTCGCCATGGACTCCCAAAGAAGCTGAATGCACGTGCTCAGTGTCATAACCAGAGGTTGTTTTTTCAAAGTAGATGTATGACTGCTGCCAGCATTGCTGCAGATGTTACAGGGGTGGGGGCTTTATTCTGGGACGACAGCCATGCAGACCAGTGTGATGCAGTGTGCGGCGTATGGTCTGAGCACTAACAGGCTGACCCCTCACCCCTGTAACCTCTGCAGCAATGCTGGCAGCACTCATACATCTATTTTGAAGAGACAACCTCTGGATATGACGCTGAGTACATGCATTCAACTTATTTGGTTTTGAGTGGAACCTGTCTTGTTAAACCGCTGTATGGTTTTGGCCACTGTTCTGCAGCTCAGTTTCAGGGTGTTGGCAATCTTCTTATAGTCTTGGCCATCTTTAGGTAGAGCAACAATTGTTTTTCAAGATCCTCAGAGAATCCTTTGCTATGAGTAGCCATGTTGAACTTCCAGTGACCAGTATGAGAGAGTGTGTGATAGATAACACCAAATGTAACACTCCTGCTACCCATTCACACCTGACACCTTGTAACACTAATGAGTCACATGACACCGAGGAGGGAAAATGGCTAATTGAGCACAACCTGGCCATTTTCCTTTAGGGGTTCACTCCATTTTATTGCCAGTGGTTTAAACATTAATGACTGTGTGAGTTATTCAGAGGATACCAAATTTACCTTGTTATACAAGCTGTACATTGTATCAGTGTCATATCCTCAGTGTTCTACCATGAAAGGATATAATATAAACTGTCCCAAAAAAATGACAGGGGTGTACTCACTTTTCTGATATACTGTATATATTTATACTCCAGTTCTGATTCTCTGGTAATCATTTTCGGAGTGATGACATGGTGAAGCCTTTTATTTGAGACCCTTAGATGGGATCCTTTTTGGCCTTGCAGCATTCTATATGTGCATAAGGCTAAGACCGCACTTTGCGTTCTCCTACTTGCAGTTCTAAATGCACGTATTGGGCTTAATTGATTTGACCAAAGTTGCCTTTCTTTGTCGCTCTATTGGGAGACCCAGACAATTGGGTGTATAGGCTATGCCTCCGGAGGCCGCACAAAGTATTACACTCAAAAGTGTTAAGCCCCTCCCCTTCTGCCTATACACCCCCGTGCTCCCACGGGCTCCTCAGTTTTTTGCTTTGTGCGAAGGAGGTCAGACACGCACGCACAGCTCCACAGATTGGTCAGCAGCAGCTGCTGACCATGTCGGATGGAAGAAAAGTGGGCCCATATAGGGCCCCCAGCATGCTCCCTTCTCACCCCACTTTTGTCGGCGGTGTTGTTAAGGTTGAGGTATCCATTGCGGGTACGGAGGCTGGAGCCCACATGCTGTTTTCCTTCCCCATCCCCCTCAGGGTTCTGGTGGAAGTGGGATCCTATCGGTCTTCAGGCACTGAGACCGTGCTTCATCCACATCTCCTGTGGAGCCTGCTGGATAGGAGCCGGGTATCGTTCAGGGACATGGCCCTGCTACTTGAAGGTACTCTGTGTCCCCGTGGGGACCGCGCACAGCAACACTCCAGCTTTGCTGGGTGTGCTAGTGCACCGGGGACCGCGGAACTGACCGGGTTAATATGTGCCATTACACACTCAGCGTTGCTGAGTGTGTTTATGTAGAGGGACTGCCGCATTGACCGCCGCTGCCTTGGAAATACTGCGGCGCGGCTGGGACTTGTAGTGCGCCGGGGACTTCCACGCTGGCAGCGCTTTTACGGCGGCCGCGTTTATTACTAGAGTCCCCGGCTTTTTGCGGCCTAGTTTCCTTTCCTCCCGCCCATAGCCCTGACAGGCAGGGGAAGGGCGGGACGCTGCATAGAACGAGCAGCACTGAGGGCTGGAGCATGCTTTGCAGACTCCACCCCTCTCACTGTGCACAGTGCAGGCACCAGTTCCCGCACTTTCTGGGTCACGCCCACGGCTACCTCCTCTCCTCAGGACGCATTCCTGTCAGCTCCTCGGACGCTGCAGAGGGGGACAAAGTCTGGGAGACCCAGGCAGGGACTCTGGTGGCCTCACAACCGCTTTAAGCGGGTGGTAAGCAGCACCTGTGGTGCTAGCCCCATTGTGCAGTAGTGTAACATTATATGTTTATTTTACACTGTATAGTGCACAGTTGATTTCTGGCTATATACCCTATTGTGTTGCTCAGGGAAGATAATAGCATGGCGCCCACGAAAGGCAGGGGTGCCAAAACACAGGCTTATTATGTTGCCTGCGCCGCATGTACGACCCCGCTACCGGCAGGTTCCACTGACCCTCATTGTCTGCACTGTTCGGCCCCTGTGGCACTTGCTCAGCCAGAGCCTCTGCTAGGGGGGGCCCAGGGGGAGCCACCTGCTAACACTGTTCAGGTGACAGGGACGGAGTTTGCAAAACTCTCTGAGACTATGTCTAAGATACTAGAAGCCTTGCAGTCCAGGCCGGTATCTCAGCACAGGGACTCTGTTGATTCTTTGTTCCCGGGCCCACCTCTGCTGGACCAACAATGTCCTCCCGGGGTATCTCATGGATCCCAAGCTGAGGGTTCTGACACAGACCCCAGCCCCAGACCGACTAAGCGAGCTCGCTTAGATTTTCCCTCGACATCATCATATTGTTCAGGGTCTCAGCGAGGGGAATCGCTGGTCGATGACGCGGAAGTAGCTGATCAGGATTCTGATCCTGAGGCCGCTCTCAATCTTGATACTCCGGACGGGGACGCCATAGTGAACGACCTTATTGCGTCCATCAATCGTATGTTGGATATTTCTCCCTCAGCTCCTCCGGCGGAGGAGTCAGCTTCTTAGCAGGAGAAATTCCGTTTCAGGTTTCCCAAGCGTACACCGAGTATGTTTCTGGACCACTCTGATTTCAGAGAGGCAGTCCAGAATCACCATGCTTGTCTAGATAAGCGTTTTTCTAAGCGCCTTAAGGATACACGTTACCCTTTCCCCCCTGACGTGGTCAAGGGCTGGACTCAGTGTCCCAAGGTGGATCCTCCAATCTCCAGACTGGCAGCTAGATCCATACTTGCAGTGGAAGATGGGGCTTCACTCAAAGATGCCACTGACAGGCAGATGGAGCTCTGGTTGAAATCCATCTATGAAGCTATCGGCGCTTCTTTTGCTCCAGCATTCGCAGCTGTATGGGCGCTACAAGCTATCTCAGCAGGTCAAGCGCAAATTGACGCAGCCACACGCACGTCCGCGCCACAGGTGGCGTCCATAACCACTCAGACGTCGGCATTTGCGTCTTACGCTATGAATGCTATCCTGGACTCTGCGAGCCGTACGGCGGTTGCAGCCGCCAATTCGGTGGTACTCCGCAGGGCCTTGTGGCTACGGGAATGGAAGGCAGATTCTGTTTCCAAAAAGCGCTTAACCAGTTTGCCAATTTCGGGGCGAACGATTGTTTGGCGAGCGTTTAGATGAAATCATCAAACAATCCAAGGGAAAGGATACATCCTTACCCCAGCCCAAACCGAACATACCCCAACAGAGGAAGGGGCAGTCGAGGTTTCGGTCCTTTCGGGGCGCGGGCAGGTCCCAATTCTCCTCGTCCAAAAGGCCTCAGAAAGATCAAAGGAACTCTGATGCATGGCGGTCTAAGTCACGTCCCAAACAGACCACCGGAGGTGCCGCTACCAAAGCGGCTTCCTCATGACTTTCGGCATCCTCACTCCGCATCCTCGGTCGGTGGCAGGCTCTCCCGCTTTTGCGACACCTGGCTGCCACGGGTAAAAGACCGTTGGGTGAGAGACATTCTGTCTCACGGTTACAAGATAGAGTTCACCTCTCGTCCCCCGACTCGATTCTTCAGGTCATCCCCGCCTCCCGAGCGAGCCGAGGCTCTTCTGCAGGCGCTGGGCATTCTGAAGGCAGAAGGAGTGGTGGTCCCTGTTCCTCTGCAGCAGCAGGGCCACGGTTTTTACCCCAACTTGTTTGTGGTCCCAAAGAAAGACGGGTCTTTTCGACCTGTCCTGGACCTGAAACTTCTCAACAAACACGTAAAGACCAGGAGGTTCCGGATGGAATCCCTCCGCTCCGTCATCGCCTCAATGTCCCAGGGAGATTTCCTTGCATCGATCGATATCAAGGATGCTTATCTCCACGTACCGATTGCTCCAGAGCACCAGCGCTTCTTGCGCTTCGCCATAGGGAACGAACACCTGCAGTTCGCAGCACTGCCGTTCGGCCTGGCAACAGCCCCACGGGTTTTCACCAAGGTTATGGCTACTGTAGTAGCGGTCCTCCACTCTCAGGGTCACTCGGTGATCCCGTACTTGGACGATCTGTTGATCAAGGCACCCTCTCTAGAGGCATGCCAACACAGCCTCGACGCTACCCTGGAGACTCTCCAGAGTTTCGGGTGGATCATCAATTTTCCAAAGTCAAATCTGACACCGGCCCAATCGCTGACATACCTTGGCATGGAGTTTCATACCCTCTCAGCGATAGTGAAGCTTCCGCTGATCAAGCAGCGGTCACTACAGACAGGGGTACAATCTCTCCTTCAAGGTCGGTCACACACCTTGAGACGCCTCATGCACTTCCTGGGGAAGATGGTGGCAGCAATGGAGGCAGTTCCTTTCGCGCAGTTTCACCTGCGTCCTCTTCAATGGGACATCCTTCGCAAATGGGACAGGAAGCCGACGTCCCTCGACAGGAACGTCTCCCTCTCGCAGGCGACCAAAGCTTCCCTTCGGTGGTGGCTTCTTCCCACTTCATTATCGAAAGGGAAATCCTTCCTACCCCCATCCTGGGAGGTGGTCACGACGGACGCGAGTCTGTCAGGGTGGGGAGCGGTTTTTCTCCACCACAGGGCTCAGGGTACGTGGACCCAGCAAGAGTCCTCGCTTCAGATCAATGTTCTGGAAATACGAGCAGTGTATCTTGCCCTGAAAGCGTTCCAGCAGTGGCTGGAAGGCAAGCAGATCAGAATTCAGTCAGACAATTCCACAGCGGTGGCATACATCAACCACCAAGGCGGCACACGCAGTCGGCAAGCCTTCCAGGAAGTCCGGCGGATTCTACTGTGGGTGGAAGCCACGGCCTCCACCATCTCCGCAGTTCACATTCCAGGCGTGGAAAACTGGGAAGCAGATTATCTCAGTCGCCAGGGAATGGACGCAGGGGAATGGTCCCTTCACCCGGACGTGTTTCAGGAGATCTGTCGCCGCTGGGGGGTGCCGGACGTCGATCTCATGGCGTCCCGACACAACAACAAGGTACCAGCGTTCATGGCACGGTCTCAAGATCCCAGAGCTCTGGCGGCAGACGCCTTAGTTCAGGATTGGTCGCAGTTTCAGCTCCCTTATGTGTTTCCTCCGCTGGCACTGTTGCCCAGAGTGTTACGCAAGATCAGGGCCGACTGCCGCCGCGTCATCCTCGTCGCTCCAGACTGGCCGAGGCGGTCGTGGTACCCGGATCTGTGGCATCTCACGGTCGGCCAACCGTGGGCACTACCAGACCGACCAGACTTGCTATCTCAAGGGCCGTTTTTCCATCTGAATTCTGCGGCCCTCAACCTGACTGTGTGGCCATTGAGTCCTGGATCCTAGCGTCTTCAGGGTTATCTCAAGACGTCATTGCCACTATGAGACAAGCTAGGAAACCAACGTCCGCCAAGATCTACCACAGGACGTGGAAAATTTTCCTGTCGCGGTGCTCTGCTCAGGGTATTTCTCCCTGGCCTTTTGCTTTGCCCACTTTTCTGTCCTTCCTTCAATCTGGACTGGAAAAGGGTTTATCGCTCAGCTCCCTTAAGGGACAAGTCTCGGCGCTCTCTGTGTTTTTCCAGAAGCGCCTAGCCAGACTTCCTCAGGTACGCACGTTCCTGCAGGGGGTTTGTCACATCGTCCCTCCTTACAAGCGGCCGTTAGAACCCTGGGATCTGAACAGGGTACTGACGGTTCTTCAGAAACCACCATTCGAGCCAATGAGGGATATTCCTCTTTCACGCCTTTCGCAGAAAGTGGTTTTTCTAGTAGCAGTCACTTCACTTCGGAGAGTGTCTGAGCTAGCAGCGCTGTCATGCAAAGCCCCTTTCCTGGTGTTTCACCAGGACAAGGTGGTTCTGCGTCCGGTTCCGGAATTTCTCCCTAAGGTGGTATCCCCCTTTCATCTCAATCAGGACATCTCCTTACCCTCGTTTTGTCCTCATCCAGTTCACCAATGTGAAAAGGATTTGCACTTGTTAGATCTGGTGAGAGCACTCAGACTCTACATTTCTCGTACGGCGCCCTTGCGCCGCTCGGATGCACTCTTTGTCCTTGTCGCTGGCCAGCGTAAAGGGTCACAGGCTTCCAAATCAACCCTGGCTCGGTGGATCAAGGAACCAATTATCGAAGCTTACCGTTCGGCTGGGCTTCCGGTTCCCTCAGGGCTAAAGGCCCACTCTACCAGAGCCGTGGGCGCGTCCTGGGCTTTGAGGCACCAGGCTACGGCTCAGCAGGTGTGCCAGGCGGCTACCTGGTCGAGCCTGCACACTTTCACAAAGCAATATCAGGTGCATACCTATGCTTCGGCGGATGCCAGCCTAGGTAGACGAGTCCTTCAGGCGGCGGTTGCCCACCTGTAGGAAGAGGCCGTTTTACGGCTTTTTTACGAGGTATTATTTTACCCACCCAGGGACTGCTTTTGGACGTCCCAATTGTCTGGGTCTCCCAATAGAGCGACAAAGAAGAAGGGAATTTTGTTTACTTACCGTAAATTCCTTTTCTTCTAGCTCCAATTGGGAGACCCAGCACCCGCCCCTGTTTTTTGTGTACACATGTTGTTCATGTTGAATGGTTTCAGTTCTCCGATATTCCTTCGGATTGAAGTTACTTTAAACCAGTTTATAATTCTTTTTCCTCCTTCTTGCTTTTGCACCAAACTGAGGAGCCCGTGGGAGCACGGGGGTGTATAGGCAGAAGGGGAGGGGCTTAACACTTTTGAGTGTAATACTTTGTGCGGCCTCCGGAGGCATAGCCTATACACCCAATTGTCTGGGTCTCCCAATTAGAGCTAGAAGAAAAGGAATTTACGGTAAGTAAACAAAATTCCCTTCTTTTCAGAAATTTAGCGCTAAAAACGCATGCGTATTTACCACGTTTTTTGCGCTTTTTACATGTTTTTTTTCACCTGCGTTTTGACAGATGCATTTTCATAGAATCATAGAATATTAGAGTTGGAATGGACCTCCTGGGTCATCTTGTCCAACCCCCTGCTCAAAGCAGGATTCACTAAATCATCCCAGACAGATGTCCGTCCAACCTCTTTTTAAAGACTTCCATTGAAGGAGAACTCACAACCTCTCGTGGCAGCCTGTTCCACTCATTGATCACCCTCACTGTCAAAAAGTTTTTTCTAATATCTAATCTGTGTCTCCTCCCCATCGGTTTCATCCCATTGCTTCTAGTCTTTCCTTGTGAATATGAGAATAAAACTGATCCCTCTCCAGTGTGACAGCCTTTAAGATATTTGTAGACAGCTATTAGGTCTCCTCTCAGTCTTCTCTTTTGCAAGCTAAACAATGCTAAATCCTGTTTTGAACATCAAGACACTGCTAAATAAAGTTTAAATAGTCAAACATCATGAAAAAAAGAGAAAAAAAAGAAACAATTTTGGAATTAATAAAGAAAATATTTATATTTCATTAAACTATAGCGGTTTTATAATATTTAATGTTATAATAGCAATAAAATCAAAATTTTCTTTAATTTAATTGTCGGACTATGTGTGTGTAAAAGGGACATATTATTCCATTATTTTAATGTCAGAAAAGCATGCGTTTTTTAAGACAAACGCATGTTTTCAGCACCTAAAAAGCAGGTAAAACGCAGGAAATTTGAAGTTTCTTGGTTTTTGCCATTTCTCATTTACTTCAATGTTAGCAAAACGCACCCAAAATGGCAAAAACAATTGACATGCTGCTTCTTTGAACGCATGGTTTTTGCCACAAAATATGCAAATTAAACGCAGAGTTTTAAAACGCAAAGTGCGATCTAGAATTCCCATTTTCCATAGACTTTGATGGAAATCAAAACGCATGCCTTTTGGCATGAAAAAGGTGCATCTCAAAACGGACCTAAAAAGCACCTGAAACGCAGGTGGAAACGGAAAGTGCGGTCTTAGCCTAACACCTCTCTGTTTCTTACTAGTATCACCGACCAAATGAAAAAGAAGAATGCAACAAACGAAAAGCAGCAGGCGAAGAAGATGAGTGCGGAGGCGGCAGACAGAGAGGCGGCCACCTGCAGCCGCCCGTGCACCCCGCCGCAGACCTCCTGGTTTGAATTTTTGCTGGATGTCTCTTTGCTGGAGTCTCATCTGGAGAAGGATTGTCCAGGTATTCACGTGTGATATTATAATATTATTATTATTATTTTATTTTTTATTTATTTATTTTTTTTTTACTTCAGTTCTCCATGAAAACAAACCACAAACACGGATTGATACAAATCTGCAAGAGGGGGGCATAAGATTACATTTAGCTTTATTCCACGCCAAATCCAATTTGTCTGATCGTTTTTGTCATGACTTAAGGTACAGTTAGGTTTCTCCATGTATTGCTTATCGCAGTGCCCGGACTGACCGTTGGTTTCCCAACTTGAACTCTTATTGCCTCGTGTGTCTGGGGCTGTAAATTATGGCTGGGAAAACCCACAGTGAATCTGGGCACTATGGTCCGTATACGGAACGTGCAATGCGTTCTCATGCATCCAGCCATACTCGTGTGTGGGGAAACCACGTTAGACCCCCATCACACTGTGTTCTTCCCCACATTCGGTGGCCCCGTCAGGCCTTCCATCCGAACCCCCCACAAAAAGTGATACAGATGTATGCGCTGATGGGGCGTTTGACTATAATGGTGCAGACGGAGTCACCGTGTGCTTTCTGGTGCGTCATTTTCAGGCTTATATGCCTACAGGAGGTGGACACCGAGACGCATTCTACTATGTCTGGATGTCCGCCTCATTCACTTTTTTATGTTTCTATCAGATCCTCCTCCTGTTCAGTTGATCATACAGTTTCTGGAGCAAGCGTCCAAGCCGACTGTGAATGAACAGAATCAGGTGCAGCCTCCAACAGACAACAAGAGAAATCGTACGCTCAAGCTTCTGGCTCTGAAAGTGGCCGCTTACTTAAAATGGGATTTAGATGTACTTGAGAAGAGGTAGGTAAACTGCCGGATTGATGCTTATTACCCCTAGACCTTTTTCACATATCCATCATTCAAAGATGAATGATGATGTTTGGACTGGCCGTGGGTCTCGTGACCTGAACACAGCAGCATCATACATGCTTTTGAGGACCAGTCAGGAGACGCCTGTATTCGGAGCATGCATTTCAGAAGTGGAACCTGCCTTAGGCCACATGCACACATTCAGTATTTGGTGAGGTTTTTTTACCTCAGTATTTGATGAGGGTTGTAGGCTTCCGTTTTATGGCCATAACACCAACTAAAAACCTCATATTCTTTTTCTACAGGATACAGCCAGGCCCCTTTCTGTTAGGCCTTGCATATTAGAGTTCCTGTCCCTGTATGGTGCACATATGGAGTACAGCTTGGCAGCCCGCCTGATCTAATAGTATGGGTGTCGCCTAATAGGCTGCGGGCTTGTGACTGCATCTGCATGTGTGAACAGTGCTCTATGCAAGCCATCAGTGTGCCGTTTTATCATCCAGCAATCACCCCCTCCATGTTTGGAAGTGTGTGTGTGTGTGTGTGTGTGTGTGTGTGTGTGTGTGATTTGTTCCTCCTGCACCTGTGATGCCTCCACCTAGTGGGGGCTTAGCTGTATCCTGCTGGAGTAGTAGTTTTTGGCCTAGGTAATGTACAGCTGCAGTTCCATCTTTGCTGTAAGTAAGTTTCGGTATTTGAAGCCAAGACTCGGAGGAAAAAGTATAATAGATACATGGTCACCACTTCTGTATTATTCACCCACTGCTGGTTTTGGCTTACAATTAGTGAGGTTAAAAACTCAACAAACATTCAATGTGCACGTGGCCTAATACTGTTACAACAAGAAGATTTCCCTTTAAAATGTATTAGCAGATGTAAGAACTTGCATGGTCTTTGGCACATTTTTTTAAATGCTATCCGGTCACTATAGCCAGCTTATTCCGAATTGCCCACATTTTCTAAGAACTGATATAACAGTCCAAGATGATGATCCCCAGCGTTCAAGGCCCCGTTCCCATGTATCTGGGAACACAGATGTTCTAGAATTTGTAGAACTTCACAGCCGCATTTACAGCTATACATTTTATAATGTAAGATTCCAGCAGACATGTAACTCCACAAGATGGAGGCGCTTTTGTAGATTATTACGCAGGGTAATGTCCTCATTTAATGAATAGAATTTAAGGCCGCTTTACACGCTGCGACATCGCTTAAGTGATCTCGTTAGGGTCACGGAATTTGTGACGCACATCCGGTCACTTTAGCAATGTCGTTGCATGTGACACCTATGAGCGATTTTGAATCGTCGCAAAAACGGTCAAAATCGCTCATCGGTGACATGCCCCCCTATTCTCGAATATCATTGCTGCTCGGTGTACGAAGTAGTTCGTCGCTCCTGCGGTAGCACACATCGCTATGTGTGACACCGCAGGAACGAGGAACCTCACCTTACCTGTAGCCGCCCGCAATGAGGAAGGAAGGAGGTGGGCGTGATGTTACGTCCCGCTTATCTCCGTCCCTCCGCTTCTATTGGGCGGCGGTTCGGTGACGCTGCTGTGACGTCGCTGTGACGCTGAACGAACCGCCCCCTTAGAAAGGAGGCGGTTCGCCGGTCACAGTGACGTCGCTAGGCAGGTAAGTAGTGTGACGGGTCCGCGCGATGTTGTGCGCCACGGGCAGCGATTTGCCCGTCTCGCACAACCGATGGGGGCGGCTACGCACGCTAGCGATATCGTTCACGATATCGCAGCGTGTAAAGCGGCCTTTAGTCTATTGAAGTTTTTATACTGATTTCATGGAAGGCTTTTCTTTTTCTATTAGTTTGTCTGTTCCTGTCCTTAATATGCTGCTGAACGAGTTACTCTGTGTGAGTAAAGTACCACCTGGAACCAAGCACATAGACCTGGACCTGGCGAGCCTTCCTCCAACCACAGCTATGGCGGTCATGTTGTACAACAGATGGTAATGAGCTTTTTGGCCTCCATCCTTTTCCCTCCATAGTGCTGATGGCTCGTACAAGTAGTGATCCATTTACATGGCATATATTGGCTTGTTAACGAGCAACGATGGACAAGATACAAGTCGATCAACACTCGTTTACTGGCCTGTTTAGGCTGCTTTCACACATCCGTTTTTCTTTGTCGCTCCATTGGGAGACCCAGACAATTGGGTGTATAGCTTCTGCCTCCGGAGGCCACACAAAGTATTACACTGAAAAGTGTAACCCCTCCCCTCTGCCTATACACCCTCCCGTGCATCACGGGCTCCTCAGTTTTATGCTTTGTGTGGAAGGAGGCACACATCCACTCATGCATTCCCATTTTAGTCAGCAGCTGCTGATTTTATCGGTTGGAAGAAAAGAGGGCCCCCACAGGGCCCCCGGCATGCTCCCTGCTCACCCCACTACGTCTGCGGTGCTGTTAAGGTTGAGGTACCCATTGCGGGTACAGAGGCTGGAGCCACATGCCGTTTTCCTTCACCATCCCTTAGAGGCTCTGGGAGAAGTGGGATCCTGACCGGTCATCCATTCACTGGGACCGGGCTCCCTCCGCAGCCCCTGTGGGAATCTGCCGGACAGGAGTCTATGTATCCTCAGGGACAGGGCCCTGCATCTAAAGGTACTCTGTGTCCCCATGGGGACTGTGCATGGAGCGCTTGTTTCACAGACGCTGCAGCAGCTGCTGGTTTGTGAAGACCGGGACTTCCGCGCCGACCGAGCCTGTTTGTCGGCCGCGGTATTAAATTTAGTCCCCGGCTTCATTGCGGCCTAGTACCATAACTCCCGCCCCCGGGCCTGCCAGTCAGGGGTAAGGGCGGGACGGTCGACCTGACGTCGGCAGTGAGGGCTGGAGCATACTTTAGGTTTCCTCCCCCCCCCCTCACTGATCACTGTGGGGCCCCAGATTCCCGCACTTTACTAGTCGCCGCCCACGGCTCCCTCCTCCCCTGAGAGCTCCGGCAGCCATTTTTACACACATTCTGCCGGTGGAGGATTTCAGGAACGCGCTCTGCAGCTCTGGGAGACCTAAGGCAGGGAATCTGGTGGACACACACTCCGCTTTGGGCGGTCGGTAAGCCACACCGGTCACCCGGTGCTGGTCCCCCTAGGGTGCCGGAGTGTATGTATGTATGTATATATATATATATATAATATATATATATATATATATATATATATATATATAATATATATATATTTTCTCTGTTCGGCCGGGTTGTTTACTTTTGGCTATATACCCTCAGTGATCACTCTCCTAGGAGACAACAGCATGTCGTCCACAAGGAGCAAGGGCGCTAAGGCAAAGGGGTTTTTTGCAACCTGTACCTCTTGTGGGGCTATGTTACCTGCGGGTTCCACCTACCCTCACTGTGAGCAATGCTCGACCCCTGTTGCACTTGCTCAGCCGGAGCCTCGGTCACTAGTGGGCCCCTCGGATCAGGCAGACCCTCCTGCTTCCACTGTCCAGGCGGCAGGGACAGAGTTTGCAGTTTTTGCTGAGAAACTCTCTGAGTCACTCTCACAATCCATGGCTCAGTCTATGGACAAATGGTCTGCCAAGCTACTAGAAGCCTTGCAGTCCAGACCGGTCCTTACACAGGCCCCGGGCACTGTTGGATCATCGCCTCCAGGCCCCTCTCGGTCTGCGCCGCAGCGTGCTCCTGGGGTGGCCCCTAGGTCTCACGTGGAGGACTCCTGCACGGACCACAGTCCCAGACCGGCTAAGCGGGCTCGCTGGGAATCTTCCCCGACTTCCTCACGCTGCTCGGGGTCTCAGCTTGAGGACTCTCTGGAGGACGAGGCGGACGTCGCAGCTCAGGGCTCTGACCCTGACGTTGCCCTCAATCTTGATACACCTGAGGGGGACGCCTTAGTAAATGATCTTATATCGTCCATCAACCAGGTGCTAGATCTTTCTCCCCCACCTCCACCTATAGAGGAGTCGGCTTCGCAGCAGGAGAAACACCAGTTTAGGTTTCCCAAACGTACACGGAGTGCGTTTTTCGATCACTCTAACTTCAGAGATGCTGTCCAGAAGCCCAGAGCGGTTCCGGACAAGCGCTTTACTAAGCGCCTTAATGACACACGTTACCCCTTCCCCCCTGACGTAGTTAAGGGTTGGGCTCAATGTCCCAAGGTGGATCCTCCAGTCTCTAGACTGGCGGCTAGATCTGTAGTATCAGTTGCAGATGGCTCATCGCTCAAGGATGCCACTGACAGGCAGATAGAGCTCCTGGTGAAATCCATCTATGAAGCCACAGGCGCGTCTTTTGCCCCGGCCTTTGCAGCCGTGTGGGCACTCCAAGCTATCTCAGCTTGTGTGTCTGAGATTAATGCGGTCACACGTACCTCTGCTCCGCAAGTTGCGTCTTTGACTTCTCAGGCGTCGGCTTTTTCGTCCTACGCCATGAACGCCGTCCTGGACTCTGCTAGCCGTACAGCGGTAGCATCCGCTAATTCGGTGGCAGTCCGCAGGGCCATGTGGCTACGCGAATGGAAGGCAGACTCTGCTTCCAAGAAGTTCTTAACCGGTTTGCCGTTTTCTGGCGACCGATTGTTTGTCGAACGATTGGATGAAATTATTAAGGAATCCAAGGGGAAGGACTCGTCCTTACCCCAGTCCAAACCGAAGAAACCTCAGCAACGGAAAATACAACCGAGGTTTCGGTCCTTTCGGCCCTCAGCCAAGTGCCAATCCTCCTCGTCCAACAGGCCAGAGAAAGGCCAGAGGAACTCCTATGCGTGGCGGTCTAAGTCACGCCCCCAAAAAACCGCCGGAGGCACTGCCTCCAAGGCGGCCTTCTCATGACTTTCGGCCTCCCCGAACCGCATCCTCGGTCGGTGGCAGGCTCTCCCGCTTTTGCGACGCCTGGTGGCCACATGTTCAAGACCGATGGGTGAGAGACATTCTGTCTCACGGTTACAGGATAGAGTTCAGCTCTCGTTCTCCGACTCGTTTCTTCAGAACATCTCCGCCCGCATCTCGGGCCGGCGCACTTTTTCAGGCTGTGGGCGTTCTGAAGACAGAAGGAGTGGTGATTCCCGTTCCCCCTCAGGAACATGGTCACGGCTTCTACTCCAACTTGTTCTTGGTGCCAAAGAAGGACGGATCATTCCGTCCCGTTCTGGACCTCAAACTGCTCAACAGGCATGTGAGCACCAGAAGGTTTCGGATGGAATCTCTCCGCTCGGTCATCGCTTCGATGTCACAAGGAGACTTCCTAGCATCAATCGACATCAAGGATGCTTATCTCCATGTGCCGATCGCACCCGAACATCAACGCTTCCTGCGTTTCGCCATCGGGGACGAACACCTTCAGTTCGTGGCACTGCCTTTCGGCCTGGCGACAGCCCCACGGGTCTTCACCAAGGTCATGGCATCCGTTGTGGCGGTCCTACACTCTCAGGGACACTCGGTGATCCCTTACTTAGACGATCTCCTAGTCAGGGCACCCTCCCGGGTGGCGTGTCAACACAGCCTGACCGTCGCTCTGGCGACTCTCCAGCAGTTCGGGTGGCTCATCAACTTCCCAAAGTCCAAGTTGACACCGACCCAATCACTGACTTACCTTGGGATGGAGTTTCATACTCACTCAGCGGTAGTCAAGCTACCGCTGGACAAACAGCTTTCGCTGCAGACAGGGGTGCAATCTCTTCTTCGGGGTCAGTCACACCCCTTGAGGCGCCTCATGCACTTCCTGGGGAAGATGGTGGCAGCAATGGAGGCAGTGCCCTTCGCGCAGTTCCATCTGCGCCCACTCCAATGGGACATTCTCCGCAAATGGGACAGGAGGTCGACGTCCCTCGACAGGAACGTCTCTCTTTCCCTTGCAGCCAAAACCTCTCTTCAGTGGTGGCTTCTTCCCACTTCTCTATCGCAGGGAAAATCCTTCCTGCCCCCATCCTGGGCTGTGGTCACGACGGACGCGAGCCTGTCAGGGTGGGGAGCCGTTTTTCTCCACCACAGGGCTCAGGGAACCTGGACTCCGATAGAGTCTTCCCTTCAGATCAATGTTCTGGAGATAAGGGCAGTGTATCTAGCCCTAAAGGCATTCCATCGGTGGCTGGAGGGCAGGCAGATCCGCATACAGTCGGACAACGCCACGGCGGTCGCGTACATCAACCACCAGGGCGGCACGCGTAGCCGTCAAGCCTTCCAGGAAGTCCGGCGGATTCTGCTGTGGGCGGAAGCCACAGCCTCCACCATCTCCGCAGTTCACATCCCGGGCGTAGAAAACTGGGAAGCAGATTTTCTCAGTCGTCAGGGCATGGATGCGGGGGAATGGTCTCTTCACCCAGACGTGTTTCGAGAGATCTGTCGCCGCTGGGGAACGCCGGACGTCGATCTCATGGCGTCACGGCACAACAACAAGGTCCCGGCCTTCATGGCACGGTCTCAAGATCACAGAGCTCTGGCAGCGGACGCGTTAGTTCAGGATTGGTCGCAGTTTCGACTCCCTTATGTGTTTCCTCCTCTGGCGATGTTGCCCAGAGTGTTACGCAAGATCAGATCCGACTGTCGTCGCGCCATTCTCGTTGCTCCAGATTGGCCGAGGCGGTCGTGGTACCCGGATCTGTGGCATCTCACGGTGGGTCAGCCGTGGGCGCTTCCAGACCGCACAGACCTGCTGTCACAAGGGCCGTTTTTCCATCTGAATTCTGCGGCCCTCAACCTGACTGTGTGGCCATTGAGTCCTGGCTCCTAGCGTCGTCGGGTTTATCTCAGGATGTCATTGCCACTATGAGACAGGCCAGGAAACCAACGTCCGCCAAGATCTATTACAGGTCGTGGCAGATCTTCTTGTCCTGGTGCTCTGATAAGGGTTTTACTCCCTGGCCTTTTGCCTTACCTATTTTTCTTTCATTCCTTCAATCCGGAATGGACAAGGGTTTGTCACTTGGCTCTCTCAAGGGACAAGTATCGGCGCTCTCAGTATTTTTTCAAAAGCGCCTGGCAAGGCTTCCGCAGGTCCGCACGTTCCTGCAGGGAGTTTGCCACATAGTTCCACCCTACAAGCGTCCGCTGGAACCCTGGGACCTTAACAGGGTGTTAATGGCTCTTCAAAAACCACCTTTCGAGCCGCTGAGGGATGTCTCTTTATCACGTCTTTCGCAGAAGGTGGCATTTCTTGTGGCAATTACCTCACTCCGAAGAGTGTCGGAGCTTGCAGCGCTGTCATGCAAATCCCCTTTCCTGGTTTTTCACCAGGATAAGGTGGTTCTGCGTCCTGTCCCGGAGTTTCTCCCTAAGGTGGTATCTCCTTTTCATCTCAATCAGGATATCTCCTTACCGTCATTTTGCCCTCATCCAGTTCACCAGTGTGAAAAGGATTTGCATTCATTAGATCTAGTGAGAGCACTCCGGCTCTACGTGTCTCGCACGGCGCCCTTGCGCCGTTCAGATGCGCTCTTTGTCCTGATCGCTGGCCAGCGTAAGGGTTCGCAGGCTTCCAAGTCAACTTTGGCTCGGTGGATCAAGGAACCGATTCTTGAAGCCTACCGTTCTTCGGGGCTTCCTCTTCCTTCGGGCCTGAAAGCCCATTCTACCAGAGCCGTGGGTGCGTCCTGGGCATTGCGACACCGGGCTACGGCTCAGCAGGTGTGTCAGGCAGCTACCTGGTCTAGTCTGCACACCTTCACAAAACACTATCAAGTGCATACCTATGCTTCGGCAGATGCCAGTCTAGGTAGGCGAGTCCTTCAGGCGGCGGTTGCCCACCTGTAGGAAGGGGTCGTTTTCGGCTCTCTTTTATTGAGGTATTCTTTTACCCACCCAGGGACTGCTTTTGGACGTCCCAATTGTCTGGGTCTCCCAATGGAGCGACAAAGAAGAAGGGAATTTTGTTTACTTACCGTAAATTCCTTTTCTTCTAGCTCCTATTCGGAGACCCAGCACCCGCCCCTTTTCCCCTCGGGCTGGTTGTTCTTTTGTGTACACATGTTGTTCATGTTGAATTGTTCTTTTGGTTATGGTTTCAGTTCTCCGAACATCCTTCGGATTGAATTTACCCCAGACCAATTTATAAGTTTCCTCCTTCCTGCTTTTGCACCAAAACTGAGGAGCCCGTGATGCACGGGAGGGTGTATAGGCAGAGGGGAGGGGTTACACTTTTCAGTGTAATACTTTGTGTTGCCTCCGGAGGCAGAAGCTATACACCCAATTGTCTGGGTCTCCCAATAGGAGCTAGAAGAAAAGGAATTTACGGTAAGTAAACAAAATTCCCTTCTTTGCCATCGGGCCGCCGCACAGGACGCACTATGTACGGCCTCTTTAACACATCACTTTTTGCCATCATTTGCAAATTGGCGTTTTTTTCAAAAAAAAAAACCAGATCCAGCGCTGGATCAGTTTTTCCTCATAAAGTTGTTTTTGAGACGAATTGTGCCGCATGGCCTTGCTTTTCATCCGGCGTGCAACAGATCCGGCCAAATTTGTGTGTGCGGCCACCGGAAAGCAACACTCAATGCAACGTTTTTTTTGTGACCATCAAAAAAAATGAATGGTGACTGGATCCGGCACTGTCTGTTTTTTTTACAATGGAAGCCTATAAAAAACATCCGTTTAAAAAAAAAAAAAAAAAAATCAGTGGACGGATCCGTTTTTTGTTTCTGGGCAAAAAAAACTCTCGCTCGCCGGAAGGTGAAAAATGAGACTGATCCAGTTTTTTTTGCCGGATCCATCGCATCAGACACAAACCGGATTGTGCCTAAGGAAAAAAAAAAAAATGTGAAAAGGTAAAGTTTGGGTTTTTTTGGTTTTTTTTTTTATGGACGGCGCCGTCCGGCATGTTGTATAATGGAAGCCTATGGGCACCGTATCCATCGTAATGTGGCAAAAAACGCAATGCAGCGACACATTGCGTTTTTCTTTATCGTTCCTATGGGAGACCCAGACATTGGGTGTATAGCTTCTGCCTCCGGAGGACACACAAAGTACTACACTAAAGTGTAGCTCCTCCCTCTGAGCTTATACACCCCCTGGATAACCAGATCTAGCCAGTTCATTGCTTTGTGTTCAGGAGGCATACATACATGTGTTCAGGAGGCATACCCCCGGCATGTCCCTTCTCACCCCACTGTGTCGGCGGTGTTGTTAAGGTTGATTCCAAGGCTGGAGCCTTACATGCCGCGCTCCTTCACCATCCCTCGGGCTCTGGTTTGAAGTGGGAGCCAGCACGGTTCTCCATGCTTTGCAGGAGACCGGTCTCCATCCGCAGCCCTTCAGGATCCTGCTGGACGGAGCACTCATCCCCAGGGACTTGGAACCCTGCGTCTCAGCAAGCTAAGTACCTGAGACGTTTATATTCTGGGGGTCCCTGTACTTTATTATGTGGGGAGAGTGTGCTGTGTAACTTTGCTGACATTTTCGGCCGGTTCTCTGGTTGTCGCCTGAGAACCGCACCGATGGTGCCTGCGCGCCGGCCGCATCGCTCAAATTTAGGCCACGGCTTCGCCGGAGGCCTACTTTCGTTTTCACTGCCCTCGCATGTCAATCATGCAGAGGGACAGTGCGGCTCCGCCCAGCGGCCGTTCGGCACAGGGGAGGGACACTCCTCTTTGAGTACATGTCCCCTCCCCTGTAAGTCTCCTTGGCCCTCCAGATCCCGCTCTCAGAGCAGGTCCCGCCCCCTCTCTTCACTCCGGCACCATTTTATCCGCGTTTCTCTCTGCGATCGGCGCTGGCTGCAGCATCCCTGCTAAGCTGCTTGGGGGTCCGGGCTGTGGGATCTGGAGGGCACACAAACGGTCTGGTAAGCCACAACCTCCGGTTGTGGACCTTCTTATATACTCTCTGGGGGTCATTCTGGCTCAGAGCCCCCACTCCAGCAGCATGTCTCACACGAGGAGCAAGGCTGCAAGGCTGTACGCAATATGCACTGCATGTAAGCTCGTGCTGCCTGAACCGAGCACATATCCACATTGTGATGCCTGCTCTAACCTGACAATGCCTCAGCCTGGAATCGCACCCACAGTGGTCCCTCCGGCTGCTCCGGCTCCGGTGGCTGAACCCCCGGCTTGGATAGAATCCTTCTCTAGGTCAATCTCCCAGTCTTTTGCCGACTCCATGGGACAGCTGTCCCGGACTTTGCTGAACATGCATCAGCCCCCTTCTCAGGGCGCCTCTGCTGCTAGGGCTCTCTCAGCGGAGCTAACAGAGGATTCTTCATCTGGTCCCAGACCCCGTCCTCCTAAGAGGAGACGCAGGGCTCCCTCTCCTTCCTCGTCCCGCGGCTCTGATTCAAGAGCTGACTCGCAGGACGTGGAGGATGCCGTTACTGGGGGCTCGGAGGCTACCTCCATGTGCCCCATTGATCTGTCCGAAAGTGACTCAGATGTTAGTGATTTGATTGCGTCCATTAATTCTGTACTGGACCTCAATCCGCCAGTATCAGAGGAGCAACCCTCTCTGGCAGAAAAGCACCAGTTTACCTTGCCTAAGAGGAAAAGGAGTGTGTTCTTTAACCACTCCAGTTTTCAGGCCACTGTGACCAAGCCTAGGGCCTGTCCTGACAAACGCTTCCCAAAGCGTGGTTCTGATGACCATTTTCCCTTTCCACATGAGGTGGTCAAGGAGTGGGCTCATTCACCAAAGGTAGACCCTCCGGTGTCTAGACTCTCAGCCCGGACAGTTGTAGCAGTGGCTGATGGCACCTCTCTTAAGGATTCCACTGACCGCCAGGTTGACCTTCTGGCCAAATCTGTATATGAGGCGGCAGGGGCCTCGTTCTCCCCATCTTTTGCAGCAGTGTGGGCTCTCAAAGCCATCTCTGCTTCTCTAGAGGAGATGCATTCCCTCACCAGGGAATCTATGCCCGAAATGGTTGCCTTAACTTCCCAAGCTTCAGCTTTTTCATCCTATGCCATGTCTGCCATGCTAGAGGCTTCTCACCGCACTGCGGTGGCTTCGGCTAATTCCCTCGCTATCCGCAGGATCTTGTGGCTTCGAGAGTGGAAGGCAGATGCTTCTTCAAAGAAGTACCTTGCTGGGCTCCCTTTTGCTGGATCCAGGCTATTCGGTGAACAACTGGATGAAATTATTAAGGAAGCTACTGGCGGGAAGAGTACTTCCATGCCACAAACTAAAACCAGGAAACCTGCCCAGGGTAGGAACCAGTCGAGGTTTCGTTCCTTTCGTTCCTCCAACTGGTCATCCTCTAAGCCCTCGGCCTCGTCCACTAACTCAGCCAAGGACCAAAAATCCAACTGGCGCACAAAGGCGCGTCCACAGAAGACCGCAGGAGCTGCTGCCACTAAGGCAGCCTCCTCTTGACTATCTGGCCGCGCCAGCAACGTCCTTAGTCGGTGGCAGGCTCTCCCACTTTGGCGACGTGTGGTTTCAACACGTCTCCGATCAGTGGGTGCGGGATATCATCTCCCACGGCTACAGGATAGAATTCTCTTCCAGCCCGCCAAACAGATTTTTTCTGTCAACTCCCCCCTGCTCCAAGGACGCCGCCTTCTCTCAGGCCGTGGCATCCTTGCAGGCCAACGGAGTAATTGTACCGGTTCCCGCCCGGGAACGGTTCAGAGGTTTCTACTCAAATCTCTTCCTAGTCCCCAAAAAGGACGGTTCCTTCCGGCCCATCCTGGATCTCAAGCTTCTCAATAAGCATGTTAAGGTGCGGCATTTTCGCATGGAGTCTCTGCGATCAGTCATTGCCTCAATGACCCAAGGAGATTTCCTGGCATCCATCAACATCAGAGATGCCTATCTGCATGTGCCAATTGCAGTTTCACACCACCGTTGGCTACGTTTTGCAATCGGAAAGGAACATTTCTAATTCGTGGCTCTCCCCTTCGGGTTAGCCACGGCCCCTCGGGTATTCACCAAGGTCATGGCAGCAGTGGTTGCGGTTCTGCACCTCCAGGGGTTGGCAGTGATTCCTTACCTGGACGACCTTCTAGTCAAGGCTTCATCCAGCGCAGACTGTCAGCGGAGTGTCTCGCTCACTCTCCCCACTCTAGCCCAATTCGGGTGGCTTGTCAATCTGCCCAAATCCACTCTGACTCCGACCCAGAGCCTCACGTACCTAGGGATCCAGTTCGAGACTCTGCCGGCACTTGTGAAGCTGCCCTTAGTCAAACAGCAGTCCCTCCATCTGGCGGTGCGCTCTCTGCTGAGGCCCCGCCGTCATTCCATCAGGCACCTAATGCAGGTGCTGGGTCAGATGGTGGCGTCAATGGAGGCTGTTCCCTTTGCCCAGTTCCATCTGCGTCCTCTGCAGCTGGACATTCTCCGCTGTTGGGACAAGCGGACTTCCTCCTTGCACAGGCTAGTGGCTCTGTCGCCACAGACCAGGGGCTCCCTTCAGTGGTGGCTTCGGCCCCTCTCTCTGTCTCAGGGGCGCTCTTTCCTGGCCCCGTCCCGGGTGATCCTCACCACGGATGCCAGTCTATCCGGCTGGGGAGCGGTATGTCTCCACCACCGAGCGCAGGGCACTTGGACGCCGTCCGAATAAGCCCTCTCCATCAATGTGCTGGAAACTAGAGCTGTGCTTCTAGCTCTCCTAGCCTTTCACCACCTGTTGGCGGGCAAGCACATCCGAGTCCAGTCAGACAACGCGACAGTGGTTGCCTACATCAATCAGCAAGGCGGGACACGCAGCCGCCTGGCAATGTTGGAGGTTCAACACATCCTTCAATGGACGGAGAACTCCAAGTCCACCATATCCACAGTCCACATCCCAGGCGTGGAAAACTGGGAAGCAGATTATCTCAGCCGTCAAACCGTGGACAGTGGCGAGTGGTCCCTGCATCCGGCAGTGTTTTCAGTCAATCTGCCGCAAGTGGGGCACTCCGGAAGTGGATCTAATGGCATCCCGGCACAACAACAAGGTTCCGGTTTACGTGGCTCGCTCCCACGATCCTCAGGCCTTTGCAGCGGACGCTCTGGTTCAAGATTGGTCCCAGTTTCGTCTGTCCTACGTGTTTCCCCCTCTAGCTCTCTTGACCAGAGTTCTGTGCAAGATCAGAATGGAGGGCCGTCGGGTCATCCTCATTGCTCCGGACTGGCCCAGGCGAGCTTGGTACCCAGACCTGCTCCATCTGTCCGTAGAGGTGCCATGGAATCTTCCGGACCGTCCAGACCTTCTCTCACAAGGTCCGTTTTTCCGCCAGAATTCTGCGGCTCTCAGATTGACGGCGTGGCTCTTGAGTCCTGGATCTTGACGGCTTCTGGTATTCCTCCTGAAGTCATCTCCACTATGACTCGGGCTCGGAAGTCTTCCTCGGCCAAGATATATCACAGGACCTGGAGAATTTTCCTGTCCTGGTGTCGCTCTTCCGGCCATGCTCCTTGGCCTTTTTCCTTGCCGACCCTTCTGTCCTTTCTACAGTCCGATCTGCAGCTAGGACTATCCCTCAATTCCCTCAAGGGACAAGTTTCGGCTCTGTCAGTGCTGTTCCAGCAGCGTATCGCCCGGCTGGCTCAGGTCCGCACCTTCATGCAGGGCGCGTCTCACATCATTCCGCCTTACCGGCGGCCCTTTGATCCCTGGGATCTCAATTTGGTCCTCACGGCCTTGCAGAAACCCCCCTTTGAGCCTCTTAGGGAGGTTTCTTTGTTTCGTCTTTCACAGAAAGTGGTCTTTCTAGTGGCCATAACTTCCCTCAGGAGAGTCTCTGATTTGGCTGCGCTCTCTTCGGAGTCACCTTTTTTGGTTTTTCATCAAGACAAGGTGGTTCTCCGTCCGACTCCGGACTTTCTCCCTAAGGTGGTTTCTCCTTTCCACCTTAACCAGGACATTTCCCTGCCTTCCTTTTGTCCGGCTCCTGTTCATCGCTTTGAAAAAGCGTTGCATACTCTGGATCTGGTGCGGGCGCTCCGGATCTATGTGTCTCGCACCGCTGTTCTTAGGCGGTGCACCTCTCTTTTTGTGCTAACCACAGGTCGGCGTAAGGGCCTCTCGGCTTCTAAGCCGACCTTAGCTCGTTGGATTAGGTCGGCCATTTCCGATGCCTACCAGTGTACTCAGGTGCCTCCCCCGCCGGGGATCAAGGCACACTCGAGCTGTCGGTGCCTCTTGGGCTTTCAGGCACCAGGCTACGGCTCAGCAAGTCTGTCAGGCTGCCACTTGGACTAGCCTGCATACCTTTTCAAAGCACTATCAAGTGCATGCTCATGCTTCGGCAGATGCGAGCTTGGGCAGACGCATCCTTCAGGCGGCTGTCGCCCATTTGTGAAGTTAGGCTCCGCCTACTTCTCAGTTTTTCTGTTTATTCCCACCCATGGACTGCTTTGAGACGTCCCAATGTCTGGGTCTCCCATAGGAACGATAAAGAAAAAGGGAATTTTGTTTACTTACCGTAAATTCTTTTTCTTATAGTTCCGTATTGGGAGACCCAGCACCCTCCCTGTTGCCTGTTGGCAGTTTCTTGTTCCACGTGTTATCACCGGCTGTTGTTGTAGACAGAAGCTCCGGTTGTTCCGGTTCTTGCTCTATCTCTACTTGTGGGTGGCTATTCTCCTTCAGCTTTTGCACTAAACTGGCTAGATCTGGTTATCCAGGGGGTGTATATGCTCAGAGGGAGGAGCTACACTTTTTAGTGTAGTACTTTGTGTGTCCTCCGGAGGCAGAAGCTATACACCCAATGTCTGGGTCTCCCAATACGGAACTATAAGAAAAAGAATTTACGGTAAGTAAACAAAATTCTCTTTTTTAAACTGAGCATGCTCAGTATCACAATGGTTCCATCGAAAAATGGAAGAAACGGATGGAAAAAACTGATTCGACGGATCAGTCGCATCAGTTTTTTCGCCGGATTGTGCCGGACGGCAAAAAACTGATGTGTGAAAGCAGCCTTAAGTGGGCTTTACACACTGCGATATCGGTCCCGATATCGCTAGTGTGGGTACCCGCCCCCATCTGTTGCGCGACACGGGCAAATCGCTGCCTGTGCCGCACAACATCGCCCAGACCTGTCACATATACTTACCTGCCCGGCGACGTCGCTGTCACGGCTAACCGCCTCCTTTCTGAGGGGGCGGTCCGTGCGACGTCACTGAGCGGCCGCCCAATAGCAGCGGAGGGGCGGAGATGAGCGGGACGTAACATCCCGCCCACCTCCTTCCTTCCGCATAGCGGCCGGGAGGCAGGTAAGGAGAGGTTCCTCGTTCATGCGGTGCTGCTGCAGTAACGATATTTGAGAATGGACCCCCATGTCACCGATGAGCGATTTTGCACATTTTTGCAACAATGCAAAATCGCTCATCGGTGTCACACGCAACGGCATCGCTAATGCGGCCGGATGTGCGTCACCAATTCTGTGACCCCCAACGAGTTCGCATTAGCGATGTCACAGCGTGTAAAGCCCCCTTTAGGCTGCATTCAACCATGTGGTGTGCGCAAATTCACTACGTTTCTGTGCCATAATTTACAAAATTCACAGTATTACAGTTTTACCATTATTCAATAAAGAGAAAGGAGAGAAAAAACGCAGTCATACACGGGCCAATGAGTTAGTGAGGGGAACAGAACCATTGTAGTTATGCTCCTTCTGTCTCTGTACATCATGGTTTTCTCTTCTGGTGTATATAGTTTAGGCCGGGGCCACACGGGGCACTATTGCGATGCTCGCATGACACTCGGCTCGCGCTGGCAGCACAGCAGGAGCCGAGTGTCATGCTAGTATCCTTGCGACTGAGGTCCGACTGTGCGTGCAGACCTCAGCTACGGAGGGGCGAGCCAGCTGTGCAGAGGGGTGGGTTGGCACTGAGGAGGGGTGGAAAGGATTTCTCTCCCTCTCTCCTCCGTAGCTGGCTGTTGCGATTCTCGCTCTGCACGCGTGGTGTCGCATTACAGTCGCAGCATGTTGCGATTGTTTTCTCAGTCCGATTTAGGGATGAGAAAATAATCGCTCATGTGCGCTCACACACAGGCTAATATTGGTCCGAGTGGAATGTGACGTTTTATCACACTCTACTCGCACCGATTTTCTCGCAATGTGGCTTAGGCTTTACTCACCTGATTGCGAGCATCTTTATTCAGGCTGATAATTGGATTATTCGGATTAAATAAAATTGCAAAAACCCAACATGTGAACATAGCCGTTTTCTTCATCGTTCCTATGGGAGACCCAGACCATGGGTGTATAGCTTCTGCCTCCGGAGGACACACAAAGTACTACACTCAAAAGTGTAGCCCCTCCCTCCGAGCATATACACCCCCTGGATAACAAAATATAGCCAGTTCAATGCTTTGTGTTCAGGAGGCACACATCCACACATGCATTCTTATCTGATTTTGATTTTTGGAAAGAGTTTGAAGAAAAGCGGGTCCAAGCCTGGACTCCCGGCATGTCCCTTCTCACCCCACTGTGTCGGCGGTGTTGTTAAGGTTGATTTCAGGGCTGGAGCCTTACATGCCGCGCTCCTTCACCATCCCTCGGGCTCTGGCTTGAAGTGGGAGCCAGCACGGTTCTCCCTGCCTTGCAGGAGACCGGTCTCCATCCGCAGCCCTTTCAGGATCCTGCCGGACGGAGCACTCATCCCTCAGGGACCTGGCCCTGCGTCTCACAAGCTAAGTATCTGAGACGTTATCGGGGAGTCCCTTGTACTTTATTGTTGGGGAGAGTGTGCTGTGTATCTATTGTGACATTTCCGGCCGGTTCTCCGGTTTTCACCTGAGAACCGCGCCGATGGTGCCTGCTCGCCGGCCGCATCGTTAAATTTAGGCCCCGGCTTCGCCTGAGGCCTAGTTTCGTTTTCACTGCCCCTGCTTGCCAATCATGCAGAGGGACAGTGCGGCTCCGCCCAGCGGCCGTTCGACACAGGAGAGGGTTACTCCTCTCTGAGGTAATATTCCCTCCCCTGTATATCTCCTTGGCCCTCCGGATCCCGCTCTTAGAGTAGGCCCCGCCCCCTCTCCTCGCTCCGGCGCCATTTTATCAGCGTTCTTATGCCATGTCTGCATAAACCACATTGTGACAGCGATCGGCGCTGGCCATCTCCCTGGGGGTCCGGGCTGTGGGATCTGGAGGGCACAGAGATGTCCCAATGTCTAACGGTCTGGCAAGCCACAACCTCCGGTTGTGGACCTGCTTATATACTCTGCGTATATACTCTGCTGGGGGTCATTCTGGCTCAGAGCCCCCACTTCAGCAGCATGTCTCACACGAGGAGCAAGGCTGTACTTAATATGCACTGCATGTAGGCTCGTACTGCCTGTACTGAGGACATAACCACATTGTGATGCCTGCTCTAACATGGTGGTGCCTCAGCCTGGAGGCTCATCCCCAGTGGTCCCTCCGGCTGCTCCGGCTCCGGTGGCTGAACCCCCGGCTTGGGTAGAATCCCTCTCTCCAGGGGACAGATGTCCCGGACACTGCTGAGCATGCATCAGCCCCCTTCTCAGGGCGCTTCTGCTGCTACGGCTCGCTCAGCAAAGCTCACAGAGGATTCTTCATCTGGCTCAGACCCCGTCCTCCTAAAATGGAGACGCAGGGTCCCCCCTCCTTCCTCGTCCCGCGGCTCTGATTCACGAGCTGACTCGCAGGACAAGGAGGATGCCTTCACTGGGGGCTCGGACGCTACCTCCATGTACCCCATTGATCTGTCCGAAAGTGACGCAGATGCTAGTGATTTGATTGAGTCCATTATATTTGCACTGGACCTCAATCCGCCTGTATCAGGGGAGCTCCCCTCTCTGGCAGAAAAGCATCAGTATACCTTGCCTAAGAGAACAAGGAGTGTGTTCCTTAACCACTCCAGTTTTCAGGCCACTGTGACCAAGCCCAGAGCCTGTCCTGACAGACGCTTCCCAAAGCGTGGTTCTGATGACCGTTTTCCGTTTCCACCAGAGGTGGTCAAGGAGTGGGCTCATTCACCAAAGGAGACCCTCTCTCAGTGGCTGATGGCAACTCTCTTAAGGATTCCACTGACCGCCATCTGTATATGAGGCGGCAGGGGCCTCGTTCTCCCCATCTTTTGCAGCAGCGTGGGCTTTCAAAGCCATCTCTGCTTCTCTAGAGGAGATGCATTCCCTCACCAGGGACTCTATGCCTGAGATGGTTGCCTTAACTTCCAGGCTTCAGCCTATTTCATCCTATGCCATGTCTGCCTTGCTGGAGGCTTCGGCCAATTCTCTCGCTATCCATCAAGAGTGGAAGGCAGACGCTTCTTCAAAGAAGTACCTTGCTGGGCTCCCATTTGCTGGGCCCAGGCTGTTCGGTGAACAACTGGATGAAATTATTCAGGAAGCTACTGGCGGGAAGAGTACTTCCATGCCACAAACCAAATCCAGGAATCTGTCCAGGGCAGGAACCAGTCGAGGTTTCGTTTCTTTCGTTCCTCCAACTGGTCGTTCTCTAAGCCCTCGGCCTCGTCCACTAACTCAGCCAAGGACCAAAAACCCAACTGGCGCACGAAGCCGCGTCCTCAGAAGACCGCAGGAGCTGCTGCCACTAAGGCAGCCTCCTCTTGACTATCTGGCCACGCCAGCAACGTCCTTGGTCGGTGGCAGGCTCTCCCACTTGGCGACATGTGGTTTCAACACGTCTCCGATCAGTGGGTGCGGGATATCATCTCCCACGGCTACAGGATAGAATTCTATCCAGCCCCCCAAACAGATTTTTTTCTGTCAACTCCCCCCTGCTTCAAGGCCGTGACATCCTTGCAGGCCAACGGAGTAATTGTACCGGTTCCCGCCTGGGAACGGTTCAGAGGTTTCTACTCAAATCTCTTCCTAGTCCCCTAAAGGGACGGTTCCTTCCGGCCCATCCTGGATCTCAGGCTTCTCAACAAGCATGTTCAGGTGCGGCATTTTCGCATGGAGTCTCTGCGATCGGTCATTGCCTCAATGACCCAAGGAGATTCCTTGCATCCTCGACATCAGAGATGTCTATCTGCATGTGCCAATTGCAGTTTCACACCAGCGTTGGCTACGTTTTGCAATCAGAGAGGAACATTTCCGATTCGTGGCTCTTCCCTTCGGGTTAGCCACGGCCCCTCGAGTATTCATCAGGGTCATGGCAGCTGTGGTTGCCTCCACCTCCACCTCCAGGGGTTGGCATCCCTTTTCCTGGACGGCCTTCTAGTCAAGGCTTCATCCTGTGCAGACCGTCAGCGGAGTGCTTCGCTCACTCTCGCCACTCTAGTCCAATTCGGGTGGCTTGTCTTTTTCCCAAGTCCACTCTGACTCCGACCTAGGGATGCAATTCGAGACTCTGCCGGCACTTGTGAAGCTGCCCTTAGTCAAACAGCAGTCCCTTCACTAGCGGTGCGCTCCTTGCTGAGGCCCCGCCGTCATTCCATCAGGCACCTAATGCAGGTACTGGGTCAGATGGTGGCGTCAATGGAAGCGGTTCCCTTGCCCAGTTCCATCTGCGTCCTCTGCAGCTGGACATTCTCCGCTGTTGGGACAAGCGGACTTCCTCCTTGCACAGGTTAGTGGCTCTGTCGCCACAGACCAGGGGCTCCCTTCAGTGGTGGCTTCGGCCCCTCTATCTTCAGGGACGCTCCTTCCTGGCCCCGTCCTGGGTGATCCTCACCACGGATGCCAGTCTATCCGGCTGGGGAGCAGTATATCTCCACCACCGAGCGCAGGGCACTTGGACTCCGTCCGAATCAGCCCTCTCGATCAATGTGCTGGAAATCAGAGCTGTGCTTCTAGCTCTCTGGGCCTTTCACCAAGTTGGCGGGCAAGCACATTCGAGTCCAGTCAGACAACGCCACAGCGGTTGCCTACATCAACCACCAGGGCATGACACTCAGCCGCCTGGCAACGTTGGAGGTTCAACGCATCCTTCAGTGGACGGAGGATTCCAGGTCCACCACATCCGCAATCCACAACCCAGGCGTGGAAAACTGGGAGGCAGATTATCTCAGCCGTCAAACCGTGGACAGCGGCGAGTGGGCTCTGCATCCGGCAGTCTTTCGGTCAATCTGCCGCACTTGGGGCACTCCGGAAGTGGATCTTCGCTCCCACGATCCTCAGGCCTTTGCAGCAGACGCGCTGGTTCAAGATTGGTCCCAGTTTCGTCTGTCTTACGTGTTTCCCCCTCTAGCTCTTGCCCAGAGTCCGGCGCAAGATCAGAATGGAGGGCCGTCTGGTCATTCTCATTGCTCCAGACTGGCCCAGGCGAGCTTGGTACCCTGACCTGCTCTATCTGTCCGTTGAGGTGCTGTGGCATCTCCTGGACCGTCCAGACCTTCTCTCACAAGGTCCGACTTTCCGCCAGAATTCTGCGGCTCTCAGATTGACGGCGTGGCTCTTGAGTCCTGGATCTTGACGACTTCTGGTATCCCTCCTGAAGTCATCTCCACTATGACTCGGGCTCGGAAGTATTCCTTGGCCAAAATCTATCACAGGACCTGGAGAATTTTCCTGTCCTGGTGTCACCCTTCCGGCCATGCTTCTTGGCCTTTTCCTTGCCGACCCTCCTGTCCTTTCTACAGTCCGGTCTGCAGCTAGGACTATCCCTCAAGGGACAGGTCTCGGCTCGGCCAGTGTTGTTCCAGCGGCGTATCGCCCGGCTGGCTCAGGTGCGCTCCTTCTTACAGGGCGCATCTCACATCATGCCGCCTTACCGACGGTCTTTGGATCCCTGGGACCTTAATCTGGTCCTCACGGCTTCCAGAAACCCCCCTTTGAGCCTCTTAGGGAGGTTTCTTTGTCTCGTCTTTCACAGAAAGTGGTCTTTTTAGTGGCCATAACTTCCCTCGGAAGAGTCTCCGATTTGGCTGCACTCTCTTCGGAGTCACCTTTTTTGGTTTTTCATCAAAACAAGGTGGTTCTCCGTCCGACTCCGGACTTCCTCCCTAAGGTGGTTTCTCCTTCCACCTTAACCAGGACATTTCCCTGCCTTCCTTTTGTCCGGCTCCTGTTCATCGCTTTGAAAAAGCGTTGCATACTCGTGCGGCGCTCCGGATCTATGTGTCTCGCACCGCTGTTCTTAGGCGGTGCACCTCTCTTTTTGTGCTGACCACAGGTCGGCGTAAGGGCCTCTCGGCTTCTAAGCCGACCCTAGCTCGTTAGATTGGGTCAGCCATTTCCGATGCCTACCAGTGTACTCGAGTGCCTCCCCCGCCGGGGATCAAGGCACACTCGACCAGAGCTGTCGGTGCCTCTTGGGCTTCAAGGCACCAGGCTACGGCTTAGCAGGTCTGTCAGACTGCCACTTGGACTAGTCTGCATGCCTTTTCGAAGCACTACCAAGTGCATGCTCATGCTTCGGCAGAAGCGAGCTTGGGCAGACGCACCCTTCAGGCGGCTGTTGCCCATTTGCGAAGTTAGGTTTCGCCTACTTCTCAGTTTTCTGTTTATTCCCACCCATGGACTGCTTTGAGACGTCCCATGGTCTGGGTCTCCCATAGGAACGATGAAGAAAAAGAGAATTTTGTTACTTACCGTAAATTCTTTTTCTTATAGTTCCGTAGTGGGAGACCCAGCACCCTCCCTGTTGCCTGTTGGCAGTTTCTTGTTCCGCGTGTTATCACCAGCTGTTGTTGTAGACAGAGGCTCCGGTTGTTCCGGTTCTTGCTCTATCTCTACTTGTGGGTTGCTACTCTCCTTCAGCTTTTGCACTAAACTGGCTATATTTGGTTATCCAGGGGGTGTATATGCTCGGAGGGAGGGGCTACACTTTTGAGTGTAGTACTTTGTGTGTCCTCTGGAGGCAGAAGCTATACACCCATGGTCTGGGTCTCCCATTACGGAACTATAAGAAAAAGAATTTACGGTAAGTAAACAAAATTCTCTTTTTCTTACATTTTTATCAGGTTTCCCTCTTTTTTTTTAAATGGCTTTTTTTTTTTTTTTTTTTTTTTTACTTTTTATTTTTGCTCTTTAGTTTCACACACACCACTGTATTTTCACTCTAGTTACTGTAGTATCTCGGATGAGTGTTATGACATTGATCTATACCCGTAATATGTGCATTGGCAGCGCTGTCTGTACGTAGCTTGATGTATTTGTGTTTTCTCTCCTACAGGGCGATCCGGACCATTGTGCAGAGCAGCTTTCCTGTGAAGCCAATTAAACAAGGTCCACTGCAGCCCAATGTGTAAGTCAGGGCTGAGCCCTTTTGCTTCTGTCTAGGGAAAGGTCTGGTCGCCCTGATATGGCAATTGGGTCACATGTTCACAATTATTACATTGTGTGGTTTATATAAAATAATATAATAATATTTATTCATTTATATAGCGCCATTTATTCCACAGCACTTTACATACATTATCATCACTGTCCCCATTGGGGCTCACAATCTAAAGTCCCGATCAGTTTGTCTTTGGAGTGTGGGAGGAAACCCACGCAAACACGGGGAGAACATACAAACTCCTTGCAGATGTTGTCCTTGGTGGGATTTGAACCCAGGACCCCAGCGCTACAAGACTGCAGAGCTAACCACTGAGCCACCGTGCCGCCCACACATGTGCCTAAATGCTCCAATTTTTAGAAATGTGTTAGGGGGACTGTACAGAATCATTTTTTGTATTCCAAAAAAGAGGCATCCAGTAAAGTACACTGCCCATGTTGTGTTTCTACTTTTGTCAGTATCCTATGTCTGTATACCCACATCATGCACATTGGATCCAGTTCCCCTGTATATTTATTGGCTGATTAAAAATGTAACTCTTATAATTTTTGGTTTGTTTTCACAGAATGAATCAAATGCAGCAAGAAAAGGAGCTGACCGAAAATATATTGAAAGTGGTAGGTGCATCACACGCCTACAGTACAGCGGTCTGGGGTCTACTACCTTGGAAATAATGTGGAATTATATAGAAATAATGCTGTTTGCCTATTCCTACCAGCAGAGGGCACTGCAGCCCTATCCGAGGAACTCGCTTCTTGTAGCTGAGTACTGGCCTTGTAGCCTCGGTACTTGAGACAGAGACACTGATAGACTGCAACAAACTATAAGGAGAGAGATCTGCTCATGGGTATAACTCTGTGGATTACCTACACTGGATGGACTTGTATTAAGGCGGCGTTACACGGGACGATATATCGTGCGATCGCATGAGCGATCACACCCGCCTCCATCGTTTATGCGTCACGGGCAATTTGTTGCCCGTATTGCACAAAGTCGTTAACCCGCATCACACGTACTTACCTCCCGAACGACCTCGCTGTGGGCGGCGAACATCCCCCTTCCTGAAGGGGGAGGGACGTTCGACGTCATACGGCAGCTGGCCAATAGAAGTGGAGGGGCGGAGATGAGCAGGACATAAACATCCCGCCCACCTTCTTCCTTCCGCATTGCCGGCGGCCGCAGGTAAGCTGCAGTTCGTCGTTCCCGGGGTGTCACACGGAGCGATGTGTGCTGCCTCGGGAACGATTAACAACCTGCGCGCAGAAGGAGGAACGATTTTATGAAAATGAGCGACGTGTCAACGAGCAACAATAAGGTGAGTATTTTTGCTCGTTAACAGTCGCTCGTAGCTGTCACACGCTACGATATGTCAAACGATGCCGGATGTGCGTCACTAACGACGTGACCCCCCCGACGTCCGATATATCGTAGCGTGTAACACACTCCTTAGTCTTTTACATCTTCTTCTAAAGATGATAAATAGGGATGATCGAATACCTCAAATATTCGGCTTTGCAAACATCTGACAAATAGGTCGCCGCTATGTGAGTATTCGATGCGCAATGTAAATCTAAGGGAAGCCCGAATAGTTCCGAATAGTTGTTATTCGGGTTTCCCATAAACTTACATTGCACATCAAATATTCGCGAATAGTTGAATAGCGGTGACCTATACGGCAAGTATTCGCCAAGCCAAATATTTGAGGTATTCGATCATCCCTAAAGATAAAGTATGTGAATTGCAGGACATGTCATCATGCAGTAATGGGGTCTTTGCCTTTCTCTGGGGCAATACGTGAGGTTATAGGTTGTTGGACTTGTATCTCCTTTCAGTCTTCTATCTGTAAAACTAAATAATGAAAGGGACCCTGGCTCTGTAAAGTGACTAAATATACATGTGTAATCGTCCTACCTGGTGCCCTCTATTTTCCCTGCTTGGCTTAAATCGGCATTGTGGTCCTCTTACATCCTAGATGGCCACAGTAGTGGTAAGTCTGAGCGTTGCCATGTGCTGCGGAGATGTGCTTTGGACTTGCCACTATCCAAGATAACACTACTATGGACATTTTGGATTCAGAAGCACTGAAATGCAAGTCTTCAGTGGAGGAGACAGCGGAGGTAAAGTGGGGGCACTAGGTAAGGTGGCCATACATGAGCAGTGTAATGCCACATTTCAACTCAAGGGTGGAGAGTGACTTTATATACAGAAGGTGAACCCATTCCATTTAATATCTTGTTTGTATTTCATATGCATATTAAAGATATTGTACATTGCAGACATTGTACACTTTGAGACCTTTATTTTTATTTAATGTTGCACCCTTTGATTTCTACGGTCTGGGTTGACTGTAGAAAGAGTTGAAGCGGTTTTCTCAAGTTTGAATGTCCCCTTTCTATGGAATGGGGGCAACTTTCCTACCTCTAGGACCACATTCATCCTAAGAATCGGGTCTCTTAAGTGCCTCGTGTGAATGCTGGTCAAACCTATGCACAGTCACTCCATTTATTCTTTATGGGAGCACCAGAGAAGGCCAACTGCTGCACTCAGCTGCTCTTCAGCACTCCCATTGGAATGAATGGAGAGGTGGTGCAAATGATCAGCCACCACTCCAGCCTCACCCCCTGGAAATCAGAAAGTTAGTCCCTATTCAATGGATAGGGGATAACTGTGAAACATGGAAGTACCCCTATAACTGAGAATCCATCCATCCATCAGCGTGCTATGATACAGGAGTTTGTAACCCTTTTTCAGAGCGCCTGTCAGCTGATTTATGGCTGCAGAACGCATCAGTTACACGTCCTGGGACATAGTCTGTAAAATCTAACTGATGCCAAATCTTTAATGAAGCAAAGTTGCAAAAATTATTTTTATGTACAAATACATGCATTCAATAAAAACAAAAAGCAGATGGCAGAGGATCCTGTCTCTTCTGACTTGCCTTTGCATAGCTGGAGCTTTTTTGCTGGAGCTTTTTGCTGAAGCCTTCATAATATCTTCTGTATAACTACATCCTGAAACCTTGTTTCTGCAGCTGAAGGAACAAGCCGAGGACTCCATCACTGTGCTGGAAGAAGCCATAAAACTAAAGAAAGCCTTCTACATTCACACTATGAGGACTCTGGACCTTTTGGCAGCTGAACCTGGTGTTGTGAACGGTGAAACGGAGAATTCTACTGCCGGGCTGATGATCAGTTTTGAAGAAGTCCAATGCCAGGTAATAAGATCCTGACACTTTATGGTACTTTTTGTGTATATCTGATAGATATCTGACGGTTGGTGGCTGTCTCTTTTAGGCTGGGGTCACACAGAGCAGCCGGCATACAGTACAGACCAAAAGTTTGGACACACCTTCTCATTCAAAGAGTTTTTTTTTCTTTATTTTCATGACTCTAAAAATTGTAGATTCACATTGAAGACATCAAAACTATGAATGGAAACATGTGGAATGAAATACTTCAAGTGTGAAACAACTGAAAATATGTCTTTCTTTGTCGCTCCATTGGGAGACCCAGACAATTGGGGTGTATAGCTTCTGCCTCCGGAGGCCACACAAAGTATTACACTTAAAAGTGTAAAGCCCCTCCCCTTCTGCCTATACACCCCCCGTGCCTCACGGGCTCCTCAGTTTTTATGCTTTGTGCGAAGGAGGCTGACATCCACGCATAGCTCCACATCTTAGTCAGCAGCAGCTGCTGACTATGTCGGATGGAAGAAAAGAGGGCCCATAACAGGGCCCCCAGCATGCTCCCTTCTCACCCCACTCTGGTCGGCGGTGCTCTTAAGGTTGAGGTACCCATTGCGGGTACATAGGCAGGAGCCACATGCTGTTTTCCTTCCCCATCCCTTAATGGGCTCTGGGTGAAGTGGGATCCTAATCGGTCTCCAGGCACTGGGACCGTGCTCCCTCCGCAGCCCCTGGGGAATCTGCTGGACAGGAGCCGGGTATCGTCAGGGACAAGGCCCTGCTACTGTGAGGTACTCTGTGTCCCCCTGGGGGACCGCGCATGGAGCGCTTGTACCATACACACTGCAGCACTGCTGGGTGTGTTAGTGCGCCGGGGACTACCGCGCCGGCCGCGCTTATTTGCCGGCCGCTCTTATAACTTTAGTCCCCGGCTTTTGCGGCCTAGTATCGCATATTCCCGCCCCCAGGCCTGCCAGTCAGGGGAAGGGCGGGATGCTGCACAGGACGTCAGCGCTGAGGGCTGGAGCATACTTTGTATCCTCCTCCCCCCTCACTCAGCACAGTGGGGCATCAGATTCCCGCACTTTCTGGGGCACGCCCACGGCCCCCTCCTCTCCACAGAACGCCGGCAGCCATTCCTGTCAGCACTTCTGACGCTGGAGAGGAGAGACAACACGGCTCTGGGAGGCCCAGGCAGGGAATCTGGTGATCACACAACCGCTTTGAGCGGTCGGTAAGCAGCACCTGGGTGCTGGCCCCACTGAGTGCCGAAGTGTACATATATATATATGCTTATATGCTATACATTTACACTGTACGGTCGCACTGTTGATTTTTGGCTATATACCCTCCTGGATTGTACTCAGAGGAGACAACAGCATGTCGTCCGCAAAAAGCAAGGGTGCCAAAGCACAGGCTTACTTTGCAACCTGTACCTCATGTGCGGCTATACTACCGGCAGGTTCCTCCGATCCTCATTGTGTGCAATGCTTGGCCCCTGTGGCACTTACTCAGCCGGAGCCTCTGCTACTGGTGGCCCAGGTGGAACCACCTGCTACCACTGTCCAGGTGACAGGGACGGAGTTTGCAGTATTTGCTGACAAACTGTCTGAGAGTATGGATAAATGGTCTGCTAAGATACTAGAAGCCTTACAGTCCAGACCGGTGACTCAGGCCACGGGCACTGTTGAATCATTGACCCCAGGCCCCCCTCAGTTGGAGCAGCAAAGTGCTCCTGGGGTGACCCATAGGTCCCAGGGTGAGGTCTCTGACACGGACCGCAGTCCCAGGCCGCCTAAGCGGGCTCGCTGGGAAATTCCCTCGACTTCATCACACTGTTCGGGGTCTCAGGACTCTCTGGATGATGAAGCGGAGGTAGCAGATCAGGATTCTGATCCTGAGGCCGCTCTCAACCTAGATACACCTGAAAGTGACGCCATAGTGAATGACCTTATAGCGACCATCAATCAGGTGTTGGATATTTCTCCCCCAGCTCCTCCAATTGAGGAGTCAGCTTCTCAGCAGGAGAAATTCCGTTTCAGGTCTCCCAAGCGTCCATTGAGTATGTTTCTGGATCACTCTGACTTCAGAGAGGCAGTCCAGAAACACCGAGCTTGTCCAGATAAGCGTTTTTCCAAGCGCCTTAAGGATACACGTTATCCCTTCCCCCCTGACGTTGTCAAGGGCTGGGCTCAGTGTCCCAAGGTGGATCCTCCAGTCTCCAGACTGGCGGCTAGATCCATAGTTGCAGTGGAAGATGGGGCTTCACTCAAAGATGCCACTGACAGACAGATGGAGCTCTGGTTGAAATCCATCTATGAAGCTATCGGCGCGTCTTTTGCTCCAGCATTCGCAGCCGTATGGGCACTCCAAGCTATCTCAGCTTGTCATGCGCAGATTAATGCAGTCACACGTACGTCTGCTCCGCAAGTGGTGTCCTTAACCTCTCAGGCGTCGGCGTTTGCGTCCTACGCCATTAATGCTGTCCTGGACTCTGCGAGCCGTACGGCGGTAGCATCCGCCAATTCGGTGGCAGTCCGCAGGGCCATGTGGCTACGTGAATGGAAGGCAGACTCTGCTTCCAAAAAGTTCTTAACCGGTTTGCCATTTTCTGGCGACCGTCTGTTTGGTGAGCGATTGGATGAAATCATTAAACAATCCAAGGGAAAGGACTCATCCTTACCCCAGTCCAAACCAAACAGACCTCAACCACGGAAGGTACAATCGAGGTTTCGGTCCTTTCGGTCCGCGGGCAGGTCTCAATTCTCCTCGTCCAAAAGGCCTCAGAAGGATCAGAGGAACTCCGATTCATGGCGGTCTAAGTCACGTCCTAAAAAGACCGCCGGGGGAACCGCTCCCAAAGCGGCCTCCTCATGACTTTCGGCCTCCTCACACCGCATCCTCGGTCGGTGGCAGGCTCTCCCGCTTTTGCGACGCCTGGCTGCCACAGGTAAAAGACCGTTGGGTGAGAGACATTCTGTCTCACGGTTACAGGATAGAGTTCAACTCTCGTCCTCCGACTCGGTTCTTCAGAACATCTCCGCCCCCCGAGCGAGCCGATGCTCTTCTTCAGGCGGTATGCACTCTGAAGGCCGAAGGAGTGGTGATCCCTGTTCCTTTTCAGCAACAGGGTCACGGTTTTTACTCCAACTTGTTCGTGGTGCCGAAAAAGGACGGATCCTTCCGTCCTGTTCTGGACCTAAAACTGCTCAACAAACATGTAAAAACCAGGCGGTTCCGGATGGAATCGCTCCGCTCCGTCATCGCCTCAATGTCCCAAGGAGATTTCCTAGCATCAATCGACATCAAAGATGCTTATCTCCACGTACCGATTGCTCCAGAGCATCAGCGCTTCCTGCGTTTCGCCATAGGGGACGAACACCTTCAGTTCGTGGCACTGCCTTTCGGCTTGGCGACAGCCCCACGGGTCTTCACCAAGGTCATGGCAGCAGTGGTAGCAGTTCTGCACTCTCAGGGACACTCGGTGATCCCTTACTTAGACGATCTGCTTGTCAAGGCACCCTCTCAAGTGGCATGCCAACACAGCCTGAGCATTGCTCTAGAGACTCTCCAGAGGTTCGGGTGGATCATCAATTTCCCAAAGTCAAAACTGACACCGACACAATCGCTGACATATCTTGGCATGGAGTTTCATACTCTCTCAGCGATAGTGAAGCTTCCGCTGGACAAACAGCGTTCACTACAGACAGGGGTGCAATCTCTCCTTCAAGGCCAGTCACACCCCTTGCGGCGCCTCATGCACTTCCTAGGGAAGATGGTAGCAGCAATGGAGGCAGTTCCTTTTGCGCAGTTTCATCTGCGTCCACTTCAATGGGACATTCTCCGCAAATGGGACAGGAAGTCGACGTCCCTCGACAGGAACGTCTCCCTTTCTCGGGCAGCCAAGGCTTCCCTTCAGTGGTGGCTTCTTCCCACTTCTCTGTCGAAGGGGAAATCCTTCCTGCCCCCATCCTGGGCTGTGGTCACGACGGACGCGAGCCTGTCAGGGTGGGGAGCGGTCTTTCTCCACCACAGGGCTCAGGGTATTTGGACTCAGCCAGAGTCCTCCCTTCAGATCAATGGTCTGGAGATAAGGGCAGTGTATCTTGCCCTAAAGGCGTCCCAGCCGTGGCTGGAAGGCAAGCAGATCCGAATTCAGTCGGACAACTCCACAGCGGTGGCATACATCAACCACCAAGGCGGAACACGCAGTCGGCAAGCCTTCCAGGAAGTCCGGCGGATTCTGCTATGGGTGGAAGCCACAGCCTCCACCATATCCGCAGTTCACATCCCGGGCGTAGAAAACTGGGAAGCAGACTTTCTCAGTCGCCAGGGCATGGACGCAGGGGAATGGTCCCTTCACCCGGACGTGTTTCAGGAGATCTGTTGCCGCTGGGGGATGCCGGACGTCGACCTAATGGCGTCCCGGCACAACCACAAGGTCCCGACATTCATGGCACGGTCTCAAGATCACAGAGCTCTGGCGGCAGACGCTTTAGTTCAGGATTGGTCGCAGTTTCAACTCCCTTATGTGTTTCCTCCTCTGGCACTGTTGCCCAGAGTGTTACGCAAGATCAGGTCCGACTGCCGCCGCGCCATCCTCGTCGCTCCAGACTGGCCGAGGAGGTCGTGGTACCCGGATCTGTGGCATCTCACGGTGGGCCAACCGTGGGCACTACCAGACCGACCAGACTTGCTGTCTCAAGGACCGTTTTTCCATCTGAATTCTGCGGCCCTCAACCTGACTGTGTGGCCATTGAGTCCTGGATCCTAGCGTCTTCAGGGTTATCTCAAGAGGTCATTGCCACTATGAGACAGGCTAGGAAACCAACGTCCGCCAAGATCTACCACAGGACGTGGAGGATATTCTTATCTTGGTGCTCTGATCAGGGTTTTTCTCCCTGGCCATTTGCCTTGCCCACTTTTCTTTCCTTCCTTCAATCCGGATTGGAAAAAGGTTTGTCGCTCGGCTCCCTTAAGGGACAAGTCTCAGCGCTCTCTGTGTTCTTTCAGAAGCGCCTAGCCAGACTTCCACAGGTACGCACGTTCCTGCAGGGGGTTTGTCACATAGTCCCTCCTTACAAGCGGCCGTTAGAACCCTGGGATCTGAACAGGGTGCTGATGGCTCTTCAGAAACCACCTTTCGAGCCAATGAGGGATATTCCTCTCTCACGCCTTTCGCAGAAAGTGGCCTTCCTAGTAGCAGTCACATCACTTCGGAGAGTGTCTGAGCTAGCAGCGCTGTCATGCAAAGCCCCTTTCCTGGTGTTTCACCAGGACAAGGTGGTTCTGCGTCCGGTTCCAGAATTTCTCCCTAAGGTGGTATCCCCCTTTCATCTCAATCAGGATATCTCCTTACCCTCTTTTTGTCCTCATCCAGTTCACCAATGTGAAAGGGATTTGCACTTGTTAGATCTGGTGAGAGCACTCAGACTCTACATTTCTCGTACGGCGCCCCTGCGCCGCTCGGATGCACTCTTTGTCCTTGTCGCTGGCCAGCGTAAAGGGTCACAGGCTTCCAAATCAACCCTGGCTCGGTGGATCAAGGAACCTATTCTCGAAGCTTACCGATCTTCTGGGCTTCCGGTTCCCTCAGGGCTAAGGGCCCATTCTACCAGAGCCGTGGGTGCGTCCTGGGCTTTGCGGCACCAGGCTACGGCTCAGCAGGTGTGTCAGGCAGCTACCTGGTCGAGCCTGCACACTTTCACGAAACACTATCAGGTGCATACCTATGCTTCGGCAGATGCCAGCCTAGGTAGGCGAGTCCTTCAGGCGGCGGTTGCCCACCTGTAGGAAGGGGCCGTTTTACGGCTCTATTTCGAGGTTTTACTTTACCCACCCAGGGACTGCTTTTGGACGTCCCAATTGTCTGGGTCTCCCAATGGAGCGACAAAGAAGAAGGGAATTTTGTTTACTTACCGTAAATTCCTTTTCTTCAGCGCTCTATTGGGAGACCCAGACGATTGGGGTATAGCTACTGCCTCCGGAGGCCACACAAAGCACTACACCAAAAAGTGCAAGGCCCCTCCCCTTCTGGCTATACCCCCCCGTGGTATCACGGGTTCTCCAGTTTTCAAGCTTTGTGCGAAGGAGGTCAGACATCCATACATAGCTCCACAGATTTTAGTCAGCAGTAGCTGCTGACTATTTCGGATGGAAGAAAAGAGGGCCCATATAGGGCCCCCAGCATGCTCCCTTCTCACCCGTGGATGGTGTTGTAAGGTTGAGGTACCTATTGCTGGTACAGAGGCTGGAGCCCCACATGCTGCTTTCCTTCCACATCCCCTTGTAGGGCTCTGTGGAAGTGGGATCCTGCCGGCCTCTAAGCTCTGACGCCGGGCTCCATCCACAGACCCAGTTGAACCTGATGGATATGGAGCAGGAGTACAATCAGGGACAAGGCCCTGCATCATACAGGTACTCTGTGTCCCCGGCAGGCACAGACACACTCCGGGCTGGCTGGGTGTTGTAGTGCGCCGGGGACCGTAACGTTGGAGTTAGTGTTCCTACAGTTTACTGGGGGACCTTGTGTTGTGGGAACGCAGCGCCGACCCCCACTGGACCGGGCGGCGCTGCTGTGACTTGTGGTGCGCCGGGGACACGCCGACCGCGCTTTTACGGCGGCGGCGTTTATAAATCCAGTCCCCGGCTTTTGCGGCCTAGCTCCGCTTCGTTCCCGCCCCCACCCTGTCAATCAGGGTAGGGGAGAGACGCTGTTTCGCAGCAGCGACGAGGGCTGGAGCTTGATTTACATGCTCCAGCCCTCTCACTAGGCACAGAGGGAAGCAGGCTTCCCGCTCTTAGTCAGGAACGCCCAGGGCCCGCCCTCCTCCCTCTCCTAGGACGCCGGCAGCCATTACATGCAGTCTGGCTGGAGGAAGGACGCAGGCTCTGGGAGACCTGGACTGGGGGGGCTTTTTGGCGACCACACACCCGCTCTTAAGCGGGCGGTAAGCGGCATTTCAGTGCTGGCCCCTCTAGTGCCTCACTGTGTATTGGTGTACTGTCTACCAGATATATAGATATATTTATTTCTTGCACTGTGAGGTCGCTTCCTGGCTGGATACCCAGATCGCTCTGAGGAAGCAGCAACATGTCATCCACAAAACGCAAGGCTGCCAAGGCAAGGGCTGTGTACACTGCGTGTGCTGCATGTGGGGCTGCTCTACCAGAAGGCTCCGATGACCCCCATTGTGTGCAATGCTCCGATCCGGTGCTGCTTCGCCAGCCGGAGTCCGGAGAGGTAGTGTCCCAGGCTGAGACGCTTGTAAGTTCTGCCCCGGCGCCAGGGACAGACTTTGCAGTTTTTGCTGATAGAATGTCTGTGACTATGGCAAAAATCCTTGAAACTTTGCAATCCATGTCTGGGGCTCAGTCTTTGGACTCGGCGAGGTCTCTGTCCTCTGGCCCCCCTCAGCTGGATCCAATCCAGACTACAAGGGGGTCCCCGGCTTCACAAGCTGAGGATTATGACTCAGATGATAGCCCCAGCCACCCTAAGCGGGCTCGCTGGGAAAGACCCTCAACGTCATCACACTGCTCAGGGTCTCAGCGCAATCAGTCTCCCTGTGAGGTGTCTGAAGAGAGTGATCAGGAATCCACTCCTGGAACCCCTCTCAACCTGGATACCCCTGATGGGGACGCCATGGTAAACGACCTCATCTCAGCCATCAATAGGCTGTTAGATATTTCTCCCCCAGCCCCTTCAGCAGAAGAGGCAGCTGCAGAGCAGGAGAAGTTTCGTTTTCTCTATCCCAGGCGTAAATTGAGTGCTTTGTTGGATCACTCTGACTTCAGAGAATCAATCCAGAAACACGACGCTCACCCAGAAAGACGTTTCTCTAAACGTTCTAGGGATACACGTTATCCTTTCCCCCCTGATGTGGTCAAGCGCTGGACCCAGTGTCCAAAGGTAGACCCCCCGATTTCCAAACTTGCAGCTAGATCCATAGTTGCAGTGGAGGATGGCGCTTCACTTAAAGATGCCAATGACAGACAGATGGACCTTTGGTTAAAATCTGTCTATGAAGCTATCGGCGCGTCGTTTGCTCCGGCATTCGCAGCCGTATGGGCTCTCCAGGCTATTTCAGCTGGTTTAGCAAAAGTGGATGCTATCATACATCCAGCAGTGCCACAAGTGGCGTCCCTTACCTCGCAGATGTCTGCGTTTGCGTCTTACGCTATCAATGCGGTCCTAGAATCTACCAGCCGCACCTCCATGGCGTCCGCCAATTCGGTAGTTTTGCGCAGAGCCTTGTGGTTAAAGGACTGGAAGGCAGATGCTGGTTCCAAAAAATGTTTAACCAGCTTGCCTTTATCTAGAGATAGACTGTTTGGCGAGCCATTGGCTGACATCATTAAGCAGTCCAAGGGTAAAGACTCTTCTTTACCCCAGCCCAGAACAAGCAAACCTCATCAGAAAAAGTGGCAGCAGAGGTTTCAGTCCTTTCGAGGTTCGGGCAAGACACCATTTACCTCGTCCAAAGGGTCTCAGAGGACGCAAAGAAACTCAGATTCCTGGCGGGCTCACGCACGCCCCAAGAAAGCAAATGGAGGAACCACTTCCAAAGCGGCTACCTCATGACTTCCAGCCCCCTCCCGCCGAATCTCCGGTCGGGGGCAGGCTCTCCCGTTTTTGCGACATTTGGCTGTCACAGGTCAAGGACCGGTGGGTGACAGACATTTTGTCTCGCGGGTACAGAATCGAGTTCAGTTCTCGTCCTCCAGCCCGATTCTTCAGAACCTCCCCACATCCAGACCGAGCAGATGCTCTGCGGCAGGCGGTGGACTCCCTAAGAGCGGAAGGAGTAGTGATCCCTGTCCCTCCTCAGGAACAGGGTCGAGGGTTTTACTCCAATCTCTTTGTGGTTCCAAAAAAGGACGGCTCATTCCGTCCTGTTCTGGACCTAAAACTGCTCAACAAACATGTGCACGCCAGGCGGTTCCGGATGGAAACCCTACGATCGGTCATTGCCTCAATGTCTCGAGGAGACTTCCTTGCCTCAATAGACATCAAAGATGCTTATCTCCACGTGCCAATTGCTACAGAACATCAACGTTTTCTACGTTTTGTGATAGGAGACGACCATCTTCAGTTCGTAGCTCTGCCATTCGGTCTGGCGACAGCCCCACGGGTCTTCACCAAGGTCATGGCGGCAGTGGTAGCAGTCTTGCACTCTCAGGGACACTCGGTGATCCCTTACCTAGACGATCTACTGGTCAAGGCACCCTCTCAAGAGGCATGCCAACTCAGCCTGAATGTTGCGCTGGAGACTCTACAGTCTTTCGGATGGATCATCAACTTTCCAAAGTCGATCCTGTCACCGACCCAATCACTCACGTATCTTGGCATGGAGTTCCATACTCTAGCAGCGATAGTGAAGCTTCCGCTGAACAAACAGCGATCACTACAAACAGGGGTGCAATCTCTCCTTCAGGGTCAGTCGCACCCCTTGCGGCGCCTCATGCACTTCCTAGGGATGATGGTGGCAGCAATGGAAGCAGTTCCCTTTGCGCAGTTTCATCTGCGCCCACTTCAATGGGACATTCTCCGCCAATGGGACGGAAAGTCAACGTCACTAGACAGGAAAGTCTTCCTCTCCCAGACGGCCAAGGACTCTCTACAATGGTGGCTCCTTCCCACCTCATTGTCTCAGGGAAGATCCTTCCTGCCCCCGTCCTGGGCAGTGGTCACGACAGATGCGAGTCTGTCAGGGTGGGGAGCAGTTTTTCTCCACCACAGGGCTCAGGGAACGTGGACTCCGCAGGAGTCCACCCTTCAGATCAATGTTCTGGAAATCAGGGCAGTGTATCTTGCCCTACTAGCCTTCCAACAGTGGCTGGAAGGAAAGCAGATCCGAATCCAGTCGGACAACTCCACAGCGGTGGCATACATCAACCACCAAGGAGGGACGCGCAGTCGGCAAGCCTTCCAAGAAGTCCGGCGCATTCTAATGTGGGTGGAAGACACAGCATCCACCATATCCGCGGTTCACATCCCAGGCGTCGAAAACTGGGAAGCAGACTTCCTCAGTCGCCAGGGCATGGACGCAGGGGAATGGTCCCTTCACCCGGACGCGTTTCAGGAAATCTGTCGCCGCTGGGGAGTGCCGGACGTCGACCTAATGGCGTCCCGGCACAACAACAAGGTCCTGGCATTTATGGCGAGGTCGCGCGATCAAAGAGCTCTGGCGGCAGACGCCTTAGTACAAGATTGGTCGCAGTTCCGGCTCCCATACGTATTCCCGCCTCTGGCACTCTTGCCCAGAGTCTTACGCAAGATCAGATCCGATTGCAGCCGCGTCATACTCGTCGCCCCAGACTGGCCGAGGAGATCGTGGTATCCGGATCTGTGGCATCTCACGGTCGGCCGACCGTGGTCACTTCCAGACCGACCAGACTTACTGTCCCAAGGGCCGTTTTTCCATCAGAATTCTGCGGCCCTGAACCTGACTGTGTGGCCATTGAGTCCTGGATCCTAGCGTCTGCAGGATTATCCCAAGGAGTTGTAGCCACAATGAGACAGGCTAGAAAGTCGACTTCTGCTAAGATCTACCACAGAACGTGGAAGATTTTCTTATCCTGGTGTTCCGCTCAGGGAGTGTCTCCCTGGCCATTTGCATTGCCCACTTTTCTTTCTTTCCTGCAATCGGGGTTAGAAAAGGGCTTGTCGCTCAGCTCCCTTAAAGGGCAAGTCTCGGCACTATCCGTGTTTTTTCAGAAGCGTCTAGCACGTCTTCCTAAGGTGCGCACGTTCCTGCAGGGGGTCTGTCATATTGTGCCCCCGTACAGGCGGCCGTTAGATCCATGGGATCTGAACAGGGTACTAGTTGCTCTCCAGAAGCCGCCTTTCGAGCCTCTGAAGGAAGTTTCCTTTTCTCGCCTGTCACAGAAAGTGGCATTTCTTGTTGCGATCACATCGCTTCGGCGAGTGTCGGAGCTGGCAGCTCTGTCATCCAAGGCTCCCTTCCTGGTGTTCCACCAGGACAAGGTAGTGCTGCGCCCCATTCCGGAGTTTCTCCCTAAGGTCGTATCCTCGTTTCATCTTAATCAGGATATATCCTTGCCTTCCTTTTGTCCTCATCCGGTTCACCGGTATGAAAAGGACTTACGTTTGCTAGATCTGGTGAGAGCACTCAGAATCTACATTTCCCGCACGGCGCCCATGCGCCGTTCCGATGCACTTTTTGTCCTTGTCGCTGGTCCGCGCAAGGGGTTGCAGGCTTCTAAAGCCACCCTGGCTCGATGGATCAAAGAACCAATTCTAGAGGCCTACCGTTCTGCGGGGCTTCCGGTTCCTTCAGGGCTAAAAGCCCACTCAACCAGAGCCGTGGGTGCGTCCTGGGCATTACGACACCAGGCTTCGGCTCAACAAGTGTGCCAGGCAGCTACCTGGTCGAGTCTGCACACTTTCACCAAGCATTATCAGGTGCATACCTATGCTTCGGCGGATGCCAGCTTAGGTAGAAGAGTCCTGCAGGCGGCAGTGACACCCCCGTAGGGGAGGGCTGTTTTGCAGCTCTAACATGAGGTATTTCTTTACCCACCCAGGGACAGCTTTTGGACGTCCCAATCGTCTGGGTCTCCCAATAGAGCGCTGAAGAAGAAGGGAATTTTGTTACTTACCGTAAATTCCTTTTCTTCTAGCTCTTATTGGGAGACCCAGCACCCGCCCTGTTGTCCTTCGGGATTTTTTTGTTGTTTGCGGGTACACATGTTGTTCATGTTGAACGGTTTTTCAGTTCTCCGATGTTACTCGGAGTTAATTTGTTTAAACCAGTTATTGGCTTTCCTCCTTCTTGCTTTGGCACTAAAACTGGAGAACCCGTGATACCACGGGGGGGTATAGCCAGAAGGGGAGGGGCCTTGCACTTTTTGGTGTAGTGCTTTGTGTGGCCTCCGGAGGCAGTAGCTATACCCCAATCGTCTGGGTCTCCCAATAAGAGCTAGAAGAAAAGGAATTTACGGTAAGTAACAAAATTCCCTTCTACTTCTAGCTCCAATTGGGAGACCCAGCACCCGCCCCTGTTCCCTTCGGGCTGTTGTTCTTTGGGTACACATGTTGTTCATGTTCAATGGTTTCAGTTCTCCGAAATTTCTTCGGACTGAATTTACTTTAAACCAATTTATAACTTTTCCTCCTTCTTGCTTTTGCACCAAAACTGAGGAGCCCGTGAGGCACGGGGGGTGTATAGGCAGAAGGGGAGGGGCTTTACACTTTTAAGTGTAATACTTTGTGTGGCCTCCGGAGGCAGAAGCTATACACCCCAATTGTCTGGGTCTCCCAATTGGAGCTAGAAGAAAAGGAATTTACGGTAAGTAAACAAAATTCCCTTCTTATATTCTAGGTTTTTCAAAGTAGCCACCTTTTGCTTTGATTACTACTTTGCACACTCTTGGCATTCTCTTGATGAGCTTCAAGAGGTAGTCACCGAATATGGTTTTCCAACAGTCTTGAAGGAGTTCCCAGAGATGCTTAGCACTTGTTGACCCTTTTGCCTTCACTCTGCGGTCCAGCTCACCCCAAACCATCTCGATTGGGTTCAGGTCTGGTGACTGTGGAGGCCAGGTCATCTGGCGTAGCACCTCATGACTCTGCTTCTTAGTCAAATAGCCCTTACACAGCCTGGAGGTGTGTTTGGGGTCATTGTCCTGTTGAAAAATAAATGATGGTTCAACTAAACATAAACCGGATGGAATAGCACGCCGCTGCAAGATGCTGTGGTAGCCATGCTGGTTCTGTATGCCTTCAATTTTGAATAAATCCCCAACAGTGTCACCAGCAAAGCACCCCCACACCATCACACCTCCTCCTCCATGCTTCACGGTGGGAACCAGGCATGCAGAGTCCATCTGTTCACCTTTTCTACAAAGACACGGTGGTTGGATCCAAAGATCTCAAATTTGGACTCAACAGACCAAAGCACAGATTTCCACTGGTCTAATGTCCATTCCTTGTGTTCTTTAGCCCAAACAAGTCTCTTCTGCTTGTTGCCTGTTCTTATCAGTGGTTTCCTAGCAGCTATTTTACCATGAAGGCCTGCTGCACAAAGTCTCCTCCTAACAGTTGTTCTAGAGATGAGAAGGTGTGTCCAAACTTTTGGTCTGTACTGTACACGCAGCACGCGTCCCGAGTTGCATCTGCTGAGAAACCCACTCCTAAATGTCAGTGACTTTCCTCTGCATAGCTAGAAATTAATTTCTACTATTTACTATGGTTTTCCTTCCATTCTGCAGGTTTGCTATGATCTTGGCGCTTTTTACTTCCAACAAGGACCAACAAACCCACTGAATTATGAGAAGGCCAGAGACCACTTTTTTAACACCAAACAGCTGAATGCAAAGGTAGTAATTGCAATTTATGTTATGGAACAACCATTATCCCTCGTGCTGACTTGTCCTGCTGTGTCTGACCGGATAGCCTTTTCTCACTTTGCAGATTGGAGCCGTTTCCACTCACTGCTCCATTGATGAGAGCAGACTGGCCGGATATTGCCAGGCTTGCAGCGTTATTGCACCTTCAAATGTGGCTGCTGTGCAGTCCTCTACATATGGCCAGATCCATTCGCTCATGAAGACTGGAAGCTACCAGGTATCTTGGGGTCATTAAACAGTGGCTTTCTATGCACGGACGTTCGTCTTGGCAGCTGACCACTTATTAAGTTTTGTGTAGTTTGTAAAGTAGATGCTATGACGTCACCGTGCAAGGTATTCTGTAATCCTTTTAGTAGTGTGATGCTTATTTCTTTATCGTTCCTTTGGGAGACCCAGACCATGGGTGTTTAGCTTCTGCCTCCGGAGGACACACAAAGTACTACACTTAAAAGTGTAGCTCCTCCCTCTGAGCTTATACACCCCCTGGTAGCCAGTCCTAGCCAGTTTATTGCTTTGTGTCAGGAGGCATACATCCACACATGCATTCTCATCTGATTTGTTTGACTTTTGGAAAGAGTTTGAAGAAAAGCAGGTCCATGTCTGGACTCCCGGCATGTCCCTTCTCACCCCACTGTGTCGGCGGTGTTGTTAAGGTTGATTTACAAGGCTGCAGCCTTACATGCCGCGCTCCTTCACCATCCCTTCTGGGCTCTGGCTTGAAGTGGGAGCCAGCACGGTCTCCATGCCTGGCAGGAGTCCGGTCTCCATCCACAGCCCCTTGAGGATTCTGTTGGACCGGAGCACTCATCCCCAGGGTCTCACATCGTCTCACATCATTCCGCCTTATCGGCGGCCCTTGGATCCCTGGGACCTTAACTTGGTCCTCACGGTATTGCAGAAACCCCCTTTCGAGCCCCTTAGGGAGGTTTCTTTGTATCGTCTTTCTCAAAAGGTGGCCTTTCTAGTTGCCATAACTTCTCTCAGGAGAGTCTCTGATTTGGCTGCGCTCTCCTCGGAGTCACCTTTTTTGTTTTTTCACCAAGACAAGGTAGTTCTCCGTCCGACCCCGGACTTTCTTCCTAAGGTGGTCTCTCCCTTCCACCTTAACCAGGATATTTCCTTGCCTTCCTTCTGTCCGGCCCCTGTTCATCGCTTTGAGAAAGCGCTGCATACTCTAGATCTGATGCGTGCTCTCCGGATTTATGTGTCTCGCACCGCTGCGCTTAGGCGGTGCACCTCTCTTTTTGTGCTAACCACAGGGCGGCGCAAGGGTCTCTCTGCTTCTAAGCCGACCTTGGCCCGTTGGATTAGATCGACCATTTCGGACGCCTACCAAAGTACTCAGGTGCCTCCCCCGCCGGGGATCAAAGCACACTCGACCACAGCTGTCGGTGCCTCTTGGGCTTTTAGGCACCAGGCTACGGCTCAACAAGTCTGTCAGGCTGCCACTTGGACTAGCCTGCATACCTTTTCGAAGCACTACCAAGTGCATGCTCATGCTTCGGCAGATGCGAGCTTGGGCAGACGCATCCTTCAGGCGGCTGTCGCCCATTTGTGAAGTTAGGCTCCGCCTACTTCTCAGTTTTTCTGTTTATTCCCACCCATGGACTGCTTTGAGACGTCCCAATGTCTGGGTCTCCCAAAGGAACGATAAAGAAAAAGAGAATTTTGTTACTTACCGTAAATTCTTTTTCTTATAGTTCCGTATTGGGAGACCCAGCACCCTCCCTGTTGCCTGTTGGCAATTTTCTTGTTCCGTGTGTTATCACCGGCTGTTGTCGTGGACAGAGTCTCCGGTTGTTCCGGTTCTTACTCGGTTCTACTTGTGGGTGGCTATTCTCCTTCAGCTTTTGCACTAAACTGGCTAGGACTGGCTACCAGGGGGTGTATAAGCTCAGAGGGAGGAGCTACACTTTTAAGTGTAGTACTTTGTGTGTCCTCCGGAGGCAGAAGCTAAACACCCATGGTCTGGGTCTCCCAATACGGAACTATAAGAAAAAGAATTTACGGTAAGTAAACAAAATTCTCTTTTCTTCGGCGCTCTATTGGGAGACCCAGACGATTGGGTGTATAGCACTGCCTCCGGAGGCCACACAAAGCAATTACACTAAAAAGTGTAATGGCCCCTCCCCTTCTGGCTATACACCCCCAGTGGGATCACTGGCTCACCAGTTTTCTGCTTTGTGCGAAGGAGGTCAGACATCCACGCATAGCTCCACTGTTTGTAGTCAGCAGTAGCTGCTGGCTATATCGGATGGAAGAAAAGAGGGCCCATATGGGGCCCCCAGCATGCTCCCTTCTCACCCGCGGTGGTGCTTGTAAGGTTGAGGTACCTATTGCTGGTACAGAGGCTGGAGCCCACATGCTGTTTTCCTTCCACATCCCCTGGAGGGCTCTGTGGAAGTGGGATCTTGCCGGCCCCCAAGCCCTGGGGCCGGGCTCCATCCACAGACCCAGAGAACCTGCTGGATTTGGAGCGGGAGTGCCGTTCAGGGACAAGGCCCTGCAACTTTCAGGTACTCTGTGTCCCCGGCAGGCACGGACAATCTCAAGGCTTGCTGAGCGTTATAGTGCGCCGGGGACAGTAGCGCTGTGCGCTGGGGTTAGGTCACTGCAGCTTTGCTGAGTGACGTTACATGTTGGGAACTACTGCGCCGACCGCTACTGGAGCGGCGGCGCAGCTGCGACTTGTGGTGCGCCGGGGACTTTGCGCCGACCGCGCTTTTACGGCGGCGGCGCTTCTAACTTTAGCCCCCGGCTTCTGCGGCCTAGTGCCGCTTCGTTCCCGCCCCCACCCTGTCAATCAGGGTAGGGGAGAGACGCTGCTCAATTGGCAGCGCCGAGGGCTGGAGCTTTATTTACATGCTCCAGCCCTCTCACTAGGCACAGTGGGAAGCAGGCTTCCCGCTCTTCGTCTGTATACGCCCAGGGCCCGCCCCCCCTCTCCACAAGGACGCCGGCAGCCATTACACATGCGGTCTGGCTGGGGAAAGGCAGCAGGCTCTGGGAGACCCAGACTAAAGGGATTTCGGCGACCACACACCCGCTCCTAAGCGGGCGGTAAGCTGCACTTTAGTGCTGGCCCCACTAGTGCCTCAGTGTTATATTAGTGTACTTTTTTCTTGGTACCATATATATATATATAGTTGCACTGTAAGGTCGCTTCTTGGCTGGACACCCTGTACTGCTCTGAGGAGGCAGCAACATGTCATCCGCAAAACGCAAGGGTGCCAAGGCACAGGCTGTGTACACTGTTTGTACTGCATGTGGGGCTAATCTACCAGCAGGCTCCAACGACTCTCATTGTGTGCAATGTTCAGTCCCAGTGGCACTTCGTCAGCCAGAGCCTATGGTGGTAGTGGCCCAGGCAGAGACGCCTGTGAACCCTGCCCCGGTGACGGGGACAGACTTTGCAGTTTTTGCTGATAAAATGTCTGTGACTATGGCAAAAATCCTGGAGACCTTGCAGTCCAGGCCAGTTGCTCAGACCATGGACACTGCTGTGTCTATGCTCTCCGGTCCCCCTCAGTTGGAACTAATCCGTACTTCAGGGGGGTCTCAAGCATCACAGGCTGAAGTCTCTGACTCAGATGACAGTCCCAGGCAGCCTAAGCGAGCTCGCTGGGAAAGACCCTCCACGTCATCACACTGCTCAGGGTCTCAGCGACAAGAGTCTCTCTGTGATGAGACTGAGGACGGTGATCAGGATTCTAATCCTGAGGCCCCTCTCAATCTGGATGCCCCTGATGGTGACGCCATGGTTAATGACCTTATATCGGCAATTAATAGACTGTTGGATATTTCTCCCCCAGCCCCTTCTGCAGAGGAGGCAGCTGCACAGCAGGAGAAGTTCCATTTCCTATATCCCAAGCGTAAATTAAGTGCTTTTTTGGACCACTCTGACTTCAGAGAATCGATCCAGAAACACGACGCTCATCCAGACAAGCGTTTCTCTAAACGTTCTAAGGATACCCGTTATCCTTTTCCCTCTGAGGTGGCCAAACGCTGGACCCAGTGTCCAAAGGTGGATCCCCCAATTTCCAAGCTTGCGGCTAGATCCATAGTCGCAGTAGAGGATGGCGCTTCACTTAAAGATGCCAACGACAGACAGATGGACCTTTGGTTGAAATCTGTCTATGAATCTATCGGCGCGTCGTTTGCTCCAGCATTCGCGGCCGTGTGGGCACTCCAAGCTATTTCAGCTGGTTTAGCACAGGTGGATGCTTTCATACATCCAGCAGTGCCGCAAGTGGCGTCCCTAACTTCGCAAATGTCTGCGTTTGCGACCTATGCTATCAATGCTGTCCTAAAATCTACGAGCCGTACCGCTATGGCGTCCGCCAATTCTGTGGTTTTGCGCAGAGCCTTGTGGTTAAAGGACTGGAAAGCAGATGCTGGTTCCAAAAAATGCTTAACCAGCTTGCCATTATCTAGAGACAGACTGTTTGGTGAGCCATTGGCTGAAATCATAAAACAGTCCAAGGGTAAGGACTCTTCCTTGCCACAGCCCAGAGCAAGTAAACCTCAACAGAAAAAGTGGCAGTCGAGGTTTCGGTCCTTTCGAGGCTCGGGCAAGGCCCAATTCTCCTCGTCCAAAAGGACTCAGAAAGAACAAGGGAGCTCAGATTCCTGGCGGGCTCACTCACGCCCCAGGAAAGCAAATGGAGGAACCGCTTCCAAAGCGGCTACCTCATGACTTTCGGCCTCCTCCCTCCGCATCCTCGGTCGGTGGCAGGCTCTCCCGCTTTTGCGACATTTGGCTGTCACAGGTCAAAGACCGGTGGGTAACAGACATTCTGTCTCGCGGGTACAGAATCGAGTTCAGTTCTCGGCCTCCACTTCGGTTCTTCAGAACCTCCCCACACCCCAACCGAGCAGATGCCCTGCTGCAGGCGGTGGACTCTCTAAGAGCAGAAGGAGTCGTGATCCCTGTCCCCCCTCAGGAACGGGGGCGAGGATTTTACTCCAATCTCTTTGTGGTTCCAAAAAAGGACGGCTCCTTCCGTCCTGTTCTGGACCTAAAACTGCTCAACAAGCATGTGAACGCCAGGCGGTTCCGGATGGAATCCCTCCGCTCAGTCATTGCCTCAATGTCTCAAGGAGATTTCCTAGCATCAATAGACATCAAAGATGCTTATCTCCACGTGCCGATTGCTACAGAGCACCAATGCTTTCTACGCTTCGTGATAGGAGACGACCATCTTCAGTTCGTAGCTCTGCCATTTGGTCTGGCGACAGCCCCTCGGGTGTTCACCAAGATCATGGCGGCAGTGGTAGCAGTCTTGCACTCTCACGGACACTCTGTGATCCCTTACTTGGACGATCTACTGGTCAAGGCACCCTCTCAAGAGGCATGCCAACTCAGCCTGAATGTTGCACTGGAGACTCTCCAGGCGTTCGGGTGGATCATCAATTTCCCAAAGTCAAATCTGTCACCGACCCAATCACTAACGTATCTTGGCATGGAGTTTCATACTCTCTCAGCGATAGTGAAGCTTCCGCTGGACAAGCAGCGGTCTCTACAGACTGGGGTGCAGGCTCTCCTTCAAGGTCAGCCGCACTCCTTAAGACGCCTCATGCACTTCCTCGGGAAGATGGTGGCGGCAATAGAGGCGGTTCCGTTTGCGCAGTTTCATCTGCGTCCACTTCAATGGGACATTCTCCGCCAATGGGACGGGAAGTCAACATCCCTGGACAGGAAAGTCTCCCTTTCCCAGACGGCCAAAGACTCTCTGCAGTGGTGGCTTCTTCCCACCTCATTATCACAGGGAAGATCCTTCCTACCACCGTCTTGGGCGGTGGTCACGACAGACGCGAGTCTGTCAGGGTGGGGAGCAGTCTTTCTCCACCACAGGGCTCAGGGTACGTGGTCTCAGCAGGAGTCCACCCTTCAGATCAATGTTCTGGAAATCAGAGCAGTGTATCTTGCCCTACTAGCCTTCCAGCAGTGGCTGGAAGGAAGGCAGATCCGAATTCAGTCGGACAACTCCACAGCGGTGGCATACATCAACCACCAAGGGGGGACACGCAGTCGGCAAGCCTTCCAGGAAGTCCGGCGGATTCTGATGTGGGTGGAAGCCACAGCCTCCACCATATCCGCAGTTCACATCCCCGGCGTAGAAAACTGGGAAGCAGACTTCCTCAGTCGCCAGGGCATGGACGCAGGGGAATGGTCCCTTCACCCAGACGTGTTTCAGGACATCTGTCGCCGCTGGGGGGTGCCGGACGTCGACCTAATGGCGTCACGGCACAACAACAAGGTCCCAACCTTCATGGCACGGTCTCGCGATCAAAGAGCGCTGGCGGCAGACGCCCTAGTGCAAGATTGGTCGCAGTTCCGGCTCCCTTATGTGTTTCCACCTCTGGCACTCTTGCCCAGAGTGCTACGCAAGATCAGATCCGATTGCAGCCGCGTCATACTTGTCGCCCCAGACTGGCCGAGGAGGGCGTGGTATCCGGATCTGTGGCAGCTCACGGTCGGCCAACCGTGGGCACTCCCAGACCGACCAGACTTACTGTCCCAAGGGCCGTTTTTCCATCGGAATTCTGCAGCCCTGAACCTGACTGTGTGGCCATTGAGTCCTAGATCCTAACGTCTTCAGGATTGTCCCAAGGGGTCGTTGCCACCATGAGACAGGCTAGGAAGCCCACGTCCGCTAAGATCTACCACAGAACGTGGAGGATATTTTTATCCTGGTGCTCTGCTCAGGGAGTGTGTCCCTGGCCATTTGCATTGCCTACCTTTCTTTCTTTCCTGCAATCTGGGTTAGAAAAAGGTTTGTCGCTCGGCTCCCTTAAAGGTCAGGTCTCGGCGCTATCCGTCTTTTTTCAGAGGCGTTTGGCACGCCTTCCTAAGGTGCGCACGTTCCTACAGGGGGTTTGCCATATCGTACCCCCGTACAAGCGGCCGTTAGATCCATGGGATCTGAACAGGGTACTAGTTGCCCTCCAGAAGCCGCCCTTCGAGCCTCTGAAGGAGGTTTCACTTTCTAGACTATCACAGAAAGTGGCTTTTCTGGTAGCGATCACATCTCTTCGGAGAGTGTCTGAGCTGGCAGCACTATCATCCAAGGCTCCCTTCCTGGTCTTCCACCAGGACAAGGTTGTGCTGCGCCCTATTCAGGAGTTTCTCCCGAAGGTGGTATCCTCTTTTCATCTTAATCAGGATATCTCTTTGCCTTCGTTTTGTCCTCATGCTGTTCATCGGTATGAGAAGGATTTACATTTGTTAGATCTGGTGAGAGCACTCAGAATCTACATTTCCCGCACGGCGCCCTTGCGCCGTTCGGATGCACTCTTTGTCCTTGTCGCTGGTAAGCGCAAAGGGTCGCAGGCTTCTAAGGCCACCCTGGCTCGATGGATCAAAGAACCAATTCTTGAAGCCTACCGTTCTGCTGGGCTTCCGGTTCCATCAGGGCTGAAGGCCCATTCTACCAGAGCCGTGGGTGCATCCTGGGCATTACGACACCAGGCTACGGCTCAACAGGTGTGCCAGGCAGCTACCTGGTCGAGTCTGCACACTTTCACCAAACATTATCAGGTGCATACCTATGCTTCGGCGGACGCCAGCCTAGGTAGAAGAGTCCTGCAGGCGGCAGTTGCCTCCCCGTAGGGGAGGGCTGTCTTGCAGCTCTAACATGAGGTATCTCTTTACCCACCCAGGGACAGCTTTTGGACGTCCCAATCGTCTGGGTCTCCCAATAGAGCGCCGAAGAAGAAGGGAATTTTGTTACTTACCGTAAATTCCTTTTCTTCTAGCTCTTATTGGGAGACCCAGCACCCGCCCTGTTGTCCTTCGGGATTGTTGGTTTGTTTGCGGGTACACATGTTGTTCATGTTGAACGGTTTTCAGTTCTCCGATGTTACTCGGAGAGAATTTGTTTAAACCAGTTATTGGCTTTCCTCCTTCTTGCTTTTGCACTAAAACTGGTGAGCCAGTGATCCCACTGGGGGTGTATAGCCAGAAGGGGAGGGGCCATTACACTTTTTAGTGTAATTGCTTTGTGTGGCCTCCGGAGGCAGTGCTATACACCCAATCGTCTGGGTCTCCCAATAAGAGCTAGAAGAAAAGGAATTTACGGTAAGTAACAAAATTCCCTTCTTTCTCAATGGGTATATACAGCTGGGTTGTACATAATGGACCTGCTAATACCCTGTTTCCTCCAAAAATAAGCCCTAGGTGTTGTGGTTCAATAATGAAGTGCCCATGCAGCTACAAAAAGTTAAAGAATACTGCAGGACACTTCATTAAAGAGAAGACACCCTAAAAGGAGAGGACAGACCCTACAATCTTACTCACCAGACCCGAACAGCTACAGCTTAGGCTGCTTTCACACCTCCGGTTTTAGCAGAGCCGGACAATCCGGCTCTAAAACCTATGCAACAGATGCGGCGACAAAACCGCATCCTTTGCATACGTTTTTGACATGCGGCCCGTCCGTTTTTTGCCGCTTGCGGCACGCTACTGAGCATGCGCAGTGTAAAAAACGCATGCGGCGTCCATAGGCATGCATTGCAAATCGCGCCGCATCGGCCGGATGCGGCACGATGCGGGTTCTTTTGCCGGACAAAAAACGTGCCAGGCAACGTTCCATCTAGCCGCCGCATCGGCTAAATCTGCCGCATGCGGCAAAAACCGGACGGAACGCAAGCCCATGCGGCACAATACGGCACTAATGTAAGTCTATGCAAAAAACCTGCAACCGGCGGCAAAAAAAAAACGGTTGCGTTTTTTTCTGCAAAGTGCCGGATTGTGCCGCACAGGCGCACACACACACACACACACACACACACACACACACACACACACACACACACACACACTGATACCGTACTGCTCCTGGGACCTGCGGTGGAAAGCATCAATGCGTTCCACTGCAGGTCTTTGAGTTTCACAGCAGCCAGAAACAATACTGTAACACCGGGGGGGGTTGTGTGTGTGTGTGTGTGTGTGTGTGTGTATATACACGGAGTGATGCATTCCACAGCATCCCAGGTCCCCCACTGTTGGCCGGAAGCAGGGGTGGACCGCTGTGGAACACACTAGGACCTGCTGGGAGCTCCCGCTGTGCATCGCAGGAGGACTTTGGAGTTACACAGATGTCTTGGAGGTATACTTAACACCCCCAATATGTTTTCCTCAAAATCAACCTACCCCAATAATAAGTCCTAGCACATTTTTGAAGGGCAAAGAATAATATAAGACAGTGTCTTTATTTCTTCATCGTTCCTTATGGGAGACCCAGACCATGGGTGTATAGCTACTGCCTCCGGAGGACACACAAAGTACTACACTAAAAGTGTAGCTCCTCCCTCCGAGCATATACACTCCCCGGATGACAAATCCAACCAGTTCAATGCTTTGTGTTCAGGAGGTCACACACACACATGCATCCTCTGATTTTTGATTTTTGATTTCAAAGATTTTGAAGAAAAGCGGGTCCAATCTGGACTCCCGGCATGTCCCTTCTCACCCCACTGTGTCGGCGGTGCTGTTAAGGTTGATTTCAGGGCTGGAGCCTTCACATGCCGCGCTCCTTCACCATCCCCTGGGGCTCTGGCTTGAAGTGGGAGCCATCACGGTTCTCACTGCTTTGCAGGAGACCGGTCTCCATCCGCAGCCCTGTTCAGGATCCTGACGGACGGAGCGATCACCACCCAGGGATCTGGCACCTGCGTCTCACAAGCTAAGTACTGAGACGTTATTACCACAGACAGTGGTCTTTCCAGGGGTCCCTTGTACTTTATATATTGGGGAGAGTGTGTTTTATAACTGTGTTAACATTTCCGGCCGGTTCTCCAGTTTTCACTGGAGAACCGCGCCGATGGTGCCTGCACGCTGGCCGCATGTTTAAATCTAGGCCCCGGCTTCGCCTGAGGCCTAGTTTCGATTCTCTTCCCCAGCGGCTGTTCAGCACAGGGAAGGGTCACTCCTCACTGAGGAAAGATTCCCTCCCCTGTATGCCTCATTTGCCCTCCGTCCTGCTCTCACAGTAGGCCCCGCCCCCTCTCCTCGCTGCGGACGCCATTTTCTCAGCGTTCTCAATGTCTGCATAACACATTGTGACAAATGGGGTCCTGGGCTGGGGGATCTGGAGGGCACAGAGATGTCCCTATGTTAAACGGTCTGGCAAGCCACAACCTCCGGTTGTGCAGCTGCTTATATACTCTGTTTATATACTCTGCTGGGTGTCATTCTGGACAGAGCCCCCACTTCTGCAGCATGTCTCATATCAGAGCAAGGCTGCAAGGCTGTTCTTATTATGCACTGCTGTAGGCTCGTACTGCCTGTACCGAGCACATAACCACATTGTGATGCCTGCTCTAACATAGTGGTGCCTCAGCCTGGAGGCTCATCCCCAGTGGTCCCTCCGGCTGCTCCGGCTCCGGTGGCTGAACCCCCGGCTTGGGTAGAATCCCTCTCTCCAGGGGACAGCTGTCCCGGACACTGCTGAGCATGCATCAGCCCCCTCTTCAGGGCGCTTCTGCTGCTACGTCGCTCAGCAAAGCTCACAGAGGATTCTTCATCTGGTCTCAGACCCCGTCCTCCTAAAATGGAGACGCAGGGTCCCCTTTCCCTCCTCGCCCCGCGGCTCTGGTTCACGAGCTGACTCGCAGGACAAGGAGGATGCCTTTACTGGAGGCTCGGACGCTTCTCCATGTACCCCATTGATCTGTCCGAAAGTGACGCAGATGCTAATGATTTGATTGCGTCCATTATATTTGTACTGGACCTCAATCCGCCTGTATCAGGGGAGCACCCCTCTCTGGCAGAAAAGCATCAGTATACCTTGCCTAAGAGATCAAGGAGTGTGTTCCTTATCCACTCCAGCTTTCAGGTCACTGTGACCAAGCCCAGAGCCTGTCCTGACAGACGCTTTCCAAAGCGTGGTTCTGATGACTGTTTCCCCCTTCCACCAGTGGTGGTCAAGGAGTGGGCTCATTCACCAAGGGTGGACCCTCCGGTGTCTAGACTTCAGCCCGGACAGTTGTATCAGTGGCTGACGGCACCTCTCTAAGGATCCCACTGTCCGCCAGGTTGCCCTTCTGGCCAAATCTATATATGAGGCGGCAGGGGCCTCGTTCTCCCCATCTTTTGCAGCAGTGCGGGCTCTCAAAGCCACCTCTGCTTCTCGGGAGGAGATGCATTCCCTCACCAGGGACTTTATGCCCGAAATGGTTGCCTTAACTTCCAGGCTTCAGTCTTTTCATCCTATGCCATGTCTGCCATGCTGGAGACTGTCACCGCACTGCGGTGGCCTCGGCTACTTCCCTCGCTATCCGCAGGTTCCTGTGGCTTCGAGAGGGGAAGGCAGATGCTTCTTAAGAAGTTCCTTGCTGGACTCCCTTTTGCTGGGACCAGTCTATTCGGTGAACAACTGGATGAAATTATTCAGGAAGCTTTTGGCAGGAAGAGTACTTCCATGCCACAACCCAGGAAACCTGTCCAGGGCAGGAACCAGTCGAGGTTTCGTTCCTTTCGTTCCTCTAACTGGTCGTCCTCTAAGCCCTCGGCCTCGTCCACTAACTCAGCCAAGGTCCGTAAACCAACTAGCGCATGAAGCCGCGTCCTAAGTCGGCAGGAGCTGCTGCCACCAAGGCAGCCTCCTCTTGATTATCTGGCCGCGCCAGTAACGTCCTTGGTCGGTGGCAGGCTCTCCCTCTTGGGCGACGTGTGGTTTCAACACGTCTTCGATCAGTGGGTGTGGGTTACCATCTCCCACGGCTACAGAATAGAATTCTATCCAGCCCGCCAAACAGATTTTTTCTGTCAACTCCCCCCTGCTCCAAGGCCGCCGCCTTCTCACAGGCCGTGGCATTCTTGCAGGCCAATGGAGTAATTGTACCAGTTCCCGACTGGGAACGGTTCTGAGATTTCTACTCAAATCTCTTCCTAGTCCCCGAAAAGGACGGTGCTTTCCGACCTGGATCTCAAGCTTCTCAACAAGCATGTTCAGGTGCGGCAATTTTGCATGGAATCTCTGCGATCAGTCAATGACCCAAGGAGATTTCTTAGCATCCATCGACATCAGAGATGTCTATCTGCATGTGCCAATCGCAGTTTCACAACAGCGTTGGCTACGTTTTGTAATCGGAGAGGAACATTTCCAATTCGTGGCTCTCCCCTTAGGGTTAGCCACGGCCCCTCGTGTATTCACCAAGGTCATGGCAGCAGTGGTTGCGGTTCTGCTCCTCCAGGGGTTGGTAGTGATTCCTTACCTGGACGACCTTCTAGTCAGGGCTTCATCCAGTGCAGACTGTCAGCGGAGTGTCTCGCTCACTCTCAGCGGAGTGTCTCGCTCACTCTCAGCGGAGTGTCTCGCTCACTCTCAGCGGAGTGTCTCGCTCACTCTCAGCGGAGTGTCTCGCTCACTCTCAGCGGAGTGTCTCGCTCACTCTCAGCGGAGTGTCTCGCTCACTCTCAGCGGAGTGTCTCGCTCACTCTCAGCGGAGTGTCTCGCTCACTCTCAGCGGAGTGTCTCGCTCACTCTCAGCGGAGTGTCTCGCTCACTCTCGCCACGCTTGCAAGTCCACTCTGACCCCGACCCGGGAACTTACGTACCTAGGGATGCAATTCGAGACTCTGCTGGCACTTGTGAAGCTGCCCTTAGTCAAACAGCAGTCCCTTCATCTGGCGGTTCGCTCTCTGCGAGGCTCCGCCGTCATTCCATCAGGCACCTCATGCAGGTGCTGGGTCAGATGGTGGCGTCAATGGAGGCGGTTCCCTTTGCCAGTTCCATCTGCGTGCCCTGCAGCTGGACATTCTCCGCTGTTGGGACAAGGAACCTCTTCCTTGCACAGGCTGGTGGCTCTGTCGCCACAGACCAGGAGCTCTCTTTAAGTGGTGGCTTCGGCCCCTCTCTCTGTCCCAGAGACGCTCCTTTCTGGCCCCGTCCTGGGTGATTCTCACCACGGATGCCAGTCTATCCGGCTGGGGAGCAGTGTTTCTCCACCACCGAGCACAGGGCACTTGGACTCCGTCCGAATGAGCCCTCTCGATCAATGTGCTGGAAATCAGGGCTGTACTCCTAGCTCTCGTAGTTTTTCACCACCTGTCTGCGGGCAAGCACATTCGAGTCCAGTCAGACAACGCGACAGCAGTTGCCTACATCAATCACCTAAGGCGGGACTCGCAGCCGCCTAGCAATGTTGGAAGTTCAACGTATCCTTCAGTGGACGGAGGACTCCAAGTCCACCATATCCGCAGTCCACATCCCAGGCGTAGAAAACTGGGAGGCAGATTATCTCAGCCGTCAAACCGTGGACAGCGGCGAGTGGGCCCTGCATCCGGCAGTGTTCCGGTCAATTTAGCAGGCGGGGCACTCCGGAAGTGGATCTAATGGCATCCCGGCACAACAACGAGGTCCCGGTTTACGTGGCTCGCTCCCACGATCCTCAGGCCTTGGCAGCGGACGCGCTGGTTCCAGATTGGTCCCAGTTCCGTCTGGCCTACGTGTTTCCCCCTCTAGCTCTCTTGCCCAGAGTCCTGCGCAAGATCAGAATGGAGGGCCGTCGGGTCGTACTCATCGCCCCAGACTGGCCCAGGCGAGCTTGGTTCCCAGACCTGCTCCGTCTGTCCGTAGAGGTGCTGTGGCATCTCCCGGACCGGCCAGACCTTCTCTCACAAGGTCCGTTTTCCGCCAGAATTCTGCGGCTCTCAGATTGACGGCGTGGCTCTTGAGCCCTGAATCCTTACGGCTTCAGGCATTCCTTCCGAGGTCATCTTCACTATGACTCAGGCTCGGAAGTCTTCCTCGGCCAGGATTTACCACAGGACTTGAAGAATTTTCCTGTCCTGGTGTCGTTCTTCCGGCCATGCTCCTTGGCCGCTTTTCCTTGCCGACCATCCTGTCCTTTCTACAGTCCGGCCTGCAGCTAGGACTGTCCCTCAATTCCCTCAAGGGACAGGTCTCGGCTCTGTCAGCGTTGTTCCAGCGGCGTATCGCCCGGCTGGCCCAGATGCGCACCTTTATGCAGGGCGCATCTCACATCATTCCGCCTTACCGGCGGTCTCTGGATCCCTGAGACCTTAATCTGGTCCTCATGGCCTTACAGAAACCCCCCTTTGAGCCTCTTAGGGAGGTTTCGTTGTTTCGTCTTTCACAGAAAGTGGTCTTTCTGGTGGCCATAATTTCTCTCAGGAGAGTCTCTGATTTGGCTGCGCTCTCTTCGGAGTCACCCTTTTTGGTTTTTTTCACCAAGACAAGGTGCTTCTCCGTCCGACTCCGGGCCTTCTCCCTAAGGTGGTGTCTCCTTTCCACCTTAACCAGGACATTTCATTGTCCTCCCTTTGTTCGGCCCCTGTGCATCGCTTTGAGAAAGCGTTGCATGCTTTAGATTTGGTGCGGACGCTCCGGATCTGTGTCACGCACCGCTGTTTTTTTAGGCGGTGCACCTCTCTTTTTGTGCTGACCACAGGTCAGCGCAAGGGTCTCTCGGCTTCTAAACCGACCCTAGCTCGTTGGATTAGGTCGGCCATATCCGATGCCTACCAATGTTCTCAGGTGCCTCCCCCGCCGGGGATTAAGGCGCACTCCACCAGAGCTGTCGGTGCCTCTTGGGCTACGGCTCAGCAGGTCTGTCAGGCTGCCACTTTGTCTAGTCTGCACACCCTTTCGAAGCACTTACCAAGTGCATGCTCATGCTTCGGCAGATGCGAGCTTGGGCAGACGCATCCTTCGGACGGCTGTCGCCCATTTGTGAAGTTAGGTTTCGCCTACTTCTCAGTTTCTGTTTATTTCCCACCCATGGACTGCTTTGAGACGTCCCATGGTCTGGGTCTCCCATAAGGAACGATGAAGAAAAAGAGAATTTTGTTTACTTACCGTAAATTCTTTTTCTTATAGTTCCGACATGGGAGACCCAGCACCCTCCCTGTTGCCTGTTGGCAGCTTTCTTGTCCCGTGTGTTTTCACCGGCTGTTATTGTAGACAGAGGTTCCGGTTATTCCGGGTTTTACTCTATCTCTACTTATGGGTGGATGTCCTCCTTCAGCTTTGGCACTAAACTGGTTGGATTTGTCATCCGGGGAGTGTATATGCTCGGAGGGAGGAGCTACACTTTTAGTGTAGTACTTTGTGTGTCCTCCGGAGGCAGTAGCTATACACCCATGGTCTGGGTCTCCCATGTCGGAACTATAAGAAAAAGAATTTACGGTAAGTAAACAAAATTCTCTTTTTTTGGGAAAACACAATAGTAGTGCAGTTATTAAAAAGAAATGCACAAAAAATTAAGAAAAAAAACTCAAGCTTCAACAAAAAAACTCTAGCACCTACCTGCAAGTGAGGTTGTTTCTGCAGCAAGTGCACAATCACTGCAGGTCTCATTAAGAGGAATGGGACAATCGCAGAATGTTGTCACTCGTGGATATGCCCTAAATGTTGCGCAGTTTTATCTGTTTTATGCAATTTTTACAAAAAAGTTCCTAGAAGTAATGCAAGTCTTTGTATTGATTTCTGTATCGTACATATGCAATAAACATAATCTTCTTTTTCTTTCTAAAGGGGATATTGAAGATCTTCTATGATGATAATTTCAATGGTAATTTACCAGACCAGTTCCGGCAGTCTGTGCTGAGGGAGCTCTTCCAGAAAATGCAGCAAGGGTAGGTGCATGTGTTTTTTGTGATTGCAGCTGGATACAGTGGGGTCAAATTCAGACTACAAGGACTATAGAGCAACCGTGTGATTTTCATTGTTTGGCCCAAATGTATACTGAGAGTTTATTTTGCCTTTCTTCTTTCCAGTTGGCTGTTCCCACCCTTGGGACTGCTTTTGGACATCCCATGGTTCTGTGTCCCCCAAAGAAGCGATAGAGAAAAGAGGATTTGGGGTACTTGCCATAAAATCTTTCTCGGAGCCTTCATTGGGGGACACAGGACCCGCCCTGCTTGTGGTGTTTAACTCCTTAACGACCTTTCATGGCGAAATCGCGGTCCCGGAGCCCCGGGGAGTCCAATTTCTTTGATTAAACGGTAGATTCGGGAAGGAGGGGACCTCTGCCTGACCTCAGGAGGGGTGGTGCCTCCTCCCCGAACCTACAGAGGCTGTGATTGGCTGACAAACGCCGCTCAGCCAATTACAGTCACTGTAATGTTCCAGCCATTGAAAATGGCTGGAACATTTAAATCCAGCCCTGATCAGTGCTGCTGTAGCACTGGCCATTGGCTGGAGCTGGGTGATCGGTGCTTCACCCGCCCCCAGCTCTGATTGGAGAGACCGGTCTTGTGACCGCTCTCTCCAATCAATGTGGATCTGCGGCCTGTGACCGTCCCTGGAAGCCGAGGAGAGCGGTCTCTGCGGGTGCCCATCGGTAAGTTGCCGCCCTTCCCTGTCCCCCCCTGTCCCCGATCGCCCTGCCAGCCCCGCCGCTGTCTCCGATCGCCCCGCCCGCCCCCGCCGCTGTCTCCGATCGCCCCGCCCGCCCCCGCCGCTGTCTCCGATCGCCCCGCCCGCCACCGCCGCTGTCTCCGGTACCCCCGCCCGCCACCGCCAGCCCCGCCGCGGCTCCGATCGCCCCGCCGCTGCTCCCGATCCACCGCTGTCCCCGCCGCCACGCTCCCGATCCACCGCTGTCCCCGCCGCCACGCTCCCGATCCACCGCTGTCCCCGCCGCCATGCTTCGGATCCACCGCTGTCCCCGCCGCCACGCTCGCCACTGTCCCCACCGCTCCTCCGGATCCACCGCTGTCCCCGCCGCCATGCTCGCCACTGTCCCCACCGCTGCTCCGGATCCACCGCTGTCCCCGTCGCCACGCTCGCCACTGTCTCCACCGCTGCTCCGGATCCACCACTGTCCCCGCCGCCACGCTCGCCACTGTCCCCACCGCTGCTCCGGATCCACCGCTGTCCCCGCCGCCACGCTCGCCACTGTCCCCACCGCTGCTCCGGATCCACCGCTGTCCCCGTCGCCACGCTCGCCACTGTCCCCACCGCTGCTCCGGATCCACTGCTGTCCCCGCCGCTGCTCCGGATCCACCGCTGTCCCCGCCGCTGCTCCGGATCAACCGCTGTCCCCGTCGCCACGCTCGCCACTGTCCCCACCGCCGCTCCCGATCCACCGCTGTCCCCGCCGCCACGCTCGCCACTGTCCCCGCCGCCGTCGCACCCACCTTTTTCAGCCGCTGCTGCCCCCGAATCGGCCCCCACTGTTCCCGATCGGCGGCCGCCGCCTCCTTCATCGGCTGCCCCTTCTCCATCGCCACTACACCTCCTATCCCTCCATGTGCTGCAAGCCACCCTCCCCCCACATGTGGGGAGCGGGTGGCTTGCAGCACATGTGGGGGGAGGGTGGCTTGCAGCAGTACATGTGGGGGGAGGGTGGCTTGCAGCAGTACATGTGGGGGGAGGGTGGCTTGCAGCACATGTGGGGGGAGGGTGGCTTGCAGCACATGTGCTGCAAGCCACCCTCCCCCCACATGTATTGCTGCAAGCCACCCTCCCCCCACATGTGCTGCAAGCCACCCTCCCCCCGGGGCCCCCCCTCCTCCATGTGCCATCTCTCTCTCCCATCAGACTCTGCCCCCCTCCCCGATCTGCTGCCTGCTCTCTCCCATCCTCTTCATCTACTGCCCCCTCTCACCCTCCTCAATCTGTTGCCTCCTTCATCTGCTGCCTCTTCTGTCTGCTGTGATCCTGCTGCCTAGATCCATCCTGTAAGGTAGGTATCCCCATCTCACCTCCCTCCCCCCCCATCCTCTGCCGCTCCTCCATCCGCTGCGCCATTTCCCATCTTCCATCCGCTGCGCCCTTTCCCATCCTCTGCCGCTCCTCCATCCGCTGCGCCATTTCCCATCATCCATCCGCTGCGCCCTTTCCCATCCTCTGCCGCTCCTCCATCCGCTGCGCACTTTCCCATCTTCCATCCGCTGCGCCCTTTCTCATCTGCCGCCCCGCCCTCTCGCATCACATTATCCAGCGCAGTTGCTCGCTTCCAGATTGCAGTGGATGATGCGATGCGAGACTCGTGCATTGCTCTCACGTTTGGCACTGGTCTTAGTGGCAGGCGCTCTTTTTTTTTTTATTCATTTTTTTTTTTTTTTACTGATGTCTGTATTTTTTATTTCGCCAAACTAATTTTTTTGTATGGGGGGGGGTCTAGTTTCCAAAATTGGATCACATGTGGGGGAGCTCCATTGTTTAGGCACCTCAGGGGGTCTCCAAATGAAACATGGCGTCTGCTAATAATTCCAATCAATTTTACTGTGAAATGGCGCTCCTTCTCTGCTGAGCCCCGCTGTACGCCCAAACAATTGATTTCCACCACATATGAGGTACCTGTGTACTCAGGAGAAATTGCACAATACATTTTATGGTGCATTTTTTCCTGATACCCTTGTGGAAAAAAAAGCTACCTGTTTGAAAAAACAATTTTGTGGTTAAAAAAAGAATAAAATATTTTCACGGCTGAACATTACAAACGTTTGTGAAGCCTCCAGGGGTTCAAAGTGCTCACTAAACAGCTAGATAGATAAATTCCATGAGGGGTCTAGTTTCCAAAATGGGGTCAATTGTGGGGGAGCTCCATTGTTTAGGCACTTCAGGGGGGTCTCCAAACGCAACATGGCGTCCGCTAATAATTCCAACCAATTTTGCTGTGAAATGGCGCTCCTTGCCTTCCGAGTCCTGCCGTGTGCCCAAACATTTGATTTCCACCACATATGAGGTATCTGCGTACTCAGGAGAAATTGCACAATACATTTTATGGTGCATTTTTTCCTGATACCCTTGTGATAAAAAAAGCTACCTGGGTGAAGCAACAGTTTTGTGGTAAAAAAAAGTTTTTTTTCTTTTCACGGCTCAACGTTATAAACTTCTGTGAAGCCCCCAGGGATTCAAAGTGCACATCAAACATCTAGAAAAAATAGTTGAGGGCTCTAGTTTCCAAAATGGGGTCACTTATGGGGGAGCTCCATTGTTTAGGCACCTCAGGGAGTCTTCAAACCCGTCATGGCGTCCGCTAATGAGTGCAGCTAATTTTGCACTCAAAAATTCAAATGGCGCTCCTTGCCTTCCGAGTCCTGCCGTGTGCCCAAACATTTGATTTCCACCACATATGGGGTATCTGCGTACTCAGGAGAAAATGCACAATACATTTTATGATGCATTTTTCCTGATACCCTTGTGAAAATACTAATTTTTATGGCTAAAGTAACATTTTTGTGTTAAAAAAGTAACATTTTCATTTTTTCGTCTACATTGCTTTGGTTGCTGTGAAGCTCCTAAAGGGTTAATTAACTTATTGGATGTGGTTTTGAGCAGAGTGAGGGGTACAGATTTTAGAATGGGGTCACTTTTGGGTATTTTCTGTCGCCTAGGTTTCTCAAATCACTCCAAATGTGATGTGGTACCTAAAAAATTTTTTTTTTGTAAATTTTGTTGGAAAAATGAGAAATTGCTGATGAACTTTGAACCCTTCTAACTTCCTAACGGAATTTTTTTTTTTTTCAAAAATTGCGCTGGTGTAAAGCAGACAAGTGGGAAATGTTATTTAGTAACTATTTTGTGTGACATATCTTTTAGATTTATGGGCATAAAATTTCAAATTTTGAAAATTGCAAAATATTCAAAATTTTCGCCAAATTTCCTAAATTTTCACAAATAAACGCAAAACATATCGGCCTAAATTTACCACTGACATGAAGTACAATATGTCACGAAAAAAACAATCTCAGAATCGCCAGGATCCGTTGAAGTGTTCCAGAGTTATAACCTGTCAAAGTGACACTGGTCAAAATTGCAAAAAATGGCCGGGTCTTTAAGGTGAAAACAGGCTGGGGGCTGAAGGGGTTAAAGCTATCTTGTTCAATAATATTTTACTTCTAATGCTTTCTCACTACCTGATTAGCTTTGTGCCATTTGGTTGGTGTAACCTACTGAGGAGGAGCGAACCTTTGTGCATAGTCAGCAGCACCATGCTCCCATAGTTCTGTGTCCCCCCCCCAATGAGGGCTCCAACGAAGATATTTTGCGATGAATACTCAATCCTCTTATTGTTTTATATATCTCTAAACATGACCCATACGGTAAGATATAATGTTGCGTATTAATTTCTCCACAGCAATGATGCTCTGACTGAGGTCTGCTATAAAATCTGCGCTTGTAACACAATCCATGACATCCTCCGGGGTGGGACGGTCACTGTGCAGTTCCACCAGCTCTTCATGAAGCCCAGCAAAGAAAAAATAGATTACCTTCTGGAGGTATGGTTATTGAACATGTCTATAGTCCTATAGATTACATAGGTGTTTCTAAACTCAATGGTTACCTCCTGCGTTCCAGAGATCTGGTCTCTGCAGAGGTTTAGTATTGTTCTAGTGCCTTACTGGTATAGTATATCTGAAGTGATGTCTCCCAGTGATGGGTTCCCTTAAAACCTCAGACCTACATATTTACCTTTCTACAGTAATTTTGAGCACAGGTTACAACTTCTACCTTGTCTGGTCATACGAGGATCTTTTATGTGGGGGGTCGTTCTTTTGATGGGTAGGAACCGCTACTGAGATGAAGGCGTGTGTGTATGATGGTGTTAACTTCATTGTCTAGTAGGTTAAAGGGAAGCTGTCACCAGATTTGGCGACTATAAACTGCGGCCTCCACCAGTGAGCCCTTATATACAGTATTCTAGAATATTGTACATAAGAACCCTCTTATATACAGCATTTTAGAATACTGTATACAAGAGCTCACGGGTGGTGGCCGCAGCTCATAAGGGAAAAACCTGGTGACAGGTTCCCTTTTAATGAAATAATTTTGCATTTTAGGTTTGTTCCCGGTCACTAAAGGTAGAAGAAGCTTCAGAGTCTCAAAGGCGAACTATGGCGTCGTTCTTAAAGTAAGCTCTGAACCTTGTCCTTATTTTGTTGCGTTCCGCTGCTTTACAGGTTTTTGTGTAGCTGTTGCTGATTACCGACTTCACTTACTATGGAAGGCTGCAACTATTCTGTGCCATTCGCCATCTTCTGAGCTGTCCTGTGTCATTTTGCTTTAACCTCTACTTGACAAATTACGTAGTATTATCACATTTTATATGAGCTTCCTTTTATGTAATGCCTTTGCAGAACAGCCGGCAGATAATGTCTGTATGCCTCTACCAGCAGAAGCTTGAGCCAAGCTTCACCCGCCCGCTGCTGTCAACCATTCATATGCTGCTGTCAATCTGTCAGCTTTGAAGACCTCTTGTGCCTGTCATGGCCGTGCCTGTTGCTTGCATTTATGGGAGACTGTGATTTTTGCTATACTCTAATACTGTTGTTCCCTAAGGGAGCTAACAAATTAAGTAAAGGTGCCATAACCAGAAAAAAAACAAAAGTGATAATGGCCTCTCCTGATCAGAGCAAGCACTGAGCTTTCCCATCACCTAACACACCTGATGTATCCGATATTCTGGTCCTGGCGTCTCCCGAATACGTGAAATGCTGCTTTTGTATTTTCCAGAAGCCTGTGCCTGGGGTTGGAAGACTTACAGCTGGTATTTATGATTTCTTCTCACGACTTGTTCATGAAGCTCCTTACAGATGGTGAGAGAAAGATGCTTGTGGACCAGATCCGGCAGCGAACGTCCCATACCAATCTCTGCATCAAGCCTGTGACCGCTTTCTACGATATACCAGGTGAGCTAAAGTGGGCATGACGGAAAACTAAGTGCCACTTAACAGTGGAAATGTAATCTCTGGAGTATGTCTGCAACTGAGAACTTGTGATTATCTGGTATTTTACTAAGGAATGTGACCGCCATTTCTCCAGTGTTTCCCAAACTCCAGTCCTCTTGGCTCACGGTCATGTTTTCAGGATTTCCTTAGCATTGGTGACTTGCTAACATGGGGTTATATTGCAGCGTCTGCAAGTGTCACCATCGGTCAGCTCGAACATCAGCTCATCCTCACCCTGGATCCCTGGAGAATTAGACAAATCCTTATAGAGCTGCATGGCATGACCTCCGACAGCAAGTTCTGGATGGTGTCCACTAAGGTACGGACCCGTAATCTAAATTTAGAAAACTGACGGCACTTCCTAACAAACAAGTGTGAACAGGTGCATACTAAACATGAAATTAACTCTAACAAACATCTGCATGCTGAGACACTAAGCAAACGTTGACTATAGGAATTTTGACACATTACTACTAAAGAAGTAAATTTTAAAATGGAGACACTTGGCGCATAAAAAGGCCAGTTTTATGTGATTTGACACCTCCGATGAAGCCGTTGCGAAACGCGCGTCAGGTGTGGGCGGTGTACTCTGTTGGGGCCTCGACTTTGGTGGGTATTATCCCTTACTGAGCTCTCCTCCTCTCTGCAGGGATCAGCGGTCCTCTCCTATTCTATGGCTATTGTCATATATTGGCTAGTTTTATGTGAGCCCTGCAGCCAGTGTCAAGGCGTATCTCTTTGCTACACCTTGAGGCTGGCTGCTGGGCTCACATAAAACTGGCCTTTTTTTTTTTATATTGTGTCTCAATTTTAAAATGTATTTCTTTGTCGCTCCATTGGGAGACCCAGACAATTGGGTGTATAGCTTCTGCCTCCGGAGGCCACACAAAGTATTACACTTTAAAAAGTGTAACCCCTCCCCTCTGCCTATACACCCTCCCGTGCATCACGGGCTCCTCAGTTTTATGCTTTGTGTGGAAGGAGGCACACATCCACTCATGCATTCTCATATTAGTTATATCGGTTGGAAGAAAAGTGGGCCCCCACGGGGCCCCCGGCATGTTCCCTTCTCACCCCACTACGTCGGCGGTGCTGTTAAGGTTGAGGTACCCATTGCGGGTACAAAGGCCGGAGCCTCATGCCGTTTTTCCTTCACCATCCCTTAGCGGCTCTGGGAGAAGTGGGATCCTGACCGGTCATCCATTTATGGGACCGTGCTCCCTCCGCAGCCCCTGTGGGAATCTGTCGGACAGGAGTCTATTCATCCTCAGGGACCGGGCCCTGCATCTCTAAGGTACTCTGTGTCCCCATGGGGGCTGTGCATGGAGCGCCTTCATCCCGGACGCTGCAGCAGCTGCTGATTTGTGAAGACCGGCGGACTTCCGCGCCGACCATGCCTGCTTGTCGGCCGCGGTCTTAAATTTAGTCCCCGGCTTCATTGCGGCCTAGTAGCAAAACTCCCGCCCCCGGGCCTGTCTGTCAGGGGTAAGGGCGGGACTGCCGACCTGACGTCGGATGTGAGGGCTGGAGCATCCTGTATGTTTCCTCCCCCCTCACTGATCACTGTGGGGACCCCAGATTCCCGCACTTTTTTAGCGCCGCCCACGGCTCCACTCCTCCCCAGAGAGCTCCGGCAGCCATTTTTTTGGCATTCTGCCGGTGGAGGATTACCTGGAAAGAGCTCTGCAACTCTGGAGGACACACGCTCCGCTTTTTAGCGGTCGGTAAGCCACACCGGTCACCCGGTGCTGGTCCCCTTAGGGTGCCGGAATAGATACTATATATATATATATATATATATATATATATATATATATATATATATATATATATATATATATATATATAATATATATATATAATTTCTGTTCGGTCGGGCTATATACCTTTTCCCATATACCCTCAGTGATCACTCTCCTAGGAGACAACACCATGTCGTCCACAAGGAGCAAGGGTGCCAAGGCACAGGGTTATTTTGCGACCTGTACCTCTTGTGCGGCTATGTTACCTGCGGGTTCCACCTACCCTCACTGTGAGCAATGCTCGACCCCTGTTTTGCTTGCTCAGCCGGAGCCTCGGTCACTAGTGGGACCCTCGGCTCAGGTAGACCCCCCTGCTCCCCCGGTCCAGGCGGCAGGGACAGAGTTTGCCGTTTTTGCTGAGAAACTCTCTGAGTCACTTTCACAATCCATGGCTCAGTCTATGGACAAATGGTCTGCCAAGCTGCTAGAAGCTTTGCAGTCCAGACCGGTCCTTACACAGGCCCCGGGCCCTGTTGGATCGTCGCCTCCAGGCCCCTCTCTGTTCGAGCCGCAGCGCGCTCCCAGGGGGGGCCCTAGGTCTCACGTGGAGGACTCCTGCCCGGACCACAGTCCCAGACCGGCTAAGCGGGTTCGCTGGGAATCTTCCCCGACTTCTTCACGCTGCTCGGGTTCCCAGCTTGAGGACTCTCTGGAGGACGAGGCGTACGTTTCAGCTCAGGGCTCTGACCCTGACGTTGCTCTCAATCTTGATACACCTGAAGGGGACGCCATAGTAAATGACCTTATCTCGTCCATCAACCAGGTGTTAGATCTATCTCCCCCGCCACCTGTAGAGGAGTCGACTTCTCAGCAGGAGAAACACCAGTTTCGGTTCCCTAAACGTTCACGGAGTGCATTTTTCGATCACTCTAACTTCAGAGATGCTGTCCAGAAGCCCAGAGCGGTTCCGGACAAGCGCTTTACTAAGCGCCTTACTGACACACGTTACCCCTTCCCCTCTGACGTAGTTAAGGGTTGGGCTCAATGTCCCAAGGTGGATCCTCCAGTCTCTAGATTGGCGGCTAGATCTGTGGTATCGGTTGCAGATGGCTCATCGCTAAAAGATGCCACTGACAGGCAGATAGAGCTCCTGGTGAAATCCATCTATGAAGCCACGGGCGCATCTTTTGCCCCGGCCTTTGCAGCCGTATGGGCACTCCAAGCTATCTCAGCTTGTCTGGCTGAGATTAATGCGGTCACACGTAATTCTGCTCCGCAGGTTGCGTCTTTGACTTCTCAGGCGTCAGCTTTTTCTTCCTACGCCATGAACGCAGTTCTAGACTCTGCTAGCCGTACAGCGGTGGCATCCGCTAATTCTGTGGCAGTCCGCAGGGCCATGTGGCTGCGCGAATGGAAGGCAGACTCGGCCTCCAAGAGGTTCTTAACCGGTTTGCCGTTTTCTGGCGACCGATTGTTTGGCAAACGATTGGATGAGATTATTAAGGAATCCAAGGGAAAGGACTCCTCCTTACCCCAGTCCAAACCGAAGAGACCTCAGCAACGGAAAATACAATCGAGGTTTCGGTCCTTTCGTCCCTCTGCCAAGCCCCAATCCTCTTCGTCCAGCAGGCCGGAGAAAGGCCAGAGGAACTCCTATGCGTGGCGGGCTAAGTCACGCCCCCAAAAACCCGCCGGAGGCAATGCCTCCAAGGCGGCCTCTTCATGACTCTCGGCATCCCCGAACCGCATCCTCGGTCGGTGGCAGGCTCTCCCGCTTTTGCGACGCCTGGTGGCCACATGTTCAAGACCGATGGGTGAGGGACATTCTGTCTCACGGTTACAGGATAGAGTTCAGCTCTCGTCCCCCGACTCGTTTCTTCAGAACCTCTCCGCCCCCCGCGCGGGCCGATGCACTTTTTCAGGCGGTGGACGCTCTGAAGACAGAAGGAGTTGTGATCCCTGTTCCCCCCCAGGAACATGGTCGCGGCTTTTACTCCAACTTGTTCGTGGTGCCAAAGAAGGACGGTTCATTCCGTCCCGTTCTGGACCTCAAACTACTCAACAGACATGTGAGCACCAGACGGTTTCGGATGGAATCTCTCCGCTCGGTCATCGCATCGATGTCACAAGGAGACTTCCTAGCATAGATCGACATCAAGGATGCTTATCTCCATGTGCCGATCGCACCCGAACATCAACGCTTTTTGCGTTTCGCCATCGGGGACGAACACCTTCAGTTCGTGGCATTGCCTTTCGGCCTGGCGACAGCCCCACGGGTGTTCACCAAGGTCATGGCATCCGTTGTAGCGGTCCTACACTCTCAGGGCCACTCGGTGATTCCCTACTTAGACGATCTTCTAGTCAGGGCACCTTCTCAGGTGGCGTGTCAAAACAGCCTTACCGTCGCTCTGGCGACGCTCCAGCAGTTCGGGTGGATCATCAACTTCCCAAAATCCAAGTTGACACCGACCCAATCACTGACTTACCTCGGGATGGAGTTTCATACTCAGTCAGCGGTAGTCATGCTACCGCTGGACAAACAGCTTTCTCTGCAGGCAGGGGTGCAATCTCTTCTTCGGGGTCAGTCACACCCCTTGAGGCGCCTCATGCACTTCCTGGGGAAGATGGTGGCAGCGATGGAGGCAGTGCCCTTCGCGCAATTCCATCTGCGGCCACTCCAGTGGGACATTCTCCGCAAATGGGACAGGCGGTCGACTTCCCTCGACAGGAACGTCTCTCTTTCCCTTGCAACCAAGACGTCACTTCAGTGGTGGCTCCTTCCCAACTCTCTGTCGCAGGGAAAATCCTTCCTACCCCCAACCTGGGCTGTGGTCACCACGGACGCGAGCCTGTCAGGGTGGGGGGTGGTTTTTCTCCACCACAGGGCTCAGGGAACCTGGACTCCGATAGAGTCATCCCTTCAGATCAATATTCTGGAGATAAGGGCAGTGTATCTAGCCCTATTGGCTTTTCATCGGTGGCTGGAGGGCAGGCAGATCCATATCCAGTCGGACAACGCCACTGCCGTCGCATACATCAACCACCAAGGCGGCACTCGCAGTCGTCAAGCCTTCCAGGAAGTCCGACGGATTCTGCAGTGGGTGGAAGCCACAGCTTCCACCATCTCCGCAGTTCACATCCCGGGCGTAGAAAACTGGGAAGCAGATTTTCTCAGTCGTCAGGGCATGGACGCGGGGGAATGGTCTCTTCACCCAGACGTGTTTCGAGAGATCTGTCGCCGCTGGGGAACGCCGGACGTCGATCTCATGGCGTCACGGCACAACAACAAAGTCCCGGCATTCATGGCCCGGTCTCAAGATCACAGAGCTCTGGCGGCGGACGCATTAGTTCAGGATTGGTCGCAGTTTCGACTGCCTTATGTATTTCCTCCTCTGGCGATGCTGCCCAGAGTGCTGCGCAAAATCAGGTCCGACTGTCGTCGCGCCATTTTCGTCGCTCCAGATTGGCCGAGGCGGTCGTGGTACCCGGATCTGTGGCATCTCACGGTGGGTCAACCGTGGGCGCTCCCAGACCGCCCAGACTTGCTGTCACAAGGGCCGTTTTTCCATCTGAATTCTGTGGCCCTCAACCTGACTGTGTGGCCATTGAGTCCTGGCTCCTAGCGTCCTCAGGGTTATCTCAAGATGTCATTGCCACCATGAGACAGGCCAGGAAACCAACGTCCGCCAAGATCTGTCACAGGTCTTGGAGGATCTTCTTATCCTGGTGCTCTGATAATGGTTTTACTCCCTGGCCTTTTGCCTTACCCACTTTTCTTTCATTCCTTCAATCCGGAATGGACAAGGGTTTGTCTCTCGGCTCTCTCAAGGGACAAGTATCGGCGCTATCCGTATTTTTTCAAAAGCGTCTAGCCAGGCTTCCGCAGGTCCGCACGTTCCTGCAGGGAGTTTGCCACATAGTCCCACCTTACAAGCGTCCGCTGGAACCCTGGGACCTTAAAAGGGTGCTAACAGCTCTTCAGAAACCACCTTTCGAGCCGCTGCGGGATGTCTCTTTATCACGTCTTTCGCAGAAGGTGGCATTTCTAGTGGCAGTTACATCGCTCCGTAGAGTGTCGGAGCTGGCAGCGCTGTCATGCAAAGCCCCCTTCCTGGTTTTTCACCAGGATAAGGTGGTTCTGCGTCCTGTCCCGGAATTTCTCCCTAAGGTGGTATCTCCTTTTCATCTCAATCAGGATATCTCCTTACCTTCATTTTGCCCTAATCCAATTCACCAATGTGAAAAGGATTTGCACTCATTAGATCTAATGAGAGCACTCCGGTTCTACGTGTCTCGCACGGCGCCCCTGCGCCGTTCAGATGCGCTCTTTGTCCTTGTCGCTGGCCAGCGTAAGGGTTCGCAGGCTTCCAAGTCAACCTTGGCTCGGTGGATCAAGGAACCGATTCTTGAAGCCTACCGTTCTTCTGGGCTTCCGCTTCCTTTGGGGCTGAAAGCCCATTCTACCAGAGCCGTGGGTGCGTCCTGGGCATTGCGGCACCGGGCTACGGCTCAGCAGGTGTGTCAGGCAGCTACCTGGTCTAGTCTGCACACTTTTACGAAACACTATCAGGTGCATACCTATGCTTCGGCAGACGCCAGTCTAGGTAGGCGAGTCCTTCAGGCGGCGGTTGCCTACCTGTAAGAGGGGGTCGTCTTCGGCTCTTTTTATCGAGGTATTCTTTTACCCACCCAGGGACTGCTTTTGGACGTCCCAATTGTCTGGGTCTCCCAATGGTGCGACAAAGAAGGGAATTTTGTTTACTTACCGTAAATTCCTTTTCTTCTAGCTCCTATTGGGAGACCCAGCACCCGCCCCTGTTCCCTTCGGGCTGTTTATTCTTTTGTGTACACATGTTGTTCATGTTGAATTGTTCTTTTGGTTCATGGTTTGCAGTTCTCCGAACATCCTTCGGATTGAATTTACCTTAGACCAATTTATAAGTTTCCTCCTTCCTGCTTTTGCACCAAAACTGAGGAGCCCGTGATGCACGGGAGGGTGTATAGGCAGAGGGGGAGGGGTTACACTTTTTAAAGTGTAATACTTTGTGTGGCCTCCGGAGGCAGAAGCTATACACCCAATTGTCTGGGTCTCCCAATAGGAGCTAGAAGAAAAGGAATTTACGGTAAGTAAATAAAATTCCCTTCTTCCTTAGCAGTAATGCAGTCGAAGTTTGTATATTCAATGTGTGTATACCTTTTATAGTGTCTCAGAGTTCAGCTGTTAAGGTACAAACATCCCCTCCTGTGTCCCATGAATAGAAATAAATTGTTGCCATTCTATAGTGGTGCGATGTATTTTGATCTGTTAATCGATGTGGAAATAAATTTGTTTCAGTGGGAAGTGCCAACTGTATACAGCGGGATAATCCTCGGCATTAAAGACAGTCTGACAAGGGACCTGGTGTATATCCTGCTGGCCAAAGGCATACACTGCAGTGCCATTAAGGTGAGTGTCACATATTTAATTTCTTTTATTTTTTGTGGGTTTCAGGCCCCCCCGAGGAGCAAATATTGGATTATTTACCAGTTCAATATCTGACAATCACACCGCCATTCTGCCGACAGGTCTCTTTATGGCTGATCTTACATTAATAGGATGCATGATCTGTCAGTAACAGGAAAACTGCTGGAAAATGACATTATTTAGGGTTTTCTCAGTGCATGCGCCGGTATTATTGAATAACAGGCCTCATACTTTTCACAGCTGACACTTTGCCACAGTGTGTTCCAAGCAGTATGGGCTTTCTTCTTCTTTCTGTAATGTTTCCATTTACTGACAATACATAGAGAAATTTGTCTACCTTGGACAGTCCCTTTGACAGTGGATGGTGCGGAGGTATGTCTGCCGGACCTTTGATGTATGTAGGCCATGTGCGCACTAGAAAGTGACTTTTTCTCAAGGAAAATCCGGACCCTCTTAAAAAATCCTGCACCTGCGATAAAAAAACCACAACGAAATCCGCATGCGGTTTTGCCACGGTTTGATGTGGATTTGTGGCGACTTTTCCGCAGGTTGGTCCCTGCGGATTTTTACCATTGTCTACGGCAAAAACCACAAATACCTGCGGAAAAGAAGTGACATACACATTAATTCTGCAGCGGAAAATCCGCGGGTAAATCCGGTAGTTACTAGTGCTACCAACAAATAAGAGAGAAACAGGTTTAGAGGCATGCTTAAGGCTTTTTTTTTTTTTTTTTTTTTTTCTCCTTCACATCAGTCTTGTAGAGACTGGGAGCTAGTAACGGAGGCCTAGGAGAGGCCAGTGGTGCCCGGGCAGCCCAGGCTCGGCTGCAGGTAGTGCAGAGAAGCTGTCTGCCTGCGATGGCGCGTTGGGCCCTGAATCGCACTGGCTGCCTGCTGGGAGCGCTGAAGCTGTAGCGGCGGCGGCAGCGTTACTTACCAAGCTAGGAAGCTTGGTCTGTGGAGCTGGAAGGGCAGGTTGAAATGACGTCCCCCGGAGATCTCTGCACCGGGACGGGACGTCGGGCGCCAGGAAGGAGGGGGGCGGCACCTGCGCGAGGAAGCAGGAGGGCCAGATTGGGAGCTTACGCGACAGAGGAGGCGTGCTAGAATTTGAAAAGCGCGCGAGCAGAATAATTCCTGGCTGGGGGCGTGGCCTGGAAGGCGCGCAGATGCTTTGCTGAAAGCTTGGGACACTGAAGGAGGCGTGGCGCAACTGAGGAAGAAGGCCGCAATGGAGCGGGGGGGCTAAATTTTTAAGGTATGCTGCCGGAGGGGACGCCTATTAGTGAACGCCACGGTAGAGGATAAGCGCCGGGGGGGATGATCAGGGGAGCGCAGGGAGGCCACACTACATGGGGAGCAAGCTACAGAGGGGGCCTGCGGTGAATGGCTCTAAGGGAGATATATCAGGACCCCCTGACCCATGTGGTGAAGGGGCTGTGGGGTTATCCCTCCCCCCCCCTCCCCCCATGACCCGGGACAGGGCAGAAGAAGGGGGAGTACAGAGTACTTATCTTGAAGGTCCCGGGTTGTCCTGATCCTGGAGGAGGCGAGCGAAGACGTCTCGACGGTCGTCCCGGGCTTAGTCAAAGGGAGACCGGAGGGGTACCTCTCCATCCCAGGTACTGTCTTCGTCCTCCTAACCCACAATCAGGCTCGGGAGCGAGAGAGTTGGGGAGGGGGGCAGGACCCTCCGCCTTTATCAACGATGACGCACTTTTCCTCACTGCGGATGCACCTCAAACACTCTTCTGTGTTGGAGGGGCCGGGTTCACTGCCAGACAGACACGGAGGACAACAGTAGTGGCGGACGGACCCCACTCTGTGCGACCGGTCTCTATGTGGGAGAGCAGGGTGAGCGATTACACCCTGTCGCCCGACGAGCTCTGTCTGAAAAATAAAGGGAAAACGTTAATAAAACACAACAATACAAACCTGAGGGGCTGAGAGCAGCCCCTGCGTGTCCAACCTCCTCAGACACTAAGCAAAAACTGATCTCCTCAGCTCCGGTCGGTGGGTGTATACTACGGGGGAGGAGCCAACTTTTTTATGTGCAAAGTGTCAGCCTCCTAGAGCCAGCAGCATACACCCATGGTTTCCTGTGTCCCCCAATGAAGCGATAGAGAAAGAAAAAACGCAGTGTGCGCACAGCTTTTTTTTTTTATATATATATATATATATATATATATATATATATATATATATATATATATATATATATATATATATATATATATATATATATATATATATATATATATATATATATATATAATATATATACCCATAGGTTTTGCTGGGGAATGACTGCAGAAATGTTAGACACATTTTCTGCAGCAAATCCGCGGTGAATCCGCAGCGTGCGCACTTAGCCTTAGATGGTGTTCTACAGAAGCCCATTCTTGTAATTGGTAGGGACTTCATGCATGGTACTAAAGGCGTAAAAATGTATTATATATGATATATATTTTTTTTGTCTTAGATTTTAAAATCATGTAATAGTGGAAAGGGATATACGGATAAATCTTTCCGTCGCCCTCTTGGATCCAGCACAGTCCGTTTTGGACGTCTTGAAGCAATGTCTCCACCATGCGGATGTCAACAGACTGCAGAGGCCAGGTGACTAGAAGAGCGTGTCATCAGAGGAGCATCCATTGACTCCACTGTTCAGTGGCCTGACCGCTGCAGCCAATCACAGGCTTCGGTATAGACATTGCTAACAGAGTTGGTGCAGACCACCAGAGCCGCCTGGGCTGGATCCACTGCTTTCACAGGAGGTGTACCCGAACTTGTATTCCTGATCATTTGTATGGGCATGAGGCCGTGCCACAGACAACTAATGTTTAGGTATAACACTACATTGGAAGTAAACCGCTGATGCCTTTTTATTCTAGTAAAAAGATAATAAACTTCGGCACCCGTAGAAAAAAGGATTCAGAAGTTCTGTATCTTTTGGTTTTAGTTTTTATTGTAATATATGTCAACATATGTATCCTGTCTATACTGACGGCCCTTTTTATTCTAGTCCTGGACAATCTGTTGTTGTTGCTGTTGTTTGCATTCTTTCTGCTCGAATAATTTCCTTAAGATTTCCTCCAAATCCCATTATGTTATAGTACTTTATTATTACAATAGCTAATATAACGCACAGATGAGGGATGGGATAGTTTATATATTTTTTATATATAGAATTGCCAGACTGAAATAATGGCAGTGCAATGCTGTGGAGAGGATGGGTAGGGTGGTAGATGGAGATGAGGGCGGTGCTGTGGAGAGGATGGGTAGGATGGTAGACAGATGAGGGCGGTGCTGTGGAGAGGATGGGTAGGGTGGTAGATGGAGATGAGGGCAGTGCTGTGGAGAGGATGGGTAGGGTGGTAGATGGAGATGAGGGCAGTGCTGTGGAGAAGATGGGTAGGGTGGTAGATGGAGATGAGGGCAGTGCTGTGGAGAGGATGGGTAGGATGGTAGACAGATGAGGGCGGTGCTATGGAGAGGATGGGTAGGGTGGTAGACAGATGAAGGTGGTGCTGTAGAGAGGATGGGTATTGTGGTAGACGGATTATGGCAATGTTGTGGAAAGGATGAGTAGGGTGGTAGACAGATGAGGGCAGTGCTGTGGAGAGGATGGGTAGGGTGGTAGATGGAAATGAGGACGGTGCTGTGCAGCAGATCAATAGGGTGGTTGACAGAGATGAGGGTGGTGCTCTAGAGAGGATGAGTAGGACGGTAGACAGATGAGGGCGGTGCTATGGAGAGGATGGGTAGGATGGTAGACAGATGAGGGCAGTGCTGTGGAGAGGATGGGTAGAATGGTAGACAGATGAGGGCGGTGCTATGGAGAGGATGGGTAGGATGGTAGACAGATGAGGGTGGTGCTGTAGAGAGGATGGGTAGGATGGTAGACAGATGAGGGTGGTGCTGTGGAGAGGATGGGTAGGATGGTAGACAGATGAGGGTGGTGCTGTGGAGAAGATGGGTAGGATGGTAGACAGATGAGGGTGGTGCTATGGAGAGGATGGGTAGGATGGTAGACAGATGAGGGCGGTGCTGTGGAAAGGATGGGTAGGATGGTAGACAGATGAGGGCGGTGCCGTGGAAAGGATGGGTAGGATGGTAGACAGATGAGGGCGGTGCTATGGAGAGGATGGGTAGGATGGTAGACAGATGAGGGTGGCGCTGTGGAGAGGATGGGTAGGATGGTAGACAGATGAGGGCGGTGCTATGGAGAGGATGGGTAGGATGGTACACAGATGAGGGCGGTGCTGTGGAAAGGATGAGTAGGATGGTACACAGATGAGGGCGGTGCTGTGGAAAGGATGGGTAGGATGGTAGACAGATGAGGGCGGTGCTGTGGAAAGGATGGGTAGGATGGTAGACAGATGAGGGCGGTGCTGTGGAAAGGATGGGTAGGATGGTAGACAGATGAGGGCGGTGCTGTGGAAAGGATGGGTAGGATGGTAGACAGATGAGGGCGGTGCTGTGGAAAGGATGGGTAGGATGGTAGACAGATGAGGGCGGTGCTGTGGAAAGGATGGGTAGGATGGTAGACAGATGAGGGCGGTGCTATGGAGAGGATGGGTAGGATGGTAGACAGATGAGGGCGGTGCTGTGGAGAGGATGGGTAGGATGGTAGACAGATGAGGGCGGTGCTGTGGAGAGGATGGGTAGGATGGTAGACAGATGAGGGCGGTGCTATGGAGAGGATGGGTAGGATGGTAGACAGATGAGGGCGGTGCTATGGAGAGGATGGGTAGGATGGTAGACAGATGAGGGCGGTGCTGTGGAGAGGATGGGTAGGATGGTAGACAGATGAGGGCGGTGCTGTGGAGAGGATGGGTAGGATGGTAGACAGATGAGGGCGGTGCTGTGGAGAGGATGGGTAGGATGGTAGACAGATGAGGGCGGTGCTGTGGAGAGGATGGGTAGGATGGTAGACAGATGAGGGCGGTGCTGTGGAAAGGATGGGTAGGATGGTAGACAGATGAGGGCGGTGCTGTGGAAAGGATGGGTAGGATGGTAGACAGATGAGGGCGGTGCTGTGGAAAGGATGGGTAAGATGGTAGACAGATGAGGGCGGTGCTGTGGAAAGGATGGGTAGGATGGTACACAGATGAGGGCGGTGCTGTGGAGAGGATGGGTAGGATGGTAGACAGATGAGGGCGGTGCTGTGGAAAGGATGGGTAGGATGGTAGACAGATGAGGGCGGTGCTGTGGCAAGGATGGGTAGGATGGTAGACAGATGAGGGCGGTGCTATGGAGAGGATGGGTAGGATGGTACACAGATGAGGGCGGTGCTGTGGAGAGGATGGGTAGGATGGTAGACAGATGAGGGCGGTGCTGTGGAAAGGATGGGTAGGATGGTAGACAGATGAGGGCGGTGCTGTGGAGAGGATGGGTAGGATGGTAGACAGATGAGGGCGGTGCTGTGGAAAGGATGGGTAGGATGGTAGACAGATGAGGGCGGTGCTGTGGAGAGGATGGGTAGGATGGTACACAGATGAGGGCGGTGCTGTGGAAAGGATGGGTAGGATGGTAGACAGATGAGGGCGGTGCAGCTCTGGAGAGATCTTTCTGGTGACTGAGAAGTTGACCTTGTAATCTGTAGGGGCTGAGCAGGCCTCGCAGGAAGCGGCCACTGTCCGATAACCATTGGGGAATAACGTGTAGAACCTCCTGTGATCTGATGATATTCAGGGAGCCTTAGAATTTCCCAGAACAGACTGTTTATAGTAACCCATTTTCTCTGTTACTTTTCCTTGGCATCTTGAGGTGAAAAATAATACTGTGCTTTCTACTGAACTAATGAAAAATAAAAACCTAATTGGCCCATTACATATCAGCGGGGTCAGTCAGAGAAGGGTACATTATCATAGATCCATCATGGCTCCTGTTAAAAGCTAAGAAGCCATTGTGAGCACAGCCAAGTACAGGTATTATCCACCCAAATAAATAATTGACGTACTTGGCTGAGCTACATCAGAACTTTGTAACTGAACAGAAACCTCTTGTTTCACTCATTTAGTCTCTGTAACAGGGGAAAAAAAGGAATTATTACAACCAAGCTGGTGCAGGTGACAATGTCGACCAAGACTTGGGAACCCTTTTTGTGTTTTCTTAGGACTTCCCCCATGCTAAGCAGCTCCTGGCCGCCTGTCTGGAGCTGGTGACTGAGTTTTCTCCGAAGCTTCGGCAAGTGATGCTCAATGAGATGCTGCTGCTGGACCTCTACACACACGAGGCCGGACCCGGCATGAAGGGCGACCGTCCTCCTCCAGAGCTCATCAGCAGAATACGGGGATACCTGGAGATGAGGATTCCTGGTAAGAGAGATGCTGGTCATGACCCTTGGGCCTCATCCAGACATTCAGTTTTCTGTGGATAGACCAATCACTTATGGAAAGTTGTAATTTTGGTTTTTTTTTCTCATTTATGATAACAAAAACTGGGTGTCTAAATGAAGCTCAAAAGTTTTCTTGATTTCAGAATATGTCCTTGATGATTCTGAATGATGTGAGATGGATAAAGCAATGTTGGCTTGTGCTGCTGCAGTCGACATTAGGTGGTAGATTCTTTTTTGGCCAAGTTCAGAGATCTTCTAAATTGATAAGATGTGAAGGCTGTTTGTTTCTCTTTCGCGTTTCCGCTCTTTCTTTCTCGTTTCCGCTCTTTCTTCCTCGTTTCCTCTTTCTTTCTCGTTTCCTCTCTTTCTTTCTCGTTTCCTCTCTTTCTTTCTCGTTTCCTCTCTTTCTTTCTCGTTTCCTCTCTTTCTTTCTCGTTTCCTCTCTTTCTTTCTCGTTTCCTCTCTTTCTTTCTCGTTTCCTCTCTTTCTTTCTCGTTTCCTCTCTTTCTTTCTCGTTTCCTCTCTTTCTTTCTCGTTTCCTCTTTCTTTCTCGTTTCCTCTTTCTCATTTCCTCTTTCTTTCTCGTTTCCTCTTTCTCGTTTCCTCTTTCTCGTTTCCTCTTTCTCGTTTCCTCTTTCTCGTTTCCTCTTTCTCGTTTCCTCTTTCTCGTTTCCTCTTTCTCGTTTCCTCTTTCTCGTTTCCTCTTTCTCGTTTCCTCTCTTCTTTCTCGTTTCCTCTTTCTCGTTTCCTCTTTCTCGTTTCCTCTTTCTCGTTTCCTCTTTCTCGTTTCCTCTTTCTCGTTTCCTCTTTCTCGTTTCCTCTTTCTCGTTTCCTCTTTCTCGGTTCCTCTTTCTCGGTTCCTCTCTTTCTTTCTCGGTTCCTCTTTCTTTCTCGGTTCCTCTCTTTCTTTCTCGGTTCCTCTCTTTCTTTCTTTCTTTCTTTCTTTCTCGGTTCCTTTCTTTTTTTCTCGGTTCCTCTTTCTCTTTTCTCGGTTCCTCTTTCTCTTTTCTCGGTTCCTCTCTTTCTCTTTTCTCGGTTCCTCTCTTTCTCTTTTCTCGGTTCCTCTCTTTTCTCGGTTCCACGTTTCCTTTTTTTTTTTTTTTTTCTCGTTTCCTCTCAATTCAATCAAATTAGTCTCAATTAGTTTCAAATACGACATCTTTCCGTAATTGTTGATCAGTACAGTACAACAGCTGCCATTTTATTTTAATTTTTTTTGCCCAATTAATGAATCCCGCACTTTTTTTTTTTTTTTTTTTCCTTGTTGTGGATTTTGTGCCCCCCCCAAAAAAAAAAAAAGTAAAAATAATGGAAAAACTGTAACTTATGTATCATGGGCTCTGACCAGTCTGGTCTATCATTGTGTTCGCCATGAAATATCTATTCTGAGCATCCTTTTTGTTTTAGAGCTTTGTCTTGTGCTGTTCCTCTGTTGCACCTCCTGGAAATGTATGAATTAGTTGACAACTGATCATGTGCACCTTTATTCTACATAAGCCCAGTTATTGATTAATTTTATTTATTTATTTTTATTTTTACATTTCCATGGCAAATGCAGTACTAGGAATAAGCACAACACTACATTCTTGGAAAATAGTAAATTGGTGTCAGATCTGTCCGGAGAGCTGAGCGCTTCTGTGTTACTTCTCTCCCCGGCGTCACTTGCAGATATGTAATGGCTATTGCAGGCAACATCGTGTCTCTGCACTTACAAAGGGGTGGTGGATGGTCGCAACGTCGGCTAAGTGTCAGTGACTGCCGATATTACAACTCTGATGCGAGGAGAGGATAATCTGGAGCTGATCTTTATTTCTCCTTGCAGACATTCCCCTCCGACAAGTAGTGGCAGAAGAATGTGTTTCCTTCTTGCTGAACTGGAAAGAGAACGAGTACCTAACTCTACAGGCGCCTGCCTCCTTGGTGCAAAATAATCCATATGTGAAGGTAAGGAACTGATTAGTGACTTGCGCTCTCTCTGCAAGTCTAAAATGTTCTATTCCAAAGATTAAAATTTCCACCTTCAACAAAATAATCACAAACCTTTACAAGCCATCTTATTCATGCGTACTTATAGAGGTGGCTCCCTGATATAGGGGTCCCCTGCATAGAGCAGTTGTATGATAATTATAGCTGCCTCCTGTCACCACTAGAGGGAGCTCAGTAACCTACTGCTGTGTATACACAGAGTCCTGTACTGAGCTCCCCCGAGAGTGGCAGCTAAAGGGGGTTCCAAGACTAATGTAGCAGGGACATTGTGTGCTACGGACTTTGATCCCAGAAACTTTACATCTTAAATGGTGTGGCACTTTTTGCTTTTAGCTTGACTTTTTTTTGTCAAAACCAATAAGTATATTTTTCCATCCATTTTGGTGGTTTCTTTGTTGTGGTGTTTTGTTGCTGGGTGGTGTTTTTTTTTTTATCTATTATTATTATTATTAGTATTTCTTTGTCGCTCCATTGGGAGACCCAGACAATTGGGTATATAGCTTCTGCCTCTGGAGGCCACACAAAGTATTACACTTTTAAAAAAGTGTAACCCCTCCCCTCTGCCTATACACCCTCCCGTGGACCACGGGCTCCTCAGTTTTATGCTTTGTGTGGAAGGAGGCACACATCCACTCATGCATTCTCATACATAGTTATGTCGGATGGAAGAAAAGAGGACCCCGATGGGGCCCCCGGCATGTTCCCTTCTCACCCCACTATGTCGGCGGTGCTGTTAAGGTTGAGGTACCCATTGCGGGTACGGAGGCTGGAGCCACATGCCGTCTCCTTCACCATCCCTTATGCGGCTCTGGGAGAAGTGGGATCCTGAGCGGTCATCCATATGCTGGGACCGTGCTCCATCCGCAGCCCCTGGTGGAACCTGCCGGACCGGAGCTTCTTCACCCCCAGGGACCGGGCCCTGCAACTTGAAGGTACTCTGTGTCCCCATGTGGGGACTGTACAGGGAGGGTCGCACCTTCTCCCCGGAAGCCGCGGTAGTTCAGTCCGTTGTCTTTTCGGCGGACTTCCGCGCCGACCGTGCCCGCTTGTCGGGCGCGGCCTTAAATTTAGTCCCCGGCTTCGCCGCGGCCTAGTCTCGAAAAATCCCGCCCCTGAGCCTGCCTGTCAGGGGTAAGGGCGGGGATGACCGGCATCACGTCGGCTTTGAGGGCTGGAGCATCTGGCATGTCTCACTCCCCCCTCATTGACCACTGTGGGGACTCCAGATTCCCGCTCTTTGTTAGTGCCGCCCTCGGCTCCACTCCCCCCTGAGAGCTCCGGCGGCCATATTTGCCATTCTGCCGGCGGATGCTACTCAGCAGCAAAGCTCTGCAGCTCCGCGGGATCCACGACAGGGAATCTGGAGGACACACTCCGCTCGTTAGCGGTTGGTAAGCCACACCGGTCACCCGGTGCTGGTCCCCCTAGGGTGCCTGGATATATATATATATATATATATATATATATATATATATATATATATATATATATATATATATATATATATATATATATATATATATATATATATATATATATATATATATATCTATATATCTATATATATATATATATCTCTCTCTCTGTTCGGAAAGGCGGTATACCCTTTTCCCATATACCCTTAGTGGTCACTCTCCTGAGAGACAACAGCATGTCGTCCACAAGGAGCAAAGCTACTAAGGCACAGGTCTTTTTCGCGGCCTGTACCTCTTTTGGGGCTATGTTGCCTGCGGGATCCACCTACCCTCACTGTGATCAATGCTCGACTCCTGCCACGCTTGCTCAGCCGGAGCCTAGGGCACTTGTGGGCCCCTCGGCTCATGTAGATCCCCCTGCTCCCCCTGAGCAGGCTGCAGGGACAGAGTCACCGTCGTTGGCCTCTTTCGCTGACAAACTCTCTGTCACTTTCTCAATTCATTGCACAGTCTATGGACAAATGGTCATCTAAGCTCCTTGAGGCATTGCAGTCCAGACCGGGCCCTTCACAGGCCCCGGCCCCTGTTAGTTTGTCTCCTCCAGGCCCTTCTCGGTCCGCGCCGCAGCGCGCTCCCAGGATAGCCCCTAGGTCCCAGGCGGAGGACTCCTGCCCGGATCGCAGTCCCAGACCGGCTAAGCGGCCTCGCTGGGACTCTTCCCCGGCCTCCTCACGCTGCTCTGGATCCCAGCTTGAGGACTCTCAGGAAGACGAGGCGGACGTGGGAGCTCAGGGCTCTGACCCTGACTTCGCCCTTAACCTTGATACCCCTGAGGGGGACGCCTTAGTAAATGATCTTATCTCGTCCATCAACCAGGTGTTGGATCTCTCACCCCCGCCTCCTCCTGTAGAGGAGTCGGCTTCTCAGCAGGAGAAACACCAATTCCGTTTCCCCAAACGTACGCGCAATACGTTTTTCTTTGTCGCTCCATTGGGAGACCCAGACAATTGGGTGTATAGCTTCTGCCTCCGGAGGCCACACAAAGTATTACACTTTAAAAAGTGTAACCCCTCCCCTCTGCCTATACACCCTCCCGTGGATCACGGGCTCCTCAGTTTTATGCTTTGTGTGGAAGGAGGCACACATCCACTCATGCATTCTCAACTTAGTTATGTCGGTTGGAAGTAAAGAGGGCCCCCACGGGGCCCCCGGCATGTTCCCTTCTCACCCCACTACGTCGGCGGTGTTGTTAAGGTTGAGGTACCCATTGCGGGTACAGAGGCTGGAGCCACATGCCGTCTCCTTCACCATCCCTTAAGCGGCTCTGGGAGAAGTGGGATCCTAAGCGGTCATCCATTTACTGGGACCGTGCTCCTTCCGCAGCCCCTGTGGGAACCTGCCGGACCGGAGCCTCTTCAACCTCAGGGACCGGGCCCTGCAACTCAAAGGTACTCTGTGTCCCCATAGGGGACTGTGCAGGGAGCGCACCTTCTTCCCGGAAGCCGCGGCGGCTGCTGAATTCAGGAGGCCGGTGGACTTCCGCGCCGACCGTGCCTGCTTGTCAGGCGCGGTCTCAAATTTAGTCCCCGGCTTCATCGCGGCCTAGTCGCAAAAATCCCGCCCCCGGGCCTGCCTGTCAGGGGTAAGGGCGGGATTACCGACCTGACGTCGGATGTGAGGGCTGGAGCATCCTGCATGTTTCCTCCCTCCCTCACTGATCACTGTGGGGACCCCAGATTCCCGCACTTTGCTGGCGCCGCCCACGGCTCCACTCCTCCCCTGAGAGCTCCGGCAGCCATTTTTTGGCATTCTGCTGGTGGAGGATTCTCACTGAACAGCTCTGCAGCTCCGGGGGATCCAAGGCAGGGAATCTGGAGGACACACTCCGCTCGTTAGCGGTCGGTAAGCCACACCGGTCACCCAGTGCTGGTCCCCCTAGGGTGCCGGATTAGATACGTATATATCTATATCTATCTGTTCGGTGGGCTGTATACCCCTTTCCCATATACCCTCAGTGATCACTCTCCTAGGAGACAACAGCATGTCGTCCACAAGGAGCAAAGCCGCTAAGGCACAGGGTTTTTTTGCGGCCTGTACCTCTTGTGGGGCTATGTTACCTGCGGGTTCCACCTACCCTCACTGTGAGCAATGCTCGACCCCTGTTTCGCTTGCTCAGCCGGAGCCTCGGACACTGGTGGGCCCCTCGGCTCATGTAGACCCCCCTGCTCCCCCTGACCAGGCTGCAGGGACAGAGTTCGCCTCTTTTGCTGAGAAACTCTCTGAGTCACTTTCTCAATCCATTGCACAGTCTATGGACAAATGGTCTTCTAAGCTGCTAGAGGCTTTGCAGTCCAGACCGGACCCTTCACAGGCCCCGGCCCCTGTTGGCTCGTCGCCTCCAGGCCCCTCTCGGTCCGCGCCACAGCGCGCTCATAGGTTGGCCCCTCGGTTTCAGGCGGAAGACTCCTGCCCGGACCGTAGTCCTAGACCGGCTAAGCGGCCTCGCTGGGACTCTTCCCCGACTTCCTCTCGCTGCTCGGGATCCCAGCTTGAGGACTCTCTGGAGGACGAGGCGGACGTCGCAGCTCAGGGCTCTGACCCTGACGTCGCCCTTAACCTTGATACACCTGAGGGGGACGCCTTAGTAAATCATCTTATCTCGTCCATCAACCAGGTGTTAGATCTCTCTCCCCCGCCTCCTCCTGTTGAGGAGTCGGCGTCCCAGCAGGAGAAACACCAGTTTCGGTTCCCCAAACGTACACGCAATACGTTTTTTGATCACTCTAACTTCAGGGGCGCTGTTCAGAAGCCCAGAGCGGTCCCGGACAAGCGCTTTACTAAGCGCCTCACTGACACGCGTTACCCCTTCCCATCTGAAGTCGTTAAGGGTTGGGCTCACTGTCCCAAGGTGGATCCTCCAGTCTCAAGATTGGCGGCTAGATCCGTGGTGTCGGTTGCAGATGGCTCATCGCTAAAAGATGCCACTGACAGGCAGATAGAGCTCCTGGTGAAGTCCATCTATGAGGCCACGGGCGCGTCTTTTGCCCCGGCCTTTGCAGCCGTGTGGGCACTCCAAGCTATCTCGGCTTGTCTGACTGAGATTAATGCTGTCACACGTAATTCTGCTCCGCAAGTTGCGTCTTTGACCTCTCAGGCGTCCGCCTTTTCATCCTACGCCATGAACGCCGTCCTGGACTCTGCTAGCCGTACAGCTGTAGCATCCGCTAACTCTGTGGCAGTCCGCAGGGCCATGTGGCTGCGCCAATGGAAGGCAGATTCGGCTTCCAAGAGGTTCTTAACCGGTTTGCCGTTTTCTGGCGACCGTTTGTTTGGCGAACGATTGGATGAGATTATTAAGGAATCCAAAGGAAAGGATTCCTCCTTACCCCAGGCCAAATCTAAGAGACCTCAACAGAGAAAGGTTCAATCGAGATTTCGGTCCTTTCGTCCCTCCGCCAAGTCCCAATCCTCTTCGTCCAACAGGCCGGAGAAAGGCCAGAGGAACTCCTATGCATGGCGATCCAAGTCTCGCCCACAAAAGGCCGCAGGAGGCACTGCCTCCAAGACGGCTTCCTCATGACGCTCGGCCTCCCCTGACTGCATCCTCGGTCGGTGGCAGGCTCTCCCGCTTTGGCGACGCCTGGTGGCCACATGTTCACCCAGCAAGCGTTAGTCAAGCTTCCGAGAGACAAACAGCTTTCTCTGCAGGCAGGGGTGCAATCCCTTCTTCGGAGTCGGTCACACCCCTTAAGGCGCCTCATGCACTTCCTGGGGAAGATGGTGGCAGCTATAGAGGCAGTCCCGTTCGCGCAATTCCATCTTCGGCCACTCCAATGGGACATTCTCCGCAAATGGGACAGGAGTTCGGCTTCCCTCGACAGGAACGTCTCTCTTTCCCTTGCAACCAAGACGTCACTTCAGTGGTGGCTCCTTCCCAACTCTCTGTCGCAGGGAAAATCCTTCCTACCCCCAACCTCGGCTGTGGTCACCACGGACGCGAGCCTGTCAGGGTGGGGAGCGTTTTTTCTCCACCACAGGGCTCAGGGAACCTGGACTCCGATAGTCATCCCTTCAGATCAATATTCTGGAGATAAGGGCAGTGTATCTAGCCCTATTGGCTTTTCATCGGTGGCTGGAGGGCAGGCAGATCCGTATCCAGTCGGACAACGCCACTGCCGTCGCATACATCAACCACCAAGGCGGCACTCGCAGTCGTCAAGCCTTCCAGGAAGTCCGACGGATTCTGCAGTGGGTGGAAGCCACAGCCTCCACCATCTCCGCAGTTCACATCCCGGGCGTAGAAAACTGGGAAGCAGATTTTCTCAGTCTTCAGGGCATGGACGCGGGGGAATGGTCTCTGCACCCATACGTGTTTCGAGAGATCTGTCGCCGCTGAGGAACGCCGGACGTCGATCTCATGGCGTCACGGCACAACAACAAAGTCCTGGCATTCATGGCACGGTCTCAGGATCACAGAGCTCTGGCGGCGGACGCGTTAGTTCAGGATTGGTCGCAGTTTCGACTGCCTTATGTCTTTCCTCCTCTGGCGATGCTGCACAGAGTGTTACGCAAGATCAGGTCCGACTGCCGTCGCGCCATTCTCGTCGCTCCAGACTGGCCGAGGTGGTCGTGGTACCCGGATCTGTGGCATCTCACGGTGGGTCAACCGTGGGCGCTTCCAGACCGCCCAGACTTGCTGTCACAAGGCCCGTTTTTCCATCTGAATTCTGTGGCCCTCAACCTGACTGTGTGGCCATTGAGTCCTGGCTCCTAGCGTCTTCAGGGTTATCTCAGGATGTCATTGCCACCATAAGACAGGCCAGGAAGCCAACGTCCGCCAAGATCTATTATAGGTCTCGGCAAATCTTCCTATCCTGGTGCGCTAATAACGGTTTTACTCCATGGCCGTTTGCCTTACCCACTTTTCTTTAATTCCTTCAATCCGGAATGGACAAGGGTTTGTCACTTGGCTCTCTCAAGGGCCAAGTATCGGCGCTCTCCGTGTTTTTTCAAAAGAGCCTAGCCAGGCTTCCGCAGGTCCGCACGTTCCTGCAGGGAGTTTGCCACATAGTCCCACCTTACAAGCGTCCGCTGTAACCCTGGGATCTTAACAGGGTGCTAACGGCTCTTCAGAAACCACCTTTCGAGCCGCTGCGGGATGTCTCTCTATCACGTCTTTCGCAGAAGGTGGCCTTCCTAGTGGCAGTCACATCACTTCGGAGAGTGTCTGAGCTAGCAGCGCTGTCATGCAAAGCCCCCTTCCTGGTGTTTCACCAGGATAAGGTGGTTCTGCGTCCGGTCCCGGAATTTCTCCCTAAGGTGGTATCCCCTTTTCATCTCAATCAGGATATCTCCTTGCCTTCATTTTGCCCTAATCCAATTCACCAGTGTGAAAAGGATTTGCACTCTTTGGATCTTGTGGAGAGCACTCCGGCTCTACGTGTCTCGCACGGCGCCCCTGCGTCGTTCAGATGCGCTCTTTGTCCTTGTCGCTGGCCAGCGTAAGGGCTCGCAGGCTTCCAAGTCAACCTTGGCTCGGTGGATCAAGGAACTGATTCTCGAAGCCTACCGTTCTTCTGGGCTTCCGCTTCCTTCAGGGCTGAAAGCCCATTCTACCAGAGCCGTGGGTGCGTCCTGGGCATTGCGGCACCGGGCTACGGCTCAGCAGGTGTGTCAGGCAGCTACGTGGTCTAGTCTGCACACTTTCACGAAACACTATCAAGTGCATACCTATGCTTCGGCAGACGCCAGTCTAGGTAGGCGAGTCCTCCAGGCGGCGGTTGCCCACCTGTAAGAGGGGGCCGTTTTTTCGGTTCTTTTTATTGAGGTATTCTTTTACCCACCCAGGGACTGCTCTTGGACGTCCCAATTGTCTGGGTCTCCCTATGGAGCGACAAAGAAGAAGGGAATTTTGTTTACTTACCGTAAATTCCTTTTCTTCTAGCTCCTATTGGGAGACCCAGCACCCGCCCCTGTACCCTTCGGGCTGGTTGTTTTTTTGTGTACACATGTTGTTCATGTTGAATTGTTCTTTTGGTTCATGGTTTGCAGTTCTCCGAACATCCTTCGGATTGAATTTACCCTAGACCAATTTATAAGTTTTCTCCTTCCTGCTTTTGCACCAAAACTGAGGAGCCCGTGATCCACGGGAGGGTGTATAGGCAGAGGGGAGGGGTTACACTTTTTAAAGTGTAATACTTTGTGTGGCCTCCGGAGGCAGAAGCTATACAGCCAATTGTCTGGGTCTCCCAATAGGAGCTAGAAGAAAAGGAATTTACGGTAAGTAAACAAAATTCCCTTCTTTGATCACTCTAACTTCAGGGACGCTGTCCAGAAGCCCAGAGCGGTCCCGGACAAGCGCTTTGCTAAACGGCACACTGACACGCGTTATCCCTTTCCACCTGAAGTCGTTAAGGGCTGGGCACACTCTCCCAAGGTGGATCCTCCAGTCTATAGATTGGCTGCTAGGTCCGTTGTGTCTGTTGCCGATGGCTCATCCCTGAAGGATGCCACTGGCAGACAGAGCTCTTGGTGAAGTCTATTTATGAGGCCACGGGCGCGTCTTTCGCCCCGGCCTTTGCGGCCGTGTGGGCTCTCCAAGCAATCTCGGCATGTCTGACTGAGATTAAAGCTGTCACGCGGAATTCTGCTCCGCATGTTTCTTCCTTGACCTCTCAGGCATCAGCATTTTCCTCCTACGCCATGAACGCCGTCCTGGACTCCGCGAGCCGTACGGCTGTAGCATCCGCTAACTCCGTGGCAGTCCGCAGGGCCATGTGGCTGCGCGAATGGAAAGCAGACTCTGCTTCCAAAAGGTTCTTAACTGGTTTGCCTTTTTCTGGCGACCGTTTATTTGGCGAACGGTTGGATGAGATTATTAAGGAATCCTCGGGAAAGGACTCCTCCTTACCCCAGTCCAAACCTAAGAGACCTCAGCAGAGAAAAATCCAATCGAGGTTTCGGTCCTTTCGTCCCTCCGCCAAGCCCCAATCCTCTTCGTCCAACCGGCCGGAGAAAGGCCAGAGGAACTCCTATGCGTGGCGGTCCAAGTCACGCCCCCAAAAGGCCGCAGGAGGCACTGCCTCCAAGACGGCCTCCTCATGACTCTCGGACTCACCTAGCCACATCCTCGGTCGGTGGCAGGCTCTCCCGCTTTGGCGACGCCTGGTGGCCACACGTTCAAGACCGATGGGTGAGAGACATTCTGTCTCATGGTTACAGGATAGAGTTCAGCTCTCGACCTACGGCTCGTTTCATCAGAACCTCCCCACCCCCCGCACAGGCCGACGCACTTTTTCAGGCGGTGGCCGCTCTAAAGATCGAAGGAGTTGTGATTCCCGTTCCCCTTCAGGAACGTGGTCGCGGATTTTACTCCAACTTGTTCATGGTGCCAAAAAAGGACGGGTCATTCCGTCCCATTCTGGGCCTCAAGCTGCTCAACAGACATGTGAGAACCAGACGGTTTCGGATGGAATCTCTCCGCTCGGTCATCGCCTCGATGTCACAAGGAGACTTCCTAGCATCGATCGACATCAAGGATGCTTATCTCCATGTGCCGATCGCACCCGAACATCGTTTCCTGCGTTTCGCCATCGGGGACGAACACCTCCAGTTCGTCGCATTGCCCTTCGGCCTGGCGACAGCCCCACGGGTTTTCACCAAAGTCATGGCATCCGTCGTGGCGGTCCTGCACTCTCAGGGCCACTCGGTGATCCCCCACTTGGACGATCTCCTAGTCAGGGCCCCTTCTCGGGTGGCGTGTCAACAAAGTCTTACCGTCACTCTGGCGACTCTCCAGCAGTTCGGGTGGATCATCAATTTCCTGAAATCCAAGTTGACGCCGACCCAATCACTGACTTACCTCGGGATGGAGTTTCATACCCAGCCAGCGTTAGTCAAGCTACCGCGGGACAAACAGCTTTCTCTGCAGGCGGGGGTGCAATCACTTCTTCGGAGTCAGTCACACCCCCAAAGGCGCCTCATGCACTTCCTGGGGAAGATGGTTGCAGCTATGGAGGCAGTGCCGTTCGCGCAATTCCATCTACGGCCACTCCAATGGGACATTCTTCGCAAATGGGACAAGACTTCGGCTTTCCTCGACAAGAACATCTCTCTTTCCCTTGCAACCAAAACATCACTTCAGTGGTGGCTCCTACCCACATCTGTCTCGGGGAAAATCCTTCCTACCCCCAACCTGGGCCGTGGTCACCACGGACGCGAGCCTGTCAGGTTGGGGAGCGGTTTTTCTCCACCACAGGGCTCAAGGAACCTGGACTCCAATAGAATCGTCCCTTCAGATCAATATCCTGGAGAGAAGGGCAGTACATCTAGCCCTATTGGCTTTCCACCGGTGGCTGGAGGGCAGGCAGATCCTAATCCAGTCGGACAACGCCACTGCCGTCGCCTACATCAACCACCAAGGCGGCACTCGCAGTCGTCAAGCCTTCCAGGAAGTCCGGCGGATTCTGCAGTGGGTGGAAGTCACAGGCTCCACCATCTCCGCAGTTCACATCCCGGGCGTAGAAAAGTGGGAAGCAGATTTTCTCAGTCGTCAGGGCATGGACGCGGGGGAATGGTCTCTTCACCCAGACGTGTTTCGAGAGATCTGTCGCCGCTGGGGAACACCGGACGTCGATCTCATGGCGTCACGACACAACAACAAGGTCCCGGCCTTCATGGCACGGTCTCAGGATCACAGAGCTCTGGCAGCGGACGCTTTGGTCCAGGATTGGTCACAGTTTCGACTGCCTTATGTGTTTCCCCCTCTTGCGATGCTGCCCATGGTACTACGCAAGATCCATTCTCGTCGCTCCAGACTGGCCGAGGCGGTCGTGGTATCCGGATCTGTGGCATCTCACGGTGGGTCAACCGTGGGCACTTCCAGACCGCCCAGACTTGCTGTCACAAGGCCCGTTTTTCCATCTGAATTCTGTGGCCCTCAACCTGACTGTGTGGCCATTGAGTCCTGGCTCCTAGCGTCTTCAGGGTTATCTCAGGATGTCATTGCCACCATGAGACAAGCCAGGAAGCCAACGTCCGCCAAGATCTATTACAGGTCTTGGCAAATCTTCTTATCCTGGTGCTCTGATAACGGTTTTCCTCCATGGCCGTTTGCCTTTCTCACATTCCTTTCATTCCTACAATCTGGAATGGACAAGGGTTTGTCCCTCGGCTCTCTCAAGGGCCAAGTATCGGCGCTCTCCGTGTTTTTTTCAAAAGCGTCTAGCCAGGCTTCCGCAGGTCCGCACGTTCCTGCAGGGGGTTTGCCACATGGTCCCACCTTACAAACGTCCGTTGGAACCTTGGGATCTTAACAGGGTCCTGACGGCTCTTCAAAAGCCGCCTTTTGAGCCGCTGCGGGATGTCTCTCTCTCCCGTCTTTCTCAGAAGGTGGCCTTCCTGGTGGCAGTCACATCACTTCGGAGAGTGTCTGAGCTTGCAGCGCTGTCATGCAAAGCTCCCTTCCTGGTTTTCCACCAGGATAAGGTGGTTCTGCGTCCTGTCCCGGAATTTCTCCCTAAGGTGGTATCCCCTTTTCATCTAAATCAGGATATCTCTTTGCCTTCCTTTTGCCCTAATCCAATTCACCAGTGTGAAAAGGATTTGCACTCTTTGGATCTAGTGAGAGCACTCCGTTTCTACGTGTCTCGCACGGCGCCCCTGCGCCGTTCAGACGCGCTCTTTGTCCTTGTCGCTGGCCAGCGTAAGGGCTCTCAGGCCTCAAAGTCAACCTTGGCTCGTTGGATCAAGGAACCGATTCTCGAGGCCTACCGTAGTTCTGGGCTTCCGCTCCCTTCAGGGCTGAAAGCCCATTCTACCAGAGCCGTGGGTGCGTCCTGGGCATTGCGGCACCGGGCTACGGCTCAGCAGGTGTGTCAGGCAGCTACATGGTCTAGTCTGCACACTTTCACGAAACACTATCAAGTGCATACCTATGCTTCGGCAGACGCCAGTCTAGGTAGGCGAGTCCTTCAGGCGGCGGTTGCCCACCTGTAAGAGGGGGCCGTTTTCGGCTCTTTTTATTGAGGTATTCTTTTACCCACCCAGGGACTGCTCTTGGACGTCCCAATTGTCTGGGTCTCCCAATGGAGCGACAAAGAAAAAGGGAATTTTGTTTACTTACCGTAAATTCCTTTTCTTCTAGCTCCTATTGGGAGACCCAGCACCCACCCCTGTGCCCTTCGGGCTGGTTGTTCTTTTGTGCACACATGTTGTTGATGTTGATTTGTTCTTTTGGTTCATGGTCTTCAGTTCTCCGAACATCCTTCGGATTGAATTTACCTTAGACCAATTTATAAGTTTTCTCCTTCCTGCTTTTGCACCAAAACTGAGGAGCCCGTGATCCACAGGAGGGTGTATAGGCAGAGGGGAGGGGTTACACTTTTTAAAGTGTAATACTTTGTGTGGCCTCCAGAGGCAGAAGCTATACACCCAATTGTCTGGGTCTCCCAATAGGAGCTAGAAGAAAAGGAATTTACGGTAAGTAAACAAAATTCCCTTTTTCTGCCCTCTCGGGTTGTTAAGGCAAAACCAGAAGTGTATCCTGCAAGTACTATAACTAACTAAAAGCACAGTGGTTTCGGGGCTTATCAGCCCCTCACAAATCAATGGCTTGCAATACTGTTGATCTAAGGGTTCATGCACATGATCAGGGGTCGTGAGACTCCTCCTCAGGGGACCGCAGCTGCCTTTGCCCACAATCAGAGTTCGGGACGCTGCGGTCTCTCGCTTGTGTTCTCCCTATGAAGGATACTTGCGACTCCGCAGCAAACAATTGACATGCTGCGGTCTGGAAAGACACACCGCAGGTCAGTGCTGCGAGAAAAAACAAGCACAGTGGGCACAAGATTTCTATAAATCCATCCACTGTGCTTGTGCTGTACAATACAGCGTTTTGGGACGCAGGTAAAGCATGCTGTGTCCAGAACACTGATTCTGGGCACGTACCCGAAGATTGAAGTTCACTTGGAAGAATTAAAAAATAAGTGAGAATAAAAATAAAATGATGTAAAGTTTTTTTATCCTCACCTTTTACCAACTTAAGAAATAAAGGTATATAACCTCGGTTTTAGTGAATAATTCTTGCAAAACCACAAAATGTAGAGTTTAGCTGCAAACACCATTGGGATTATCATGTCATTCCCTGCATGGCGTGGAGTTAAGATAATACACAATTTCTTTGTCGCTCCATTGGGAGACCCAGACAATTGGGTGTATAGCTTCTGCCTCTGGAGGCCACACAAAGTAATTACACTTTAAAAAGTGTAACCCCTCCCCTCTGCTATACACCCTCCCGTGCATCACGGGCCCCTCAGTTTTTTTGCTTTGTGTTGAAGGAGGCACACATTCACGCAAGCTCCACGTTTTAGTCAGCAGCAGCTGCTGACTTTATCGGATGGAAGAAAAGAGGGCCCCTATGGGGCCCCCGGCATGCTCCCTTCTCACCCCACTCAGGTCGGCGGTGTTGTTAAGGTTGAGGTACCCATCGCGGGTACACAGGCTGGAGCCACATGCCGCTTTCCTTCCCCATCCCTTAGGGGCTCTGGGGAAGTGGGATCCTATCCGGTCATCCAGACACTGGGACCGGTCTCCCTCCGCAGCCCCTGGGGGAATCTGCTGGACAGGAGACTGAGTATCGTCAGGGACATGGCCCTGCATCCACAGGTACTCTGTGTCCCCGTTGGGACGGCGCATAAAGCACCTTAGGCCCAGACGCTGCAGCGACTGCGGCGTTAGTATGGGTCCGGGACTACCGCGCCGACCGTGCACTGCCGGCCGGCCGCGGTTTTAACTTTAGTCCCCGGCTTTTGCGGCCTAGTATAGTATTCTCCCGCCCCCAGGCCTGCCAGTCAGGGAAAAGGGCGGGACGGTCGGTATGACGCCGACAGTGAGGGCTGGAGTACACTGAGCTGTCCTCCGCCCCCCTCACTACTCACGCTGGGGCACCAGATTCCCGCACTTTTGTGACTACGCCCACACCTCCCTCCTCCTCTGAGAACGCCGTCAGCCATTTTTTCAGCACATTCTGCGGTGGAGAACTTCTGGCTGCAGCTGAGGGAGACCCGGGGCAGGGAATCTGGTGGCCACACAGAGCGGTTGGTAAGCCACACCGGTCTGCCGGTGCTGGACCCCCCAGAGTGCCGAACTGTGTATATATATATATATATATATCTTTTGTGTATACATTTGCTGGTTCGGCTGTACTGTTAACTTGGGGCTATATATATCCCTCAGTGATCACGGTGATCCCTTACTTATCTCTTGGAGGACAACAACATGTCGTCCGCAAAGAGCAAGGGTACCAAGGCACAGGCTTATTTTGCAACCTGTACCTCATGTGCGGCTATACTACCTGCAGGTTCCACCTACCCTCATTGTGTGCAATGCTCGGCCCCTGTGACACTCACTCAGCCGGAGCCTCAGGCACTGGTGGGACCCCCGGCTCAGGTAGAGACACCGGTTCCCACTGTCCAGGTGACAGGGACAGAGTTTGCAGTTTTGGCTGACAAACTGTCTGAGTCGCTTTCACAGTCCATGGCTCAGTCTATGGACAAATGGTCTGCTAAGATACTAGAAGCCTTGCAGTCCAGACCAACAACACAGATGCAGGGCACTGTGCGTTCTTCGTCCCCAGGTCCCCCTCAGTTGGCGCAGCAATCTGCTCCTGAGGTGACACATAGGTCCCACGGTGAGGACTCCGACTCGGACCGCAGTCCCAGACCGGTGAAGCGGGCTCGCTGGGGACCTTCCTCCACTTCATCACGCTGCTCAGGGTCTCAGCATGAGGACTCTCTAGAGGATGAAGAGGAAGGCGCAGCTCAGGGCTCAGACCCTGACGGTGCTCTCAATCTAGATACACCTGAAGGGGACGCCATAGTAAATGACCTTATAGCGTCCATCAACCAGGTGCTAGAAATTTCTCCTCCAACTCCAACTGTGGAGGAGGCGGTTTCACAGCAGGAGAAACACCAGTTTAGGTTTCCCAAACGTCCACGGAGTGCCTTTGTCGATCACTCTAATTTCAGGGATGCTGTCCAGAAGCACAGAGCATACCCGGACAAGCGTTTTACTAAGCGCCTTAATGACACACGTTATCCCTTCCCCCCCGGAAGTAGTGAAGGGTTGGGCTCAGTGTCCAAAAGTGCATCCTCCAGTCTCTAGGCTGGCGGCCAGATCTGTGGTTTCAGTGGCAGATGGCTCATCGCTCAAGGATGCCACTGACAGGCAGATAGAGCTCATGATGAAATCCATCTATGAAGCCATAGGAGCATCTTTTGCTCCGGCATTCACGGCAGTGTGGGCGCTCCAAGCTATCTCAGCTTGTCTGTCTGAGATTACTGCGGTCACACGCACCGCTACTCCGCAGGTTGTGTCTCTGACTTCTCAGGCGTCGGCTTTTTCGTCCTACGCCATGAACGCCGTCCTGGACTCGGTGAGCCGTTCAGCGGTAGCATCCGCCAATTCGGTGGCAGTCCGCAGAGCCATGTGGCTACGTGAATGGAAGGCAGACTCTGCCTCCAAGAAGTTCTTAACCGGTTTGCCATTTTCTGGCGACCGTTTGTTTGGCGAGCAATTGGACGAGATTATTAAACAATCCAAGGGAAAGGACTCGTCCTTACCCCAGTCTAAACAAAACAAACCTCAACAGCGAAAGTTTCAATCGAGGTTTCAGTCCTTTCGGCCCTCGGCCAAGTCACATTCCTCCACGTCAAACAGGTCGGAGAAGGGCCAGAGGAACCCTTCTGCATGGCGGTCTAAGTCACGGCCTAAAAAGACCGCCGGAGGCACCGCCACCAAGGCGGCCTCTTCATGACTCTCGGCCTCCCCAAACCGCATCCTCGGTCGGTGGCAGGCTCTCCCGCTTTTGCGACGCCTGGTGGCCACATGTCCAAGACCGATGGGTGAGAGACATTCTGTCTCACGGTTACAGGATAGAGTTCAGCTTCGTCCTCCAACTCGTTTCTTCACAACATCTCCGCCCCCAGAGCGAGCCGCTGCACTTTTTCAGGCGGTGAATGCTCTGAAGGCACAAGGAGTGGTGATTCCCGTTCCCCCTCAGGAACATGGTCACGGCTTCTACTCCAACTTGTTCATGGTGCCAAAAAAGGACGGATCTTTCCGTCCCGTTCTAGACCTCAAACTGCTCAACAAGCATGTCAGCACCAGAAGGTTTCGGATGGAATCTCTCCGCTCGGTCATCGCCTCAATGTCACAAGGAGACTTCCTAGCATCAATAGACATCAAGGATGCTTATCTCCATGTGCCGATCGCACCCGAACATCAACGCTTCTTGCGTTTCGCCATTGGGGACGAACACCTTCAGTTCGTGGCACTGCCTTTCGGCTTGGCGACAGCCCCACGGGTCTTCACCAAGGTTATGGCAACAGTGGTGGCGGTCCTACACTCTCAGGGCCACTCGGTGATCCCTTACTTAGACGATCTCCTAGTCAAGGCACCCTCCTGGGTGGCTTGCCAGCACAGCCTGACCATTGCCCTGGAGACTCTCCAGAGGTTCGGGTGGATCATCAATTTCCCAAAGTCAAAATTGACACCGACCCAATCCCTGACTTACCTCGGGATGGAGTTTCATACTCTGTCAGCGATAGTGAAGCTTCCGCTGGACAAACAGCGTTCACTACAGACAGGGGTCCAATCTCTTCTTCGGGGTCAGTCTCACTCGTTGAGACGCCTTATGCACTTCCTAGGGAAGATGGTGGCAGCAATGGAAGCAGTTCCCTTTGCGCAGTTTCATCTGCGTCCACTTCAGTGGGACATTCTCCGCAAATGGGACAACGTTTCCCTGTCAAGAGCAGCCAAAACCTCCCTTCAGTGGTGGCTTCTTCCCACTTCTTTGTCGAAGGGAAAATCCTTCCTGCCCCCATCCTGGGCTGTGGTCACGACAGACGCGAGCCTTTCTTTGTCGCTCCTAATTGGGAGACCCAGACAATTGGGTGTATAGCTATGCCTCCGGAGGCCACACAAAGTATTACACTAAAAGTGTAAAGCCCCTCCCCTTCAGCCTATACACCCCCCGTACTGCTACGGGCTCATCAGTTTTTATGCTTTGTGCGAAGGAGGTCAGACATCCACGCATAGCTCCACAGCTTAGTCAGCAGCAGCTGCTGACTATGTCGGATGGAAGAAAAGAGGGCCCATAATAGGGCCCCCAGCATGCTCCCTTCTCACCCCACTTTTGTCGGCGGTGTTGTTAAGGTTGAGGTATCCATTGCGGGTACGCTGGCTGGAGCCCACATGCTGCTTTCCTTCCCCATCCCTCAATTAGGGCTCTGGGTGAAGTGGGATCCCATCGGTCTCCAGGCACAGGAGACCGTGCTCCATCCACAGCTCCTGAGGACCCTGCTGGATAGGAGCCGAGTATCGTTCAGGGACATGGCCCTGCTACTTGGAGGTACTCTGTGTCCCCGTGGGGACCGCGCACAGCAACACTCCAGCATTGCTGGGTGTGCTAGTGCACCGGGGACAGCAGCGCTGGCTGCATGTGTGCCACTATACACTCAGCGTCGCTGAGTGTATTTGTGTAGGGGGACTGCCGCGCTGACCGCCGCTGCCATGGTTATCCCTGCGGCGCGGCTGGGACTGTTAGTGCGCCGGGGACTTCCGCGCCGACCGCGCTTATACGGCGGCCGCGCTTATAACTATAGTCCCCGGCTTCTGCGGCCTAGTCTCATTCTTTTCCCGCCCCCAGCCCTGCCAGTCAGGGGAAGGGCGGGACGCTGTACAGGTCGGCAGCACTGAGGGCTGGAGCATGCTTTGCATACTCCACCCCCCTCACTCTGCACAGTGGGGCACCAGTTCCCGCACTTTTCTGGGTCACGCCCACGGCTCCCTCCTCTCCCCAGGACGCTGGCTGCCATTCCTCTCAGCTCTGCTAACGCTGGAGAGGAGAGACAAGCTCAAAGAGACCCAGGCAGGATTTCTGGTGCCCACACAAACGCTTTGCGCAGGCGGTAAGCAGCACCTGTGGTGCTGGCCCCACTAGTGCAGAAGTGTATTTATAGTTTATATGATTATAGTCTATACTTTACACTGTAGGGTGCACTGTTGATTTGTGGCTATTTACCCTCCTGTATTGCTCAGAGGAGACAACAGCATGTCGTCCACAAATAGCAAGGGTGCCATGGCACAGACTTACTATGCTGCCTGTGCAGCATGTACGGCTATACTGCCGGCAGGTTCCACTGACCCTCATTGTGTGCAATGCTCGGCCCCTGTGGCACTTTCTCAGCCGGAGCCTCTGCTAGGGGTGGCCCAGGGAGAACCACCTGTTACCACTGTCCAGGTGACAGGGACGGAGTTTGCAGTTTTTACTGAAAGACTTTCTGAGACTATGACTAAGATATTAGAAGCCTTGCAGTCAAGGCCGGCATCTCAAGCCAGGGGCACTGTGGAATCATTGCCCCCTGGTCCCCCTCAGTTGGAACAGCAATGTCTTCCCGGGGTGTCTCATGGATCCCAGGGTGAGGTCTCTGACACGGACCGCAGCCCCAGACCGACTAAGCGAGCTCGCTATGAAATTCCCTCGACATCATCACAATGTTCAGGGTCTCAGCGAGAGGACTCTCTGTATGATGAAGCGGAGGTAGCTGATCAGGATTCTGATCCTGAAGCCGCTCTCAACCTTGATACTCCTGATGGGGACGCCATAGTGAATGATCTTATTGCGTCCATCAATGAAATGTTGAATATTTCTCCCTCAGCTCCTCCAGTGGAGGAGTCAGCTTCTCAGCAGGAGAAATTCCGTTTCAGGTTTCCCAAGCGTACAAAGAGTATGTTTCTGGACCACTCTGACTTCAGAGAGGCAGTCCAGAAACACCGAGCTTATCCAGATAAGCGTTTTTCCAAGCGCCTTAAGGATACACGTTACCCTTTTCCCCCTGACGTGGTCAAGGGCTGGACTCAGTGTCCCAAGGTGGATCCTCCAATCTCCAGACTGGCGGCTAGATCCATAGTTGCAGTGGAAGATGGAGCTTCACTCAAGGATGCCACTGACAGACAGATGGAGCTCTGGTTGAAATCCATCTATGAAGCTATCGGCGCGTCTTTTGCTCCAGCATTCGCAGCCGTATGGGCACTCCAAGCTATCTCAGCTGGTCAGGCGCAAATAGACGCACTCACGTACGTCTGCGCCGCAGGTGGCGTCCATAACCTCTCAAACGTCGGCATTTGCGTCCTACGCTATTAATGCTGTCCTGGACTCTGCGACCCGTACGGCGGTTGCAGCCGCCAATTCGGTGGTAATACGCAGGGCCTTGTGGCTGCGGGAATGGAAGGCAGATTCGGCTTCCAAAAAGTGCTTAACTGGATTGCCATTTTCCGGCGACCGTTTGTTTGGTGAGAGATTGGATGAAATCATCAAACAATCCAAGGGAAAGGAAACATCCTTACCCCAAGCCAAACCAAAAACACCCCAACAGAGGAGGGGACAGTCGAGGTTTCGGTCCTTTCGGGGTGCGGGCAGGTCACAATTCTCCTCGTCCAAAAGGCCTCAGAAGGATCAGAGGAACGCCGACGCATGGCGGTCTAAATCACGCCCTAAAAAGACCGCCGGAGGTGCCGCTACCAAGGCGGCTTCCTCATGACTTACGGCCTCCTCACACCGCATCCTCGGTCGGTGGCAGGCTCTCCTGCTTTTGCGACACCTGGCTGCCACAAGTAAAAGACCGTTGGGTGAGAGACATTTTGTCTCACGGTTACAGGATAGAGTTCAGCTCTCGTCCTCCGACTCGATTCTTCAGAACTTCTCTGCCTCCCGAGCGAGCCGAGGCTCTTCTGCAGGCGGTGGGCATTCTGAAGGCAGAAGGAGTGGTGGTCCCGGTTCCTCTTCAGCAACAGGGTCACGGTTTCTACTCCAACCTGTTTGTGGTTCCAAAGAAGGACGGGTCCTTCCGTCCTGTTTTGGACCTAAAACTGCTCAACAAACACGTAAGGACCAGGCGGTTCCGGATGGAATCCCTCCGCTCCGTCATCGCCTCAATGTCCCAAGGAGATTTCCTAGCATCGATCGATATCAAGGATGCTTATCTCCACGTACCAATTGCTCCAGAGCATCAGCGCTTCTTGCGCTTCGCCATAGGAGACGAACACCTTCAGTTCGCGGCACTGCCGTTCGGCCTGGCGACAGCCCCAAGGGTTGTCACCAAGGTCATGGCTACAGTAGTTGCGGTCCTCCACTCTCAGGGTCACTCAGTGATACCTTACTTAGACGATCTGCTGGTCAAGGCACCCTCTCAAGAGGCATGCCAACACAGCCTCAACGTTACTCTGGAGATTCTCCAGAGTTTCGGGTGGATCATCAATTTTCCAAAGTCAAATCTGACACCGGTCCAATCACTGACATATCTTGGCATGGAGTTTCATACTCTTCCAGCGATAGTGAAGCTTCCGCTGGACAAACAGCGTTCACTACACACAGGGGTACAATCTCTCCTTCAAGGTCGGTCACACCCCTTGACGCACCTCATGCACTTCCTGGGGAAGATGGTGGCAGCAATGGAAGCAGTCCCTTTCGCGCAGTTTCACCTGCGTCCTCTTCAATGGGACATCCTACGCAAGTGGGACAGGAGGCCGACGTCCCTAGACAGGAACGTCTCCCTCTCTCAAGCAACCAAAGCTTCCCTTCGGTGGTGGCTTCTTCCCACCTCATTATTGAAAGGGAAATCCTTCCTACCCCCATCCTGGGCGGTGGTCACGACGGACGCGAGCCTGTCAGGGTGGGGAGCAGTTTTTCTCCACCACAGGGCTCAGGGTACGTGGACTCAGCAAGAGTCCTCACTTCAGATCAATGTTCTGGAGATCAGGGCAGTGTATCTTGCCCTAAAAGCGTTCCAGCAGTGGCTGGAAGGCAAGCAGATCCGAATTCAGTCGGACAACTCCACAGCGGTGGCTTACATCAACCACCAAGGTGGGACACGCAGTCGGCAAGCCTTCCAGGAAGTCTGGAGGATTCTGCTGTGGGTGGAAGCCACAGCATCCACCATATCCGCAGTTCACATCCCGGGCGTAGAAAACTGGGAAGCAGACTTTCTCAGTCGCCAGGGCATGGACGCAGGGGAATGGTCCCTTCACCCGGACGTGTTTCAGGAGATCTGTTGCCGCTGGGGGATGCCGGACGTCGACCTAATGGCGTCACGGCACAACAACAAGGTCCCAACATTCATGGCTCGATCTCAAGATCACAGAGCTCTGGCGGCAGACGCCTTAGTTCAGGATTGGTCGCAGTTTCAGCTTCCTTATGTGTTTCTTCCTCTGGCTCTGTTGCCCAGAGTGTTACGCAAGATAAGGGCCGACTGCCGCCGCGCCATCCTCGTCGCTCCAGACTGGCCGAGGAGGTCGTGGTACCCGGATCTGTGGCATCTCACGGTCGGCCAACCGTGGGCACTGCCAGACCGACCAGATTTGCTGTCTCAAGGGCCGTTTTTCCATCTGAATTCTGCGGCCCTCAACCTGACTGTGTGGCCATTGAGTCCTGGATCCTAGCGTCTTCAGGATTATCTCAAGAGGTCATTGCCACTATGAGACAGGCTAGGAAACCAACGTCCGCCAAGATCTACCACAGGACGTGGAAAATATTCCTGTCGTGGTGCTCTGCTCAGGCGTTTTCTCCCTGGCCATTTGCCTTGCCCACTTTTCATCTCAATCAGGACATCTCCTTACCCTCGTTTTGTCCTCATCCAGTTCACCAATGTGAAAAGGATTTGCACTTGTTAGATCTGGTGAGAGCACTCAGACTCTACATTTCTCGTACGGCGCCCCTGCGCCGCTCCGATGCTCTCTTTCTCCTTGTCGCTGGCCAGCGTAAAGGGACACAAGCTTCCAAATCAACCCTGGCTCGGTGGATCAAGGAACCAATTCTCGAAGCTTACCCTTCCTCGGGGCTTCCGGTTCCCTCAGGACTGAAGGCCCATTCTACCAGGGCCGTGGGAGCGTCCTGGGCCTTGCGACACCAGGCTACGGCTCAGCAGATGTGTCAGGCAACTACCTGGTCGAGCCTGCACACTTTCACGAAACACTATCAGATGCATACCTATGCTTCGGCAGATGCCAGCCTAGGTAGGCGAGTCCTTCAGGCGGCAGTTGCCCACCTGTAGGACGGAGCCGTTACGGCTCTATTATGAGGTATTATTTACCCACCCAGGGACTGCTTTTGGACGTCCCAATTGTCTGGGTCTCCCAATTAGGAGCGACAAAGAAGAAGGGAATTTTGTTTACTTACCGTAAATTCCTTTTCTTCTAGCTCCAATTGGGAGACCCAGCACCCGCCCCTGTTTTTTGTATACACATGTTGTTCATGTTAAATGGTTTCAGTTCTCCGATATTCCTTCGGATTGAATTTACTTTAAACCAGTTTATAATTTTTTCCTCCTTCTGGCTTTTGCACCAAAACTGATGAGCCCGTAGCAGTACGTGGGGTGTATAGGCTGAAGGGGAGGGGCTTTACACTTTTAGTGTAATACTTTGTGTGGCCTCCGGAGGCATAGCTATACACCCAATTGTCTGGGTCTCCCAATTGGAGCTAGAAGAAAAGGAATTTACGGTAAGTAAACAAAATTCCCTTCGTCTGGGTGGGGAGCGGTCTTCCTCCACCACAGGGCTCAGGGAACCTGGACTCCGACGGAGTCCTCCCTGCAGATCAATGTTCTGGAGATAAGGGCAGTGTATCTAGCCCTACAGGCGTTCCAGCGGTGGCTGGAGGGCAGACAGATCCGAATACAATCAGACAACGCCACGGCGGTCGCATACATCAACCACCAGGGCGGCACACGCAGTCGTCAAGCATTCCAAGAAGTTCGGCGGATTCTGCTGTGGGCGGAAGCCACAGCCTCCACCATCTCCGCAGTTCACATCCCGGGCGTAGAAAACTGGGAAGCAGACTTTCTCAGTCGCCAGGGCATGGACGCAGGGGAATGGTCTCTTCACCCGGACGTGTTTCAAGAGATCTGTTGCCGCTGGGGAACGCCGGACGTCGATCTATTTGCGTCTCGGCACAACAACAAAGTCCCGGCATTAATGGCACGGTCTCAGGATCACAGGGCGCTGGCGGCAGATGCGTTAGTTCAGGACTGGTCGCAGTTTCGGCTACCCTATGTATTTCCCCCTCTGGCACTACTGCCCAGAGTGTTACGCAAGATCAGGTCCGACTGCAGCCGCGCCATCCTCGTCGCTCCAGACTGGCCGAGGAGGTCGTGGTACCCGGATCTGTGGCACCTCACGGTGGGGCAACCGTGGGCACTCCCAGACCGACCAGACTTGCTGTCTCAAGGGCCATTTTTCCATCTGAATTCTGCGGCCCTCAACCTGACTGTGTGGCCATTGAGTCTTGGCTCCTAGCGTCATCAGGGTTATCTCAAGATGTCATTGCCACCATGAGACAGGCCAGGAAATCAACGTCCGCCAAGATCTACCACAGGACTTGGAGGATCTTCTTAGCCTGGTGCTCGGATCGGGGTTTTGCTCCCTGGCCGTTTGCATTGCCCACTTTTCTTTCCTTTCTTCAATCAGGATTGGACAAGGGCTTGTCTCTCGGCTCTCTCAAAGGACAAGTGTCGGCGCTTTCAGTGTTTTTTCAAAAGCGTCTAGCCAGACTCTCGCAGGTCCGCACGTTCCTGCAGGGAGTTTGCCACATAGTCCCACCTTACAAGCGTCCGCTAGAACCCTGGGATCTTAACAAGGTGCTGACGGCTCTCCAGAAGCCACCTTTCGAGCCGATGTGGGAGATCTCTCTATCTCGCCTTTCACAGAAAGTGGCCTTCCTAGTGGCAGTCACTTCACTTAGGAGAGTGTCTGAGCTTGCAGCGCTGTCATGCAAAGTCCCCTTCCTGGTCTTTCACCAGGATAAGGTGGTCCTGCGTCCGGTCCCGGAATTTCTCCCCAAGGTGGTATCCCCTTTTCATCTCAATCAGGATATCTCCTTGCCTTCTTTTTGCCCTCATCCAGTTCACCAATGTGAAAAGGATTTGCACTTGTTAGACCTCGTGAGAGCACTCAGAATCTACATTTCTCGCACGGCGCCCCTGCGCCGTTCGGATGCGCTCTTTGTCCTTGTCGCTGGCCAGCGTAAGGGGTCTCAGGCTTCCAAGTCAACCTTGGCTAGGTGGATCAAGGAACCGATTCTTGAAGCCTACCGTTCATCGGGGCTTCAGATTCCTTCAGGGCTAAAAGCCCATTCTACCAGGGCCGTAGGCGCGTCCTGGGCTTCGCGGCACCAGGCTACGGCTCAGCAGGTGTGTCAGGCGGCTACCTGGTCGAGTCTGCACACCTTCACAAAACACTATCAGGTGCATGCCTATGCTTCGGCAGAGGCTAGCCTAGGTAGGCGAGTCCTTCAGGCGGCAATTGCCCACCTGTAAAAGGGGGCCGGTTCCGGCTCTTTTTATCGAGGTATTCTGTTACCCACCCAGGGATTGCTTTTGGACATCCCAATTGTCTGGGTCTCCCAATGGAGCGACAAAGAAGAAGGGAATTTTGTTTACTTACCGTAAATTCCTTTTCTTCTAGCTCCTATTGGGAGACCCAGCACCCGCCCCTGTTCCCTTCGGGCTGTTGTTCTTTTGTGTACACATGTTGTTCATGTTCAATTGTTCTTTTGGTTAATGGTTCAGTTCTCCGAACATCCTTCGGATTGAATTTACCTTAGACCAATTTATAGGTTTCCTCCTTCCTGCTTTGGCACCAAAACTGAGGGGCCCGTGATGCACGGGAGGGTGTATAGCAGAGGGGAGGGGTTACACTTTTTAAAGTGTAATTACTTTGTGTGGCCTCCAGAGGCAGAAGCTATACACCCAATTGTCTGGGTCTCCCAATAGGAGCTAGAAGAAAAGGAATTTACGGTAAGTAAACAAAATTCCCTTCTTTCTGATGTCCGCTTTCCTTTAACCCCATAAACTAAACATCATTAGGAGAAAAAAATTCAGTTTGATTTGCAGTATTTTTGGTTGCTGTACTTCCTCAAAAAAATGAAATAAAAACCAATCAAACGTCAAATACACCTCCAAAATGGTATCAGTAAAAACTACTTGGTGTGCAAAAAAAATGTCACATTGACTAGCAAAGAAATGGGCACATCTGATCTGATCTGTGAACCTCTATGATTAAATAGTATGCATGGTAAACACAGTGTGTGTATGTATGTATGTATGTATGTGTGTATATGTGTGTATATATATAATGTATATATGTATGTGTGTGTGTATGTGTGTATATATATATATATATATATATATATGTGTATATATATATGTATATATATATATATAATGTATATATGTGTATATATATATATATATATATATATATATATATATATAATGTATATATGTATAATATATTTCAGTATAGACCAAATGTTTGGACACACCTTCTCATTCAAAGAGTTTTCTTTATTTTCATGACTCTGAAAATCGTAGATTCACATTGAAGGCATCAAAACTATGAATTAACACATGTGGAATGAAATACTTAACAAAAAAGTGTGAAACAACTGGAAATATGTCTTATATTCTAGGTTCTTCAAAGTAGCCACCTTTTGGTTTGATTACTGCTTTGCACACTCTTGGCATTCTCTTGATGAGCTTCAAGGGGTAGTCACCGGAAGTGGTTTTCAACTTCACAGGTGTGCCCTGTCAGGTTAATAAGTGGGATTTCCTTGCCTTTATAAATGGAGTTGGGACCATCAGTTGTGTTGTGCAGAAGTCTGGTGGATACACAGCTGATAGTCCTATTGAATAGACTGTTAGCTGCTTTTTTCTTGCCATAATACAAATTCTAAGTAAAGAAAAACGTGTGGCCCTCATTACTTTAAGAATGAAGGTCAGTCAGTCCGTAAAAATGGGAAAACTTTGAAGTGTCCCCAAGTGCAGGGGCAAAAACCATCAAACGCTACAGAGAAACTGGCTCACATGAGGACCGCCCAGGAAAGGAAGACCAAGAGTCACCTCTGCTGCGGAGGATAAGTTTGTCTGAGTCACCAGCCTCAGAAATCGCAGGTTAACAGCAGCTCAGATTAGGAGACCAGGTCAATGCCACACAGAGTTCTAGCAGCAGACACTTCTCTAGAACAACTGTTAGAGGAGACTTTGTGCAGCAGGTCTTCATGGTAAAATAGCTGTTAGGTAACCACTGCTAATGGACAGGCAACAGCAGAAGAGACTTGTTTGGGCTAAAGAACACAAGGAATGGACATTAGACCAGTGGAAATCTGTGCTTTGGTCTGATGAATCCAAATTTGAGATCTTTGGATCCAACCACCGTGTCTTTGTAGAAAAGGTGAACGGATGGACTCTACATGGCTGGTTCCCACCGTGAAGCATGGAGGAGGAGGTGTGATGGTGTGGGGGTGCTTTTCTGGTGACACTGTTGGGGATTTATTCAAATTGAAGGCATACAGAACCAGCAAGGCTACCACAGTATCTTGCAGCGCATGCTATTCCATCCAGTTTGCGGTTAGTTGGACCATCATTTATTTTTTAACAGGACAATGACCCCAAACACACCTCCAGGCTGTTGTAAGGGCTATTTGACTAATAAGGAGATTGATGGGGTGCTACGCCAGATGACCTGGTCTCCACAGTCACCAGACCTGAACCCAATCGAGATGGTTTGGGGGTGAGCTGGACCGCAGAGTGAAGGCAAAAGGGCCAACAAGTGCTAGCATCTCTGGAACTCCTTCAAGACCATTTCCGGTGACTACCTCTTGTAGCTCATCAAGAGAATGCCAAGAGTGTGCAAAGCAGTAATCAAAGCAAAAGGTGGCTACTTTGAAGAACCTAGAATTTAAAGACATATTTTCAGTTGTTTCACACTTTTTTAAGTATTTCATTCCACATGTGTTAATTCATAGTTTTAATGACGTCAATGTGAATCTACAATTTTCAGAGTCCTGAAATAAAGAAAACTCTTTGATGAGAAGTTGTGTCCAAACTTTTGGTCTGTACTGTATATGTGTATAAATAATTTATTTATTTATATAAAAAAGGGTGAGAATTGCCCAGTCCACCACATCTTACTTCAAACCTCCCTCCCCCCAAAGAAAGAAATAAAAACACAGGTTTGTTACATACAAAGCAAATTCTTGCACAGCTCCTTGGACAGACAATAAAAAAGTTAAAAGGTCTCAGAAAATGGAACTTTGCATAAAAATTGTTTCCCTATTTTATTTTAACCACTAAATCTAAAAAGAAAAACCTCGTTTAAGTTTTGGGATCGCTGTCATCATACTGACGTGAAGAATCCTAATACCGTGTTCTTATTACCGCAGAATAAACGCTGTGAAAGCAAAAAAAGCAATGGCGGGAATGTAGGATTTTATCCTTTTTTTTTTTTTTTTTTTTTTTTTTTTTCTTTTTTCTCTTTTCTCAGTACATTATCTGGTTAAATTGATGGTTTAATGCAAAAATACAAATTTTGGATCTTGGAAGGAGGCAAGGGAAAGCCAAAAAGCACAAAAATATAAAATGTCTGTGGCAGGAAGGGTTTTTGGGGTTGTGACATTGTCTTAACCCCTTAACGACCTTGGACGTACTGAGTACGTCATGGTGACATGGTGCTAAAGGACCCATGACGTACTCAGTACGTCCTGGCGAAATCGCGGTCCCGGAGCCCCGGGGAGTGAAATTTATTTACTTAAACGGTGGATTCGGGAAGGAGGGGACCTCTGCCTGACGTCAGGAGGGGTGGTGCCTCCTCCCCGAACCTACAGAGGCTGTGATTGGCTGACGAACGCCGCTCAGCCAATTACAGCCACTGTAATGTTCCAGCCATTGAAAATGGCTGGAACATTGAAATCCAGCCCTGATCAGTGCTGCTGTAGCACTGGCCATTGGCTGGAGCTGGGTGATCGATGCTTCACCCGCCCCCAGCTCTGATTGGAGAGACCGGTCTTGTGACCGCTCTCTCCAATCAATGTGGATCTGCGGCCTGTGACCGTCCCTGGAAGCCGAGGAGAGCGGTAAGTTGTTGTCCCCGATCGCCCGCCCCTGTCCCCGATCGCCCCGCCGCCCGCCCCTGTCCCCGATCGCGTCGCCGCTGCTCCCGCTTCACCGCCGCTGTCTCCGATCGCCCCGCCGCTGCTCCCGCTTCACCGCCGCTGTCTCCGATCGCCCCGCCGCTGCTCCCGCTTCACCGCCGTCCCCGCCGCCATGCTCCCGCTTCACCGCCGTCCCCGCCGCCATGCTCCCGCTGCACCGCTGTCTCCGCCGCTCCCGATCCACCGCCATCCCCGCCGCCATGCTCCCGCTTCACCGCCGTCCCCGCCGCCATGCTCCCGCTGCACCGCTGTCTCCGCCGCCGCTCCCGATCCACCGCCGTCCCCGCCGCCATGCTCCCGCTGCACCGCCGTCTCCGCTGCCGCTCCCGATCCACCGCCATCCCCGCCGCCATGCTCCCGCTGCACCGCTGTCTCCGCCGCCGCTCCCGATCCACCGCCGTCCCCGCCGCCATGCTCCCGCTCCACCGCCGTCCCCGCCGCCATGCTCCCGCTGCACCGCTGTCTCCGCCGCCGCTCCCGATCCACCGCCGTCCCCGCCGCCATGCTCCCGATCCGCCGCCGCTTCCCGATCCACCGCTGTCCCCGCCGCCGCTCCCGATCCACCGCCGTCCCCGCCGCCATGCTCGCCACTGTCCCCGCCGCCGTCGCACCCACCTTTTTCAGCCGCTGCTGCCCCCGATCGGCGGCGGCCGCCGCCTCCTTCATCGGCTGCCCCTTCTCCATCGCTACACCACCTATCCCTCCATGTGCTGCAAGCCACCCTCCCCCCACGTGGGGGGAGGGTGGCTGGCTTGCAGCACATGTGGGGGGAGGGTGGCTGGCTTGCAGCACATGTGGGGGGAGGGTGGCTGGCTTGCAGCACATGTGGGGGGAGGGTGGCTGGCTTGCAGCACATGTGGGGGGAGGGTGGCTGGCTTGCAGCACATGTGCTGCAAGCCACCCTCCCCCTACATGTGCTGCAAGCCCACCCTCCCTCCCCCTACATGTGCTGCAAGCCCCCCTCCCTCCCTCTACATGTGCTTGCAAGCCCCCTCCCTCCCTCTACATGTGCTGCAAGCCCCCCTCCTCCCTCCTACATGTGCTGCAAGCCCCCTCCCTCCCCCTACATGTGCTGCAAGCCCCCCTCCCTCCCCCCTACATGTGCTGCAAGCCCCCCTCCTCCCCCTACATGTGCTGCAAGCCCCCCTCCCTCCCCCTACATGTGCTGCAAGCCCCCCTCCCTCCCCCTACATGTGCTGCAAGCCCCCCTCCCTCCCTCTACATGTGCTGCAAGCCCCCCTCCCTCCCCCTACATGTGCTGCAAGCCCCCCTCCCTCCCCCTACATGTGCTGCAAGCCTCCTCCCTCCCCCTACATGTGCTGCAAGCCTCCTCCCTCCCCCTACAATGTGCTGCAAGCCCCCCTCCCTTCCCCTACATGTGCCATCTCTCTCTCCCATCAGACTCTGCCCCCTCTCCCCGATCTGCTGCCTGCTCTCTCCCCATTTTCCATCTACTGCCCCTCTCACCCTCCTCGATCTGTTGCCTCCTTCATCTGCTGCCTCTTCTGTCTGCTGTGATCCTGCTGCCTAGATCCATCCTGTAAGGTAGGTATCCCCATCTCACCCCCCCCCCCATCCTCTGCCGCTCCTCCATCCGCTGCGCCATTTCCCATCATCCAT